>NW_026136712.1:21580777-22138277 GCF_905237075.1 Dicentrarchus labrax | reverse complement strand
ATATCCTTCTTGTTGTTTACAAATGGCATTAAAAGACCGAAGCCAACAGGGTGTTAGTCTGTCCGTCTTAACACTTGCTGACTTCCCTACCCTGTCTGTGGCTCTCGGCCCCCAAGCCCACTGATTCCTACTGAAGATGTAAATCTATAGAAACACATACATGTTGCAACCTGTTCTTATTCCCAGGGCGTCAATTACCGATGTTTTGTCCCGCCCCTTGTTGAATATATAGTTTCATTTTTAAAATAGGCACAATCTTTTCCTAAGACAGCTGCTCACTGTAGTCTTTTGGTAACATTTCTCAAACAAGAGGAAATTGGAGATTTATTGGGGACTATATTCAGTGGCGGATTAATACACATTTCCAGCAGCAGGATGGTGTATGTGGGACTGAGTCAAAATAAACTACGGTGTGTGTGTTCATGGTAATTTGAACTCTCCTTGTTGGTGCATTCAAGGACACTGACACCTGAGCAATGATGATTAAAGTGTACCTGCTGCAGCTTTATTCACAGAGTCAGTGTAGAATTGACCCTTCTTGACCTCAATATATACAGTGATGTTACGACACCCGCAGTGTGTTTGAGGTCACTATGCTTCTGCATTCGTCTGACTGGCTCCATTCAGTTCACTTCAAAGCTGCAGCAGCTGGCACACCACTAATCCTCCAGCCAAACACCCAGCCAGCCAAACACACACATAAACACATCAGTGTCTTCCAGGCAGACGGTCCGCTGCACCTGAGGTTGAAGTGAACATTTCACAACAAACAGCTGCTCAGTCTCGAGTAGTAACTCTACAGCAGCCCTGGGAGAGTTCCTCAGTAAAACTTTGTAACAGAGGTGAGACTCGAGTCATGTGAGTTGGACTTGAGTCAGAATTCAGCCTGAATTGGAGTCACATGACTTGGAGTCCAGTCAAACTCAAGTCAGGACTCCAGACTTTATTTGACAAATTGAAAAGAAACTTAACTTGACATAAACATGACTGGTGATTTTCAAAAGTTCATACATTGAAATTGTGCAATCAGGGTCAAGAGTTCTTAAGCAAAGACTGTCAGCTATTTTTGCATTAAATATATAACTATATATATATATTAAATGGAGTTTTGTGGCATGTGCTCTGTTTGGTCTGGAAATACTTTCCGAAAAGTTAAAGTTAAAATGTCAGTATTCAAAGTTAATGTAATGTCTTATGCTTAACCTTGTCCAGAGATTCAGCTGAGCACTCTGAGCTTTTTTGAGCTACATCAGCTCTCACACAGACAATAAGTATATGAGAACTTGAGTTGGATCAGCCTGTAGATAAAAATCTAAAACTTTAATCTGGATTCTGGTAGGTAACAATAAGGTATGCCCAAAAATGGACATAGGAATTCCTGTCAACTTGTTTTTGGCTTCAGGTTCAGATTACAAAAACACTCAAAAGTTGATTTGGCCTGACCGATTGGGGTGTAACCTCGAGACGTGAGCTGCCAGCAACGGGGTTTTGAAGAGATTAAGGGACTAAGGCACAGTCAACATGTTCTGATTAGTTAAACAAAGGGTTTCTTCTTGGAGTCCATAATGGCACCAAGTTTTCAGGGAATACTGTATTTTGCTGTGTTTTTTTAATCCAATTGACAAGAAAAGACAAGGGATTATGGGTATTATGCGATGGATGCAGTTCTCTGTGTTTAGAAAGCCAAGCAGTGAGTCATTAATGACAAAGAATATCACATTTCTGGCCCTTAAAAGCAATAATTAAACTTTACTGACTGTTTGGTTGCACAGGGTTTCCTCTGGGCCAATACATTAAATTACAGTTTTTCTCAATTTACTCCAACTCTGAGTTAAAACTAACTAGCTGACAAAAAAGTAGAAGAAATTCTCGGCTTACTTGTTTTTTTTTTTTGTTTGTTCTGATTTTTAATCTATTAAACCTCTGTCTTTGCTTTGATTAACAGCCAACAGGATGTTAACATTTAAATGCAGCACACTCTGGCCGCATCAGCACAATCCTGATGTGCCACAGAGACTGGGGAAGTAATGAGCACCGTTGCATTACGTTAATGGGAAACAATTGAGGGGCGTATGTTGATGCAGTGAACCATAGTGACACACATTTCTTCTTTTTTCTGTTGTGGTAGAGTCTAATTCAGTTGCTGCTGTCAGGGAGGGTGGAAGGGATTGTCATTATGTCAAATCTTTTTCAACAATTATCTTTTGTCTACTTGTTTCCATGAAAATAATAATAAACAGAGTTTTAAAAAAGAAAAAAACCCATAATGATACACATGTCAATGCTACTGGTGAGTGGGTGCAAAAAGAAAACAATAGCCCCGGATGTTGTTGCTGGCAGTGTGTGTTGCTCTTTAACCTTGAATAGAAACACTGTAGTTTTCCAAACAGGCATGTTCGTATGCACCATGGAGTGCTTTTTACAGCCTGGTTTTAATGTGTGCCTCCATTTGCTGTTCCTGTAGTTGCAATAAGTGAAGTTTCAATCATGTGTGAATCAGCGCCAACTGCTTGTGACTGGTCTGAGTTTTCATCTTAAACAAACATGGCTTTGTTTCCAGTGTGTAACATTGAGGAGGATCTATTGACAGAAATAGAATATAATATTCATAGGAATGTTGTCATTGGTGTGTAATCATTTAGTGAAAATAGAAATCTTCTCCCTGCTTTGAGAAAAAATGTTAACAACACCAAAATGCGCAGATGGGGGAAAGTGTCCCAGCGGGTCAGAGTGGGGAGGGGGCGGGCAACTTACAAATGACCAGTGAAATGAGATAATAAAGATCTGTAGCTGTGACAGATGTTGCAGCACAGCTGGCGTAAAACCAAACCTGGGTTATGTAAGGTGACAGTTATGCATGAACTTTTACAATTTTGTCAAAAAACATCCTAACAACGCTCTCCTGCTATCTCTCCATATCGTTTGAGGATCTGAGTCATTTCCTTTGTTTTATAAGCATTAGTGGGAGCCACAGACAGCCTGCAGCTGTTCTCAGATGTACAGTTCGTATATTGCGCTCCACATCTGGAATCGGTTTAAGACAGCAGCTACAGTTTGGGTCCCATCGCACCATCCTGCACCACGCACAGCCATCACGGTTCAGATGAAACAGGAAATTCAGATTATGCCCCGTAATGGACGAAGTTCGACAATGATTTCCCACGTTAGTGACATTTAGACGTAAATGTTTTTTATCCAACCTGGCAACACAAGCCAACAGTTTTCTCCTCTGACACTGGGATCTGGCAAAGTCCATTACAGTTTTATTTGAGACGTGTACAACAAATGATTGACAGTTCTCTGCTTCATTTAGAGATCGACACAAACTCTTCCAACACTTTGTACGATCCCAGAACTGTGCTACTACTGAGCCAAATCCATTCGACTGTGGTTATGAAGTGATGAGCCAGATGTGGATGCTTTGTGTGTGTGTATGTGAGAGAAAGAGAGTGATACAGTTCATTGACGTTGTGTTTTTCCCTCTTCAGGTCAGCAGAACCCTGACAGTCTTCGTTTCAAGTACAACTTCATCGCTGACGTGGTGGAGAAGATTGCACCTGCTGTCGTTCACATTGAACTGTACCGCAAGTAAGAAAAACTACTGAACCGACAACCTACGCAAAAAACTAGTGGTTTTGTCCATGTTTACAGTCTTTGAAATTATCACTTGGTACATCTTAACACACCTGCAGTTAAACCTATTATAGTACCTCTGTAGTTTAGTGGAGAGGGGTGTAGAAAGAATGTTGTTTTTCTGGTGATCTAGTTGGATTGGTGTCCTCATATTCCTTGTTTGAAGTTGTAAGCCAGAAACATGTTCCTGTCTCTTCTTCTTTCTGCTCAGGATGATATTTTCTAAGCGGGAGGTGGCAGTAGCTAGCGGCTCTGGGTTTGTTGTGTCAGAAGATGGACTCATTGTCACCAACGCCCACGTGGTGGCCAACAAGCACCGAGTAAAGGTACGAAACTGTTGTACAGCTGTAGAGTCAGTGGAGGGGAAAGATACTTACCATGTCATTTATTGTTTCCAAGCATTACAATTACGTGTCCACTTCAGGATTTTGTTTCATGTTTTGAAATTGTTGTTAATATGACATTGAAAGTGCTTTTGAATATCAGGAGCCACTGAGATCTGTTGCTCTGCAATTGGTCAGTGGCCCTCTGCTTTAAAATGAGATGCTGTAGGTATCCCTCTAGTGTCATTTCTGGACGCAGCTGCCCTCAAAGTCAGGGGATGTACGACCATTTCACAACATTAACCAATGAAGCTTTATTTTGGAAGTCTAACTGAATGTAGCGTATTTATTATGGCTAACTTGACCAGAAGTCTCTGATGTTTATCCTATGCTAAGGCCAGAGATACACTTGCATGTAACGCATTGATGTGTGCATCGTGTTTGGACCGTTGGTTTTGCACGTTCTCAGAAATGAACGCGATTATATCTCTGGCCTAAGAGGGACACCTACAGCGTCATACAGTATTTTGAAGCGGAGGACCAGTGACCAAGTGGCAGCATTTGAAGAGTTGCATTCGCTGAGCGGGATGACATTTCTTAATTTCCTCTAGGTGGAGCTGAAGAGCGGAGCCACATTTGACGCCAAGATCAAAGATGTGGATGAGAAGGCCGACATCGCTCTGATCAAGATCGATACGCCGGTGAGCAGTGAGAGAAGGATGGAGAGATAAATGGATGGGAAAGTCCTTATGGCTGTATTTTTATTGTCTGTAGGGACTCTTCCTTTTATCTTCCTTTCAATCTGACATCCAAACAGGGAGTTAGGAGTTCGGGTTAAAATTAGAGTTAGCCCTGAAATTGTTACATTTTGAAATCTGCATTGCGACATCAACTCCTCAGTCTGTTACACTTGATCACATTCCCCTAATGTATCGGCTTCCTCTTTAAAGTCTGCAGAAGTTATTGTAGTTGTAGAAAGGGAGTGTGTGCAGAAGAATATCTGCTGGGTACTACTGGGGGATGCTGAAGGTTCCTTCCTTTGATACAGAGCTGGTCATGTAGTGATTGGGAAAAAGTTTTGGGAATTGATGCATATTAATCAAGAGGAAAGTAGAGTAGCACAAAACAGGAGGAAATTTGTTTGCAATAATACACAAGAAACCTCAACTTGCCTTGATTTTATGATGCAGCACTTTAGTGGCTTTGTGTCCTCTTGTCCTCTTCTCTCCCCTTCTTTCGTCTCCTCTCAGACAGACTTGTTTTTTTCACCCTTTCAGATTCTCTCTTTTTTTATTTTCCAAAACAAATTCAGGTATTTATTCCTTTTTGGAACATGTGCTTTTGCTGAAACAGAAAGCCTGGTTTTAATTTTAGCTCAGTGGGATCTATTGGGCGACTCAGACGAGGCACCTCAGCAAAATAATATGATGTCTCATGAAAGTGGATATCTGAGGAGCAGTTAGGACACAGATGGAACTTTTTTTTGTGGGTTAATTTTGGGTTTCCATTCGTAGCACTTTGTTTTGGTCCAGGGATGACTGGACGGCGGGGTTCTTTTCAGGAAGTGAGATTTTCCACAAAATGTGTGCAATGGAAAAACATTTTAGCATAAGAAGGTCAACGTGTCTCATTTTTGTACTGACATTGGGCAGCCAGAGCTGCAACATCATGCACAAGGTCAGACATTTAATGGGGAATGTGGTGCATTCACACACGTAAAGTTCAGACATTTTGATGCCAGATTCACTCAGAATAGTGCTGAAATATATTATCCCTATGGAGGTTGAGATCCAAAAAGCAACCTGCAACCAAAACAAGTCTGTGACTGGACGTAGGCAGTTAAAACTGTTGGTCTATAAATAGGCTGAATAAGAAAAAAAACAGGGAATAAATTAAGGGAAATGAAGTCCAGCTGTGCTTATGAAAGCAGACAGGATGCATTATGCAACTCTGATCTGGATTCTGTTTTCATAATATAAAAAAAAACCAAGATCTTACAAAACTTTATGATCTTTTAAAGTCTTCAAATAGTATGATAGAAATGTTCTCTTTTTAAGGACCCACACATACCGTGACCCATGAGTTATTCAAGGTATTAATTGTTAATGTTCCACCCACCATAAGTACCCAGAAAACCCAAGATATATACAGAATATGTCAGTTTAATTAAAATTACACTAGAAAAGACTAGATTTGTGTAACACTGAACTGTCTCTGTGCCACCTCCTGTCTGTTACGACAGCAGGTTCAGACCTGCTAATGCCATATATACACAAACATCCTTCCTGCCATCTGGAACTGCAATCAGCAGATCAGTGGAGGATTTTGGGGGGTTGATGATGCTTCCATAGAGTCACACAAAATGCAAAAGAATAGAAACATCATGTGCATGACTGTGCTATTTGGAAACTTATATGTTTCCTTCCTGTCAGGGTAGAAAAACATCTGAAATAAATGAATTTAGCTGGAAAACTGGAAGCATAAAAAAGTGTGATCTGTCGAAAAAGTAAATTTGCCAATAACAAATTACAGGTTTGGGTATGTTATTAAAGATAGGCCAAGTTTTGGACAGGATTGCACTTAAAGGTAAAAATACTCTAACTGAGGCTATATAATTTGCTGTTTTTCAGATAACCATATATGGCAGTGTATGTGTTCATACAAGTATGCATTTTCCATTATCTCATGCAGGCGCCACTATCTAGAGATCTGACAGATAAGTTCCTATATTTGCCACCGGTGTCTAAGTCTAATGTGTGTCCGATTTAACTTCAGGCAGAATGAGAGCAGCCCAAACACAGACAAACCATTAAGTCAAGACACAGGGACACTGAGAGTGCAGGGTGTGAGTTCATGTTTGCCGGTCAGACAGAGACCATCATGGTTTTCCTCTTGCATGTTTGGGCGGGGCAGTGGGGTGCAACTGGAGCTTCAGGTCATGAAATTGTGCCAAAATTCACAAACTGCTCAGCACTTGTGGTTGTGGTTTACATGCACACAAAAAACAAAACTGTACTCCTGCACAAATGAATTAATCCTCCAACCTCTCCCACACACACTTCTCTCTGGCATGAAAGTTCGTCCCATCTTGTCTGATGAAGTTTCACAATGAGCATATCCTCAGAAGAAAACAGGAAG
Organism: Dicentrarchus labrax; assembly: GCF_905237075.1. Lineage (NCBI taxonomy): Eukaryota > Metazoa > Chordata > Actinopteri > Moronidae > Dicentrarchus > Dicentrarchus labrax. The sequence goes on along the minus strand of NW_026136712.1, from coordinate 22,131,183 downwards.
TAGTTTGACATTAAAATATCATGAAGAAAACCGATTAAGGACAATTCTGGTTGTTTACACTCAGGGTCCTATTTTTCTAGATCAGTCCTCTGTCCCTGTTAATTATGATGTCGATTATATCCTGAATAAGCAGCTAAATTGAATTTAGTCAGGCATCAAGAAGAGTGAACAAATCCATCGTAAACAAACTGCCCTACAGGATCTAAACCACTGATTCAGAAATAAAAAGCAAAAATTAGAGTACTCCAAGTGTCCACTGACGCTATCAGAAATAGTGTCTCATGGGATCTCATATTTCCCCTCTCACTGACATTTTTCTTTGTTCTCTCTCCTAAAAAATGTCTCTCAGAGGGGAAATATAAGACTCCATCAGAACTTTATTCTGACAGTTAAATCGTCATTTTTAAAGATTAAATCCCAGGAGAAAAAGATGTGACTGTCCAATATAGGAATAACAGGAATATTGGCCGAGGCACTTCTCAATAAAACCTCACAGTCCGAGTGCGTAGATAGTGCCGGTCAGCGTTAAACAGCTTTTAGGTGTAATTGCAGCAGTAAATCGTTTACAGACAAAGCAGTCAGACGTGTGGCTGCATGTTCAGGGCAGATACATTTCTATCAGAGGAGATTTTATTAAAGCAGAGACATAGCGGCTTTGTTCACATCCTTGACCTTCAAGCTCAATTCTGACTACTCAGACTACCACTCTATCTACTCAGTTGTCTTCTGTTGCCTTGGAATTATGATTGTCATCTCGACATAACCCAAACTGTCCTCTTGCGATCTCAAGATAAAAAAGGTTTTGACGGAGTCTCTGCCAGACTGTAGTTCTACAATAACTCTTATATGATGTCAAATGTGGACTGGCAGCAATTGGTTACCAGACTAGAAGTCTACTGAGCAAATGTGAAACACCTGTGTGGGTGTGCAGAGCTTTTAGGACCAGCTAAGATGATAGTCAGTCAGTAGTTATTCTGCAGCAGGGGCTCAGCAGCCTCCCAGTGAACACAGCTGGACTGGGACCGAACACAGCCTCCGAGACCAACAGATGCCAGTTTTATGACAATGCAGTACCAAGGTGATTTACAGTGGCTCCAACCAAGACTCTGACTCTGGGGATGACAAGGATGGGTTCAGGCAAGGACAGAAGAGGTGTCAGGAGAGGGGCATGAGGGAGGTTGGGCACCCACCTCCGGAGGCCTGAGCAGGGGTTAGCGCAGGGTCAGCACAGGGTTGCCAGGAGTCAAATCTGGCAAGAAAACCACCTCAGTGTTGTTGGACTGAGGGCGGACTGGATGCTACAATGACTCACTTTGGCCTCTTGAGGTAGAAAGTGGTATTACAAGACTAGCCAGGGCTAGCTGGTTAGCATGTAACGTCTTTGATATAACGTCAAAACTGTTACTTCCTCGCATTCTTTTGATCATTTTTGTTCATTTTTGAATGCGATAAAATAAAAGTCTTAGCTCCTTTAAACACATCTGGATAAATCCCACTAAATAGAATCATGTTTTTTAAATTATTACTTATTATACAAGTATGTGTCTGCAGTGTTGGCTGTACTGTTGCTACTGAGGCAGGTATCCTCTGAGCATGTGCAGACAGGAACTCTCTGGTTTTGTTTTGAGTCTTAACTCATCCAGTAAAGCCTTGTGGCAATATTCCACCTTGATCCAGCATCGATCATTTTCCATGACATGAGTCCATGAGCTGCTTATGAAAGTGCTCTCAGCTGATCTGATCCGCTCATAGGATTTAACAGACCAGGACGTCTGAAGGCCAACAGCAGCATCTGATCCATACTGGTACTACTAATACTGTTAATACAACTGTTGATAGAATCACTGCTGCTACTGCAGACACTTTCAGCTTGAACATCTGAAGTGAATCAATTCAGCTGGAGTAATGGAAGAATTATGGTCTCCCAAAGAGCAGGAGAGATCATTTTAAAGTTAGAGAGATTTAAATAATATTTATTCCCTCAGCGAATTCCTTGCAGAGTTGGCAGTTCCCCGCTCTGGTTGTTAACCAGACAACTAAACGGCCTGGTTCTGCCCAGGGTGAAATAAGCAAGAGAGGAAGGAGTGGGAGACCAAATAAGAAATGACAATGAAAAGACAACATTTCATTTCCCTTGCATGTTTTTTTTATGTTCTTGTGTTAATCAAGTGTCAGAGTATATGGATATGTTGAATGTGTGCAATAGGCCCTTTCCACAGCAGACATGTTGACCTGTCATCATAAGAAAAGCACAGTTGTTATTGCTCTGTTCTATTCAAGTGTCCCAGTAAGTTGTGAAATGTGACTGTGGGCCGGCATGCACAATACCAAGACCCTGAAACTAAAGCAGCCAAATGGAATTCAGCCCATCAGTAATTCTATTATTTAAAACTCAGCTTTTCCTGTTGTGACATGTGAAAATATCTGTGGTAAAAAGGTTGATCGCTGCCCAGGGTGGGGCACAATCAGCACAAATACTATCTGCACTCTGACTTTTGATTAACACAAAATTAACATTTAGAGAAACATGTGAAGAAAAAATACAAAAAATAGCAAACAGTTTCCTTTTTACACATCCAGCAGACAAACAGCAACATAAGCATTTGTGTGGAGTCTTCTCTCTGCTGTGGTTTGTCTCCACCAAACCTCCATATTAGAAGTAAGCATTATTCACCTGTGACACACTGCAGTCCCGTTGAACAGTTTACAGTAAAAGCTGTAGATTTTACTGAGTAACTAAATACATTGTTTCTGTTTCAGTGCTTTGAGTGCTAAAAACTAAATTCTGTTGACCTCCATTCTACTGGGGTGGCAGCAGAGGTAAATATGCTTGTTACAAAAGCTTGTTACATAAAAAGAAAACTATCTGCATGGCTTGATACCACTATGAGTGAGACATTTTTCTGGGTTAACTGTAACATGCTTACTGTACTTGAGATTGTATGCATGATGGATGAATGGACTGCGAAAGAGAGATAATGAGAAGGACAGAATGATGAGAGAAGAAGACAGGAGGGATGAACAAAACCACTGCTTTGTTTCTTGTTGTGGTCTTTGTGTTTGGTTGCTTTGTTGCACTCTGCTGTGTTGGCGTCTCTTAAATTACCACTGAACACAGCCCCTCGGCTTTGTAATCTCACCCTGGACAAAGTGCTGTCATCCTGAAAACCACAGAGCGAGAAACATGGTCATTTTCCTGGTGGGTGGAGCTCAGCAGGCTGTCTGTTGGACGGATGTTCAGATGATTCTGGTGCCGGGTTGAGGACGGGCGAACAGAGGAGCTTTATGTTTAACCGATGGAGTAAAGCTCTGATTAGTAGAGCTGAATGAATCCATTCATAACCATCTTGTTTATGGCTGTATATGCTTGATGGTGATTTAGGAGAGAGTTCATTTGTGTGCATGTATGCCCTTGTCCTCATTAGGATAACTAATGCAGTTTCCCATTGGGATTCATTATATAAGTAAGTTGTAATAAACATTCTATGAATCAAACTCTGCCAATAGAAATTATTATTAGCAGGAAAAAAGTATGTAAACATAGTGTTAAAGAGTAAATATGTAAACACAAAAAATGTTTCAACTGGTAAAAAATAATATATTATAGGTATGACATAATAGTAGACAGGGCTTTGTGATATAATCAAATTAATCAAATTAAAAATAATTTGATTATCAAATTAAAAATAATTTGATTACAACAACTGACGACTGCATGTTAGATAAAACTCAACCAACCTCGTAGTCTCCTGTGAAGGGTTCCATGTCCTCTGACGTTTACATTTATGTGTCTGCCTTTTGTACAACAGTGTCAATTTAATTAATTGAGAACCTTTGTGGAGATCTGAGGGGAAACAGGCTGTGTTAGGTATCAATTGGGGAACTATATTTTGATTTTACTGGTGTGGATGGAAGAGTTAACAGAGAGGTACATGGAGGCTGCAATGAATGCACACTTTAAGATCAAACTTTGGCTTCTGTTTCAGGCTCCACATTTTATTTTGCTTTGTCATACGCCATGACTCACACAGACCACAGGACACACACTTTCTTTCTCTCTCTCTCTCTCTGATACACATGCACACACATAGAGACTAATGCACACACTCCACATGCCAAGATGTTGGTCATGTACAGATGTGTTGAGCATTCCTGCGGTGCATGTCAATCGAATGGAGAGAAAAAGAGTGTGCGTTTCATCTTCATTCATTTGTCTGGAAAGGTCTTCATCACTCAACAGCTGCTCTTAGATGTAAAAAACATCTGTCACATCTGCCTGCATCTGTTTTCCTCCGTGTTGTCATCTCTCTGCTTCATTTCATGTACCATTCACTCCTTCTTCCACACCTTCTCACCTTGTTCCTCCTTCTCTTTCACTCTTGATACTTATGTTTCTACCCCTCTCTCTCTCCCTCTTACTAAACCCTACCAAAAGTGGGTCAGAGTCTTAAGGTTTATGTTACTTAACAGAGGAAATGGGCAACAGATGTGTCTGTCATCACCGGGGAAACAAGATGCACACACGCACATACTGACAGACAAACAGACGCTTGTCGTGCTCTGTGGAGCGTGACGTTGATGAAAGTTGGGTCCTAACATCACGGCTGCTTTATGTCTGACTTTTTCTGCACAGCGTCACATCTGGGGCCGAAGTAGGTTAGTAGGACGACATACAGCAAGCCAGCACGCAGTTCACGGAGGGTCGGCCAATCAGCTAACTCCACGACTGAGGGCTGGAGCCGAAGCCAAAGTGTCTTAAGATCATAGATGTTTTGAAAGAGCTGGACACTGCACAGCAAGTCAGCCTCGCTGCCAGTTTGTCCCAGCACTGCAACAAAAAAACTCTTGTGGACCAAAAAGCATTTATTTTTCCTTAGGCCGCCATTAAAAGGGACTGCAAAACTGTTGACAGAACGCACCGAATCACACACACATACAGTACACTCCAAAACTCCTCTGAGCCTGATTCAGATATTTTCTAACTCCCGATTGTTAGATACAACTGTGTGACAGATTTTTTTCTCATCAAGTTCCAGCCATTTCCAATCAGTAAGAACACAAAGAAAAGTAGAAATACTAAAATATAACCAACACTGTTGTAACTTTGGCAGAAAATGTGAGGCTGACAAATACATGATACTAATAGAGTTAGTGGAGGCTGAATGGGGCTCATTGTCACATGTTCTTGTCTTGTAAAATCAAGGCAAAATTAATTAGCGGTGGCAAAGCAAACAGCAATCTGAGAGTTTCCTTTAATAAAGTGCGAGAGAGAGAGAGAGAGAGAGAGAGAGAGAGATTGAAGAGTGGCAGTGAGCAAAATAGAGACTAATGAAATTCTATTAAAGTATTTTAACAGATTATTACATACAAAATGTTTTACTGGTCTCTTCACGTTCAGTGGCAACATGAACTTTGTATGAGAGTGTGTGTGTGTGTGTGTGTGTTGTGTGTGTGTGTGTGTGTGTGTGTGTGTGTGTGTGTGTGTGTGTTTGCAGTCAGGCACACTCAGCTTTTACATGACAGCACTGGAAACTGCAGTGGCACGGATAGAAATGTTTATAATCCAGGGCCCCTGGTTAGCTCAGTGGGTAGAGCTGGCATCCCATTTACCAAGGCTGAGTCCTTGCTGCAGCAGCCCAGGGCTCGAATCCGACCTGTGGACATTTGCTGCATGTCATCCCCTCTCTCTCTCTGCCCCCTCCTCCTGTCTACCCTCAGCTGTCACTATCAATAAAAGGCAATAAAAGCCCCAGAAAATACTTCTTTAAAAAAAGAAATGTTAATAATTCAGCCAGTTAATCAGAGACCTGCAGCCATATAAACAACAGTACAAATAAAAATCTGTTTTTACAAACTTATCCAGCGAGACTTGTTCTGGATTTCTCTTTCCATCTTAGAAATTAGTTTGGACCGCAAAATCACATCACACTCATGCTGTAATGACACATGGGTGTGATAAATTTCTTTGGCAATGCGGGTTACTGTGCACATTTACATGCAGACAGGCTGGCAGCTAGAAGAGTGCTAAAGCAACAGGCCCGACAGCATTAAACTGTAGGAAACTGCCGTGCCAACTGATCATATGTTGGTAAGAATCAATTGATCTGATGCTTGCTCCTTTAAAGTTTTAGTTCTAAGATTTGCACACACAATGTATTTGCATTCTTTGATTGCATTTCTATATAGTTTTATCATCGTTATGATGTCTGTAAAATTGCATTAGAAAATTGCATTCACAGGAAACAATGTTGGAAAGTTTGCATGTTTTACAAATATCCTGCATTCACTTTATCTTCCTTCTGACTTCTTTCACAAATCTTACAGGAAGACGTTTTAGTGGGTGTGTTAACATTAAACAGGTACCACTGTTTCTTATTCAGTGTGGCTTTTGTGAATAATACTTGTAGTAGTTGTAATGAATGAACCAGGAGAACCAGTATGCTTTTGGAGGAGGACACACACACTTCTGAGTGTCAGGTTGGCTCTTTCTTACAGAATAAAAACCTAAACAGAACAAACTGAAGGATTTACAGTTAGATGTCTAACACACAGACACACTGCGAGTCTGACTGACACATTGGTCAGTCCTGCTGGAAACCAGGCTGAGGGGCTGAAATGAGCTGTCGTTAATGGTGATTTGCAGTGTACAGTTTGGTTAGAGTTTGGGTTGGGGATGATGAAGACAAGCCTCGTCCAGACTGAGAGCTGACTCAGCTCTCCACAGGAAATCCGCGTCTGTCTCCAACAGCTTAAAGAGAATAAACTGCTGTTTACCTCGGAGTGTGTGTGTGTGTGTGTGTGTGTGTGTGTGTCCAGTGACCATGTGGGTGTTCCTTTATATGGCGGTCGTCAACTGTGGTCCTTTAATTCTCCTTCTTCTCCAAATTTAGACGAAAAACCCAACATGATAAAGGGAATGGACTAAACAGTGTCGGGCTAACTAAACTAAACCATTGTTTGTTACTATAAATTTCGATGGAAGTGTTACAGATTATAGAGTCTATTAACTTTTTATTGTCAGCTGTCTTTGGCCATTATTCCAAACAACAAAGCTCTGTATTTTGTGGTGGTTGTGTCTCAAACTGCATCCTTTCTTTAACCATATTTCTCTGTTTCCCTCCCCTGTGTGTTTGGTGGAGCAGATGAAGCTGCCGGTGCTGTTGCTCGGCCGGTCGGCGGACCTGCGTCCTGGCGAGTTTGTTGTCGCCATAGGCAGCCCGTTCTCCCTGCAAAACACCGTCACCACCGGCATTGTCAGCACCACGCAGAGGGGAGGCAAGGAGCTGGGCCTCCGCAACTCTGACATGGACTACATCCAGACAGACGCCATCATCAACGTGAGTGGAGACTCAAACAGCAATCTTCTAAATTAGTCAAAAATATCAAATAAAATATTATATTTTTCTGATTCTTTAATGGAGATGTAATATTATCTTTGCTTTTACATTCTTTTTTTGCTTATGCTTTTGTTTTCTTGCAGTACGGCAACTCTGGAGGACCACTAGTTAATCTGGTAAGATTTCTAATTTGTCCAAAGATTACCAATGCATTACTTTATTTTAACATATTTCATACTGCATGTCAGAAAGCTCTTCTACCAGTATTGTTTGTTACATGCACACTTAATACTTAAATTCAGTGTTGCATTTCTGCAGTAGATGACATTTTGTAATTTTACTAGCTACTAACAGACCCATTACACTTTTTGGCTATAGATTAAATACTAACCAGATCAATTAGATCATGTATGGTAGCATGTTGCTTTAACTCAACCGGGCGGATGGAAGAAAAAATGCAGTGAAGGGGCCTGAGGAAACAGAAATGTGGGTGGAGTGTATTTAATGTGTTTTCACCTCTTGTTTGGGGTCGGAAGCTGAAATTGAATGTTCTGGAGAAAGTTATGTCATGTATTGCTTATATCACCCTGAGATTCAAGTTAATTTAATTCTTAGATCCCATCTTACTATCTTTGAAACCGGGACAGAAACACAGTTTCTTATTACTTGGATCACATCCATATGTTGCGAAACAGAGATATACGTAATCTCATATAAACAATCACCAAGGCCCATAAAGACCTTATTAGGAAAGGTAAATAAAGAGTTTAGGTAATGCTTGGCAAATAGTCGTAGTCCACAGCTGACTCTGATTATACATTTGTTTTCAGCTGGCTGTGTTAAACAAAGAACAATGTGGCGTCAGAAATGCTGTTTAACAAGCTTCCTGAGGAAATTTGACTTTTACTATTGGGCGTTATTGACAGCCAAATAATGCGTGTGGTTTTGTGTATGTGCAGGATGGAGAGGTGATTGGCATCAACACCCTGAAGGTCACAGCAGGAATCTCTTTCGCCATCCCCTCAGACAAGATCAGACAGTTCCTGGCAGAGTCACATGACAGACAGATCAAAGGTTCGCAACAGTTCCACTCTTTGTTTCCTGCCAAAAGCTGCATATTCACTGATTCTTACATTCCTAATGAGGTAAAAGGAGTACATACTTTTATAAGGATTTTAATGTGGAAATTATAAGGGGTTTTTTTAAGAAAAAACATGTCAGACACATATTATTTTTCCAAGCAGACTATTAAAGTATGTCATAATACATGTCTACATGTCTGGAGGGGATCTTATAGTTAGCCAGTTAAATACAGAAAGTCTGCGAAGTTTGCACATTATCAGCATTGCAGACATTATCAGAAGATGTCTTACATTTCTGGAGTTTTTATATACAGCAGTGTCTTGTAATGCCAAGTATTTGGCATGCCAGAAATGAAAAATAATGAGTAAAACCTACATCCTGTTAGGAGTAAAATGTGGCCTGCTTCAGCAGCTAGTAAAGTCGTCTGAAATTGGAATTTCCCTGTTGAGCCAGAAGTACATTAAAAGTCTTTTTATTGGTGTAATTTTCTCTCCACCATTACACACAGTTTAATGGTTTATACTTGTAGGTGCTGTAAACTGTGTAAATCTGTGAAAATGATTCCTAACAATTTCCTAATATTATACATATTATATTATATAATATTGTTTCAGGTACAGAGGAAGATATTCGCAGTAGGCAGAATGTTTTCTCAGCTTTACAAACTGCACATTTCCCTATGTTCTCCAGGTAAAACATTCCAGAAGAAGAAATACATCGGTGTCCGAATGATGACTCTCACTCCAACGTAAGTTTCTGGGTCTGAGGACATCTTAACATTTTCATCAAATGATATGAACATCTCTTTAGTTTTTGTGATTAATGTGATTTTGGTAAAATATTTTTTTTGTTTACACTTTACTTCAATAAAACTGATATATAACCCATACAGTCCTAGGTTTTCTCATACATGTTGTGAGAATAAAATGGCATTATCTCTTTTATTTCTGTTAGATCAGACTGTTCAGCTGTGTAAAAAACAACAACAAAGGCACTAAAATATGAGAATTCATGTAGTGAGATAAGGCAGTCTGATATAACTCCCCAGATTCTTGAACAGTTGTTTCTCAATCCTTTCATACATAACAAGGGTGGTGAACGTATCGGAAATGTGACCTCAGCTTTAGATATCTGCCGTTAAATGATGCGTTTAAATAGGAATGTCAAGTCAACCCAGGCCAGGTCTGAAGCCTGCAGGTCAGAGCAACGCCCAAGCTGCCCCTCCAGAGTGGGTCACTGTAGGAAACACCCCAAAGCAGCATAACAAGCTTCACTTTATGACAGCTTATTAATTGTAAACATACCAGTGGGTTTTAGCCTTTTCATCCACCATATGTTACAATAATGACTATTTTTGCAAAGCATATCATCATTTTATAGATTGATTTCTTTCCCTACTGGCAACTTTTTACTACAAGGAGAATAAACTGGGAGGAATTTGAGGCTAAGGTAAAAGGTAATGACATTACTATTACAGTGAACATTTCATCAATTTTATATTTTTGTTAAATTCATTATCATATTGTGATGCAGTTGCAAGCTGAGACAGCATTGGAAAATATGACTGCTGCTGCATTAAAGGACTGTGTGACACATGAGAATAGCAACCCTTTTAATGTAAAACATGCCCCAATTCTACATTGCTGTCTTCTTGATTTCTGTTTGCTGAAACCTCAGCTCATGAATGCCGTGGTTTCTGTCGAGTGAATATCAATTCTTACACATGACACCGTTTTTTAAAATAAGGAATAAGTTTTGGACTGCATTAATAATATTGAACATTTAATTTAGGTTTAGTCCTGCCTATAGCCTATAGAACATGTTGTAGTTTACTGACTAAATGTTCATGACAAATGACCTATGTATGAACTATCTAATGTTTTCAAGTCTCTGGAAGTTGATTTTCATTGTAAACAGAAATAAACAGAAACCCCTGTGTGCACCTGGATCTTGTTAGCTAGTATTGGGAAGATCTGTTAGGCCTACAGTTTGAATAAACATTGTAGCTGAATGATACAGGTGCCCTGTGGACCAATCAGCAACAAGACGCTTCATTAAAATCAGATCTGTATTGTTGAAGTTGCAGCTTTGCAAAGCCTGAAGGTTGAGTGTCACGATTAATCAGAGCAGCGCTTTGCATGTTGTGATTTAAAATGAGTCACAAAGCATCACTTCAAGCTGAATTAAAATCAGACTGGCGTGTTCCAGACAGTAAGTACAAAACCTCATATTTTGGCTGTTTTTCTCCTCTTTTTCTCCCTTCAGGCTGGCTAAAGAGCTGAAGGAGAGGCAGTCAGACTTCCCAGATGTCACCTCCGGGGCGTATGTCATTGAGGTCATCAGCCGGACTCCAGCTGAGGCGTGAGTTTCTCTCTTATTTCCACATTATCTGGTGTAAGGCCCAATATGTCAAATCAACAAGCTATATTTTCACAGCCAAGTTAAAGGATCTTACGATATGTAATGCATTCATCATCTGCACATTCAGTAATGGAGTTTGTCACATGGGAAAATAGATAGAAGGGTGGATGCCGGTTGTTTCCAGACTCACTGCTGTAGAATATATTTTGTCCCTGGAAAGATTGTTGGTATCCACATGAAAAGCTTGTTGAAGTTGAAGTTGAAACCGTAGCTTTCCACCTGAAACATAGCAGGTCGAGTTTGTTTTCTTGTTGTCTGGAGGGTTAATGTGGAACACAGGCAGGAGTCAGGATGAGGACCTGATCTTGCTGAAAGGACTTTTATTAGATTTGAACTTACTGTGTGTGAAGAGTGCAGGATGTGGAAAGTTCACTTCTGGTTTTAAAGCTGGGCTGAAATTTGGCAGTGAGGGCAGAATTATGAATGTTTCCCACCTAGACTGTCCAACTCACTCTGGCAAGGAGGACAAACTGCATTCAGTCATTTAAGGAACAAGAAGAGACTGCTTTGGGTTCACCTCAGGAGCTAACTGAATACTGTGAGACATTGAACAGCTAGGAATCACTCAGAGAGCACATGCACATGGGAAATCAAGGCTACACTGGCCTCTAAATGTGTGATTTTAATAAAGGAAAATGTTGAGAAATTGTGTCTAGATCCAGATCTACATCGAATACACAATTTCTAATTGCGTTACCATGTCTTTTGTGGTCTACATGTGGCAGGTTGTATTTATTCAAATAATTGAAGTAGGGTTCAGGAGACCATGGCCTAACCATATTCAACACATTTGTGACTTGCTGCTTTATTTATAAAGCAAATTAAAGGAAACTTCACATCTTCACGTCAAGTATTTCTCTATAACATTATTATGTATTGTTATAAATGACTACATAAGCAACAAACAAGGGCCAAGTGGCACAAAGTACAATATTATATTCTCAGACACATAAAGAAAGTTTTAAAAGAGATATAACCTGAGATATTCTGCTGAAGACAAACACAAACCTGGGCTCAAATGAGCTGAAATATAATCATTTATTTAGCAGGTTTGGGGTTGCCACTAGCTACTGCTGCAGAATTAGGAAATGTACCTTTAAATGACAAGCTTGTGAATGAATCTGTAACTATTATCTCCATCTAGTGGTAGCCGGTAGGAATCGCAGCAACCCTGCACATATATTGTGGTCACTTCGTAAAAATGATACGTAATGAATATTTAATGTAATGTTGTGGAAACCAACTATACGCCCCAAATGCCTAATTTCGTTTGTAACATGTGTCAACCTTCCCTCTTCTTTCTTGGCGACAGAGCTGGACTGCAGGAGAGTGACGTCATCATCAGTATCAATGGCGAGCGAATCACCTCGGCCACTGATGTCAGTGCCGCCATAAAGCGGGAGGAGAGGCTGCGAACAGTGGTGAGGCGAGGCAACGAGGACGTCATCCTCACCATCGTCCCCGAGGAGATCGACCCTTGACCTCTCAGCTGAATGAACAACAACGCAACGACCCAACCAGTCAACCAATCCCGAGCTGGCTCTCAGTGTTTTTCAACCAATCATGAACACTTTGAAAAACCAACCAACCAACAGGGGTGTGTGTGTGTCTGGGGCCACACCTACTGTGTTTAAGAACTTGTAATTATTAGTACTACTACTACACACACACCTTCAAAGGTCCACCTTCGTAACCCTGGGAACTGAAGCTTCGACCCTGTTGTCATACTTCTCATATTAGTTTGAATTTTTCTTCTAATCCCAATTAACTTTCCATCATCACAGACTTTTTATATTCTACTAACATCATCTGTCGCTACAAAGCGGTTACTGCAGGTTACCGTAGTTCTGTTTTATTGTGTATGTTCTTGATGGAATATTTTTTTAATAGTATTTTTGTCTGTATGTGTTTGACAGTTTTTCAAAAAAGGGGAATAAAATTATTTTCAAAAGTGTTGTCTTCTTGACCATGTTGTTGAAAGAACTGCCAGTCGATGTTTGATTCATTATATTAATATTATAATTCATTATTATATATTTGATCATAAATCATCATTAGTAATAACAATAAGTGTAGTAGAGTTTTTTTTACTAGTTTTGAATATCCTGTATGACCGTACGTTTCTATTTTCATAACAATTATTTGTGAATGACAAACGTCCCTTAATGAGGTTCATAGTTCGCCTGTAGGGGTTCCACATGGAGCCTTCTAGGATCCCCTGAGCTTCTGAAGACACATTGAGGTTTCTAAACCCTCTTCCTCTTTGTGGAGTGTTCTCTTCTGCTTGTACATCATCACATATTTGGTTTTCTACACTTTCTTCTCCAAAGTTAATATTTCAACAGCTAACATGCAAACAAACACGTCTTCAGTAAAGATGTTATTTATATGTGTATGAAAAAAGCATGAAAACTCATGAAACATGGCACAAAATTCTACGGTAGGAATTTCCTTATATACATATTCTAAAAGCCTCTTGGACCCATACCCCAAACCCAACAGGATGTCGGCCATTTTGAATGTTCTGCGATTTTTTGCTTGAACGAACCTCTCTGAGGGAATTTGGATCGACTTCAAATTTGGTCAGTGAAATCTAAAGACATTAAAAATTAAAAGTTGTGCTATTTGGGACGTGTATGCTGAACGTCACAAATAGTGTGTGGCGTCGGATTTTGACAATTCGCCATGAAACAGGAAGCTGTCATAACTTCAACGTACATGGTTCAATCTCCACCAAACTTCACACATTTGATAAGAGTCTGAACACATCTACATGCTAATACTCAGTCATAGTGATCTTGCCACCCACTGGCAATAGGACATTAGCCTTGTGTGGTGATTATGGTCATGATCCACACACGATACGCTGAGGCATGACGCGGCCGCAGCACACCCCAACACGCGCAGAGTACGAGGGCCTGATCGTCGCTGCTTGCAGCTTTAATTTTTTCCTTTTTAGCAACTCCATCTGCAGAGGAAGATCATGTGATCAAAAGCTTTCAGGCTTACTTTAGCGGGTAAACACAAATTGTCCATGCAAATGTTCATCTTTTATAATACGGAGATTTTGGAGTGTGATCCGGTCTTTATCCAACAGTAATGTGTAGAACAGCTTTCACACAGAAGAGGTGGACTGACAGGTGAAGTGGATTCACCATTAAAGCATGCATGACATCCTCCCATCACTAAAAACCCTCCTGGACTGCAGATAGCTGACATCTACCAGCAGAAGATGAGCAGGACTTTTTCTTTCATTTCGAGTGAATGGAAGCAGTGACCTAGTTTGTGCTGATTGACAGAGGAGATTTTCTCCCAGAACTCCTCTCTGCTGACTCAGTGTCTGTTCCCCACATGCCTAACAAAACATCCGCACATCATTTTATAATTTGGTGTCCTTCTTATGTAACATGTGACCCATTTCATTTCTGATGACTCACAGCTGTCAGTCGGTTTGCTGCATAGTACCTTGGTGTTGACCATCTCCTGTTTCTTTTTGTATTTGGGGAACTGGGCTTTTCACACTGCAGGATTCACTTCAGTTGTCTTCCACACACAACTCACTGCAGTGGTTCTCCACAAAAGAAGACTTTCAGTGACCTTGATGGTTCATTTGTGACCAATTTATGAGTCAGCATTACTGGAAGGCCTGGCAGGGAAAATAGGCTAAGTTGATTTTACCTTCCGTGAAACTCTTGGACAATATTTTCCTCAAACTGCCATTGTGGTCCACACGAAATATCCATAAATCAGCATTATCAACTCTTAAAAGTATTTCTGACTCATATGTTATGACTCTGGTCAGAAAATGCAGCGCTGGAGCCCAAAGATACCAAACTGAACGCCCAAATGTTCTGCTCGTTACGGTTGCCATAGTCCTCTTACGGTCTTGGTGATCTACAGCTTTCTAATTTAGTAAAGCAAGGCACTGAGCTCTTGTAAAGTTAGTGCCTTGCTCAACAATCATCTCACTCGTTTTCTCTCTCTATTCAGGATTTCTTGTATCCTGTTGCACATGCACTTCTCTGTTTTAGTTATTGAGGTTCCCATCCACTCAAATTGTATGTGCTTGTTCCTATAGTTGGATGTTTGAGCTTCACTGTGCAGAGTGATGTATTTGCTAAGTTTGACACTAGAAGCATGTTTTGTGAAATAACAAAAAGGACATTCATCTGTATAAATATATTTTTATTGCTATGTATTTCAGTAGTTATTAAAACCATCAACATCACAGTCCTTTTAATAGTTTACACTGGCGGATTTATGTTACAGACATGTACATTATTTAAAACATAACAGTGCCATATTAAAACACTTTTTAATCAGTTACACCTTCTATATATACTCCTGTAACACGAGTATATGTATTCATTATCAGATTTTCCACACATCAAACAGTTAATGCCTGACTGACTGAAAACACTTAATAGCAGATGAGTGAAGTTACAGTACAAAGTGTGCACAAGAATAACTGTTGGTCAGGATGACTGGAGGATCATGTGGATCATGAAACCTGGGAGGACCTTGGAGTGTTTAAATGCACATTTTAATGTGAATATATGAGTGTTCTGCTGGTGTTGCATGTAAATTATTATCATGTTAAAATTTGCCAATAATAAGATCACTGCAGTAATTTAAAGCTTGTTCTTTGTTTTTTCTACGTCAGGGCTGTGACTGAGGGCTCCCTGGAGTCTATGCTCAATTTTACTTCATTTTGGTTTCCAAAACACTTTTTTTATAGCCCAGAATGCACTGCAGCCACAGGACATAATTTTTGGGGATATATGATTTCTGCAGTTAGACATTTTTGGTTTTTTAGGCCAAACTTGCATCGTGTTCACAACCTGATGTCACAATCCTACTTTAGCTGATAAAAAGAGTTGCATTCGTTTGCTATTTTCCAAAAGATAAAAGATAAACGAACCGTTACAGAGGCTGCATCTTTGACAGCTGGACTTTATACTTTATATGGACAACTTATATCTTATATTTTTTATAAGATTGTTGCAATCATATATATTTCAGCCTTTTTTTCTGCTGTTGTCTCTGTTGTTGTCTGCGCCCCCCTCCACCGACACTAAGGTCAGTTTTAGGAGGACCAAGGGCAGAAAGGCTTCCAGGTTACATGTTAGTCTTTTAGTGGTTCTGAACTCAGTGGATAGCTGGTGTCAGAGCAGTCTGCTCCAATGGTCCGGTGGATGCTGTTTCTCCCTCTGAACTGCTCACGGCTCCCTGGTTGAGGGTGAGCTGCGGCAGGGCGCTCAGCAGGGCCCTCTCCAGCTTCTGCTCCAGAGCGTCGAGGCGACGGTCCACGTGCTCCTTCAGCCTCCTCTCCATCTCTTCCAGACGACGCTCCATGGCTGAGTCCAATTCCCTGCAGAGTAGAAGGACAATGTGGCAACATTTGGTTAAAGCAAAGTGCCTGCAGAGTAAAAGTTTAATTCCAAAATGAGAAATGCATGAAAACTGCATTAAAGTGTGTATTAGGTAGTTAACACAGTTGGGAGACATTTCAAGACTGTGACTTGTTAACACTGGTTGTGACTCATGTTAAATGCACTGTAATAATGTACTGTACATATTATATGATATATTGTATTATGCACTAAAATGAGGAAAGAGAGGAGTATTGAGTGTGGAGGAATGAAAAGAGCAGGGTAGACAGAGAGAGTTGTGACTGATTCATGAACAAACATGAAGCCACATCAGAGACAAAACCTCAAATATAAACACAGACACTAACTGAACCACCCACACAGTCAATGCTGACCATCATCTTCCGTTAACCTCAAGATCCTGCTGCATCCCTCTTACTCAAGCACATTTCCTTCTGTATGCAACTCTCAGACAGCTGACTTTGAGTTTGTTTCATCCTAACCACCTGTTCAGAACCAAGACGCTTTACAAAACACCTCCTCTTTCTCAATTTTTTCCACCTTTACAAACATTTCAAATCTTTCTGCATGTCTTTGCATTTTCTCTGCATTACTTTTTACTTTTTAGGTCTTTTCTTGAGCCAATCCTGACACTCCAGCTCCAGTAATTGTGGAAATCTGGACTGCTGCTACTCAGTCTGTCACATTGTACGTTCACCTCTGATCTTTGTTGCCTGTCTGCTCAACAATGTTCCTTTTATTAAAGTGGAAATCATTTCTGTTATAAAACAAAACTGCTGATGCAGTCAACCTTCAGGATTTGGTAAATGTCAGAATCTGGTGAGAAATCAATTGTAGAAGTTATCACAGAGGCCAATTTCTGCACCTGCAGTAGCAGGAAGTAGACCAGAATGCAGCAGTCTCAATTTCCCACAATGCAATGCAACTGCAAGACGAGACAGAGTTTTAAGCAAACAGACGGCAAATTAACCCTGTTTCTTTCACCGTCATTATCGCTCCCTCCACCTACAAGTCAACTTCCAGCTTTTGTTGAAAAGCAGTCTGAGAAATATAGGAAGTAACAAGCTTCGCAAGAAGATCAAATAGTCAGGTTCAAGGACAGACAGACAGAACGTTACATACTTTTCTTTAAACTACAATTACGTAATTGGTCATCAATTCATTTCTAAGAGTAGATATGACCAAAATTTAATTTAAAATAATGTAATAAAGTAATATAATATTTTACACTGTGATAACTAGACTGATATGTTGTGGTAAAGACGTACCAATGAGCTGCCGTCCTCTCCTCGATGTGGGGTCAGACTCAGCTGACATTCTCTCTGAACCCACATGAGCTGCTCTGCTCTGACAAAGAACCTCATTTATCAAGCTGCGGTTTGTAGCACCAGCTCTAAAGACATTCTTCAACTGTAGAGTGAAATTAATGTCAGCTGTGAATTAAGTTAACTGATACTCAGCCTTTGCATCAGTGTTAGCTGAACAATAACATTTTTTAATGAGGTCTGGTGCTGTTTGCCGACATTTTAATGATTCACACATACAGCGATGCCGATAAATAAACACTATTGTGTCCGTATCAGCCTCCTCCCGGCACTGTTAGCAGCCACTGCCCAGACAGCTGTTCACTAACCAGAATTGTTACCAGACCGCTTTTTGAAAAAAATAACTTTATTACCATGCAGTGTGACGAACAACATGGAAATTCACCCCGACACACGTCATTATATGTGTTGCCAGGCTGCTTGGAGATCAGTGAATATTCTCCCAAGAAACAATGGGAAATGTTTGGGCGTGAACTGACTTTTGGCAGCAACAACGTGACTTTAGACAACCAAAAGAACTGGCCCATTAAATAAACAAGTCTCTGTTTCACCCACATGCTCAGCTCCTTAACAATGTGTCTGTGCGATAATGCTGGGGCAGCAAAAATTCAACCACAGTGATCTAAAATGCTTACTGTTTCTGCAGTGCAGTGCAGTTTGCATGCACTCAACATATCAGGCTTACTCGCTGTACGTGGAATGGCTGTGATGTCCGATTAAATCATTTACAGGAACTTAGGATCCTTTGTATACAATAGGTGTTTGCTTTTGGCCTGTGGTCCACCATTAAGTTCTAGTTTCGGCCATTCAAGGGAAAAACTTTGGGCACCCTTTCCCTAAACAAATGATTATTAAAGGATAATACTGTCTCTAGTTGTAGCACTACTATTACTATCAAATAGTAGTGCTAGTATAGTATAGTAGTAATAATGCCAATAGCAAAGAATAAATATTTATCATTTAAAATAATGTTATCTTTCATGTTTCGTAGACTTAGTCAGCTGTTGCAGTAATGTTTTCTGACACAAGGTGGAGCTACTTTATCTGATCACAGATCAACAACATGGAGTGATGGGTTTATTCGAGACACAGATATAAAAGCAGTCCCGCTGACTTCATTGACTAATTATAACAGAAGAATCCTCAAAATTGTAATTATATTGTGTAATTTCTCTGAGGAGAAGCAGCACGTTGCACTGAATTATACTGACACATGCAAACGTTCCATAAACACCACAAACACTTCCTCTAAAAAGAAGAATATTGTGGAGACACAGTCTAACAGGATGGACTCACTGAACTCCACTCACCATGTGCCATTTCTCATCTTCTCCTCCTCCTCTGCCACCGCTGCAGCATCATCCAGTCTCAGCTTCGTCACCTGACCGCAGACGCTCTGGAGCATGGGCAGAAACTCAGGTCCGGAAGAGCTTAGCGCCCGCTCATGTCCCTGCCCTTTCAGGAAGTGTGACATCATCTCTGCCAGCTGGGCGTGGCTCACTGGGCCTCTGCTCTCACTGCTCACTAGAGACAGACCACATCGCAAACTGCTAAGATTCGTGAATTTCAAAACTAAAAACAAATGGTTGGGTCTGTTATTAAATACATTGTGGTCAAACAGCCTTCGTTAGGCAGACGATAGATAATGACGGCGGTTGGACAGTCTGCTGGGGACAGAGACATTTGTATGCTCTCTTACAACTCTTTTTCAGGCCTTTGCTGCATCTTTCAGTCCAAGTCTATAAGCAGTGATTTAAGAGTAAAATTTAAGCACTCTCCTGGTACCTAAAAAAAAAATTTCAACCTATAATCAAATTAAAGAACATTCCTAACATTGAAAACCTAACTGTTAAAATTAAGACATTGTCCTTACTTATATTTCTAGTAGTGACACCAGAAACCGGCGGGTCTGGGGAGGAGGAGTTTGAGCCGTCGGATGTGGCTCCGTTCTGAGCCGGTGGAACTTCATCTGCAGGTCTGATGGAGCTGACTGGAGGCTGGTGACACACAAACAAGACTCTCTGAAACTATCTGACATCTCTACAGTATGTGTAAACATTTTCTGAACCCCCACAGTGGACATGCTAAAAAAAAGGAGGTTGCTGTCAGTGAGGTAAAGCTCAATTATGGAGTAATCTGTTGTTGTTGTGCTATAATGAATCATACTGCCCTATATGGAGCAACAAGCAGAGCACTAGATGCTGAACTTTTGCAGCTGTACTGTAATGTACTTTTAGCTTCTTGTCCTGTGCTGGTTAACTTCTTTATTGGTTGTTTGAATAGTTTCTCTGTGATAAGCTGCTCAGTTCTATACTCTAATCAACATCAAGTGTTGCTTCAAAGGCCTTGCCTTCTTCACAAACCAAAGATATTCAGTTTACCATCATAGAGGATTAAAGAAACCAGAAAGTATTCCTATTCATTATTTGACTAATCACTGCAGCTCTGATGTTTGAGCAGTAACTAAGGCATCATCATTCTGTGGGGTGAGAGATTAAGGTTGATACCCTGGAGTCTGCAGATGGGGGCTGGTTGCTGACGGCTGCTGGGGAGATGTTGGCTCCTTGAGTCATGGCAGAGAAAACCCCACCGCCCATCAGCAGAGGCAGGAAGCCGCCCAGGGAGCCGGTCTGGTTCTGGAGAGAAACACATACCGAGGGATGATGATTATTTTGTGCAGCTATAATTTCTCTGCTAAAGACATTCAAACAACATTTTAAGATCCTTAAAATGTTCGTCGTTTAAGGTAACAAGTAAGTTGCTGCTCCTTTTCTCCCACCTTCTGCTGGAAGTGAACCATGTCCATGAGGTTCTGGGCTCCTGGCGAGAGGCTCGTTCCCATCTCCTCAACCAGACACTGCACTTGCTGCATGTCGATGCCGGGGCCGCGGGCCATGCAGGGCTGTATCTGCTGAAGGCCCACGATGACTCGACACACCAAAACGCTGCTTCTACCGGCCAGGGAGAGCAGCTGGGAGAGCGACGAGAGACAGAGGAGACAGTCATATCAAGAGTCTGAGCTCATCACACTGATATCACAGCTAGTCCTCTTTGTGTTTGGACTGACTTCTCTTTAAAACCAACTCACCTTCACTTCACAGGCTGAGGATGGATGCTCAAGGATCAGCTGTTTCTTGTAGAAAGGCCCTCTGTCTGAACTGTGAGGGAGAAAGGAAACACTGCTTCAACATCCAGTCAAACATTGACTTAACTCTGATTAATCCATCAGAAATGAAAAATAAATGCATCAATGTGAACTCCATTAAAAATAATCTTCATTACAAATAGCCTATGTTTAACACTGGACAAACTAAGAGTGATGGGACATGTAAGACAGGACAAGGAGACAGTGGGGATGACACTGACGAAATTCAAACTCAGGATGTTGTCAGACTGAATCCTTGAACTCAATGATGAAACTAACACTGCTGTGTTTTAGCTTCATCAACACTTTTCTTCAATATACACCTGAAGTTCTCTAAAAGCTGCATCATCAGGTCCTGTCCTGTTTCCTGCCGTGAATTATTAGAATTCTTCAACATGGCA
This sequence comes from Dicentrarchus labrax, assembly GCF_905237075.1. Lineage (NCBI taxonomy): Eukaryota > Metazoa > Chordata > Actinopteri > Moronidae > Dicentrarchus > Dicentrarchus labrax. The sequence continues at coordinate 22,110,078 of NW_026136712.1, read as the reverse complement.
CGTCAATGAAACCAATCCAGCTTTAACTACAGCACCATACCTCACAAAATGAGACCGTCACTGATTATTTTTATTGCCTCCCACATGAAATGAGAATCAGATGTGAAACCAGTTTAGTAACTGCCGCTCTGTTATTTTGTGATGAAAAACCACAGACCCTACACCTACCAGAGGCCTCAACTTTGTGTTAGAAATACTCAAATCAGTCTGAACTAACTGTGCAACGGTGATAACTGGCACAACCTTATTTCCTGTAAATTCAAATAACATGTAAAACATGCAAGTGGCGATACCTCTGTGTTGTGTACTGTATACCTGTCTGTCTGGACGCGGCTGTCTCTCTCCCCGCGTACTGTCCCGCTGTATTCTCCCATCTGGTTGTACAGCTCCATGGTTCGAGCCTCGCTGATGAGCAGCAGGCGGCTGATGGCAGTAGGGGAGCAGGGGCTGCAGTGGAGCGTCAGGACACAGGGAGAGCCTTCCTCTGTCTGCTCCAACAGCACTGGGCCACCGCTGCCAAGGAAAGATTAATGGATCAAGGCGCCGTTCACCCATGAATGTAACATTTGCTTATCACTCATCTACGTCTCTTCTTGTAGTACAACAGTGATGAGGTTTGTTTGCCCACACACAGTTGAAAATATACAACTATTGACATAAACAGGGATCGTGTGTGAATGAATCCAAACACTACAGGCCTACTTTTTTACAGTATAAGTGTTCACAATCAGGAATTAACATTAATTAGCAGCTTCTGACCAGTTTGTTTCGAGTCCCTCCGACTGACTGAGCTCCTCTTCTCGGTCCTCTTCGTTACTGACGTCAACAGACAGCAGGACGTCAGCCAGGTGTCGTCCCTGAGCGCTGCAGACCCAAGCAGCTCCACTCTTCACAGCAATGTCCACCATGATGCTGCTGGAGACAGGCCAGGAGACAGGCCAGGAGACAGGAGACAGGCCAGGAGACAGGCCAGGAGACAGGAGACAGGCCAGGAGACAGGAGACAGGCCAGGAGACAGGCCAGGAGACAGGCTAGGAGACAGGCTAGGAGACAGGCCAGGAGACAGGAGACAGGCTAGGAGACAGGTCAGGAGACAGGCTAGGAGACAGGTCAGGAGACAGGCTAGGAGACAAGAGACAGGAGACAGGCCAGGAGACAGGTCAGGAGACAGGAGACAGGAGACAGGCCAGGAGACAGGAGACAGGTCAGGAGACGGGAGACAGGAGACAGGTCAGGAGACAGGCCAGGAGACAGGTCAGGAGACAGGAGACAGGCCAGGAGACAGGAGACAGGTCAGGAGACAGGAGACAGGCGACGGTCAGGAGACAGGCCAGGAGACAGGAGACAGGTAGGAGACAGGAGACAGGTCAGGAGACAGGTCAGGAGACAGGAGACAGGGCAGGTCAGGAGACAGGAGACAGGTGGAGACAGGAGACAGGAGACAGGCCAGGAGACAGGTCAGGAGACAGGTCAGGAGACAGGAGACAGGCGACAGGTCAGGAGACAGGAGACAGGTCAGGAGACAGGAGACAGGAGACAGGCCAGGAGACAGGAGACAGGTCAGGAGACAGGCCAGGAGACAGGAGACAGGAGACAGGCAGGAGACAGGAGACAGGTCAGGAGACAGGAGACAGGAGACAGGCCAGGAGACAGGAGACAGGTCAGGAGACAGGCCAGGAGACAGGAGACAGGCCAGGAGACAGGAGACAGGTCAGGAGACAGGAGACAGGCCAGGAGACAGGTCAGGAGACAGGCCAGGAGACAGGAGACAGGTCAGGAGACAGGCCAGGAGACAGGGTCAGGAGACAGGAGACAGGAGACAGGTCAGGAGACAGGAGACAGGTCAGGAGACAGGAGACAGGTCAGGAGACAGGAGACAGGTCAGGAGACAGGAGTATAAGTCCTGGATGAAGCCAGGACAGCAGAGCGGTGAGGACGTTAAACAACAGTAACATTATATATTATTATATATTATTATATATATATTATATCTGTGTGCAGGATCAAGCAGCTGACAGCTAGAAGGTGGTGTATTGTGTGTAATAGTTTTATTATAAATGAAGATTAACAGTACCTTCCTTCAATCTGCTCCACAACCCGCTGATTACCTCCTTCTCTTCAGGTAACTGCTCAATCTTCGTCTTCGCATTTCTTCAAACGGATTTTATTTCATTGTATTTTTTTCAAACAAACTACGGGTGAACTTTTATTCGCGGATATAACTGATAATAAAACGTTGAATGTCTGACTCTTTGTAGCTTGAAGCTAACATCCAACGCGTCGCACCACAGCCGCCGTCACCGTGTAGCGGCACGCGACAGGATGTTGTGGTGTGACGGCATCAAACAGCGACTCGTGAGACGTCGGGACACAACCTGGTGAATAAATAAGACCTTATTTTCTTATTTTAAAAAGCACAACAAACATTTTGTACATGTTGCATAGTGTGTGTGTGACACTCAGTATATTGGCAGGTTACACCTTTTATTATTTGACGGTGGTGACGTCAGCAGGTAGGAGCAGACAGGTAGCCGGATGTTGATGTTTCGATGTCCTCCTGTCCTCTGGTGCTCAGTGGCAGACACACAATGGCTCTCACTCCTTTTTTAAAGCAGGACATGGACTTCACAGAGTGCTACGGAGACTCGGTCTCCAGTGTGGCTGCTGCAGCTCGCTGCGGCTGCAGGCAGCGGGTGAGGAGGCTGATAAAGAGGGGCTTCAGTGTGGACTGTCGGGACAACCGAGGCTGGAGGGCCCTGCATGAGGCTGCAGCCGCCGGCAGTGAGGACTGTGTGCGGGAAATACTGTCTGCTGCCGGCGGTAAGACTTATTATAGGAACCGCTCAGGGTTGTAGGGCTCACATTTTAGAAGCTGGGAGCAGAGAGTATTTCCTGGATACATGATTTAATCTAGGAATGGACTAATCGTTTCACTTCATTTGATAGTTTAAATATAAACACTGGTATGAAACAGGAAAGCAGCACAACCAGGTGATGTTAGCAGTTTTGCTTAATGGGTTACTTTAACACTTATCAGACTAGTTTATGAATCAATCTTTCTTCAAAGTCTAATATGCATTTCAGGAGGAAATCTTAATGTTTCCCTTTCTGACTGCAAGCAGCAGGCTCCTCCAGTGGCTGCCGTGCCTATGTGAACTCTTTGACACACGAGGGGGAATCTGCATGTTACCTGGCAGCCAGGCACGGACACCTGGCAGTGGTCCGACTCCTCCTGAAAGCACACGCCAACATCAACCAGCTGACAAACGACTTATCCTGTCCTCTGTATGCAGGTATAACACATGCACATGATCAAACTGGTGTTAATGAGTGTACTGTTTTCCCTCTTTTGGATTGTAGACTTGTATTAATTGTGTCTGCAGTATTTATCAGCTGCTAACTGCTTTCCAACAGCTGTGGACGGTGGATACAAGGAGGTTGTAGAACTGTTGGTCAGTAAAGGTGCAGAGGTCAACAGGACACACACCGCGTCCTGCTGGACCTGCCTACATCAAGCTGTTTATAAGGTGATAACAGAGCCCACAAACACAACTCCTGATCCTGAGATGTATCCTAACGTCACCTAACGTACATATTTTTTTATTCCCTCAGGGTCACAGTGAAATTGTGCGCATACTGGTCAATGTGTGCAACTTGGAAGCACTAGATGACCATAAGATCTCCCCTCTCTTTGTGGCTGCACAGTATGGACAGCAGGAATGCCTGGAAATCCTTGTCAATGCTGGTAAATGGCTTATTTTTCTATGTTATTTATATTTTTGTGTGTGCATGTGTTTATAGCGTTAATGTTGGTCAGAGAGAATTATTGTCCTGTGTACCAGCTACTCTCTCTACCTCTTCTTAAACCAGTAATTGAGTAAAATAAGATACATAATGAAGTGTGTTTGATTTGGTTTTCACTTTAGGTGCCAATGTGAGCACCCAAGCAGCTGATCTGGCCACGCCGCTGCTGATTGCCTCTCAGGAGGGCCACCAGGCATGTGTGGATTTCCTGTTGGACCACGGGGCAGATCCCAACATAGCCTGCAGTCACGACTGGCCCCAGCTTCCCATTCATGCTGCTGCTGAGTTTGGCCACATCGGGTACTGACTCGGCTTTCAATGACATATTGTTGGGCAGTGATTCCTTCACCTTTTTTAGAGTGTGACTTCTTATAAAGAGGCAGTTTTTAGTTGTGATCTCTCATCACATGTTTCATTTGTACATGTGTTGTGAACTGTTGAACTAAAGAGTGATTCAAAAAGAGGCTTGAAGAGGTGCAACTACTCAGGAAAGATAAGAGATTATTTTTATTTTTTTTTATTAATCATTTAGTTGATTAAATGCCAAAAAATAGTGAAAACCCAAGGATGATTCCATTAACAATGATAAACAGGGAAGATCAGCAAATATGGAATATTTAGCATTTTTGCCTGATAAAAGATAATTGATATAATTATTATTTACCTCTGTGATTTTGTCCATCCAGTGTCCTCAGGAGGCTGATAGCTGTCACAGATCGTGTGTGTGACCGTGGTGATGGCATGGTGAGTCCATTGTACGTGGCCGTCCACAGGCATCAGAGCAAGAGCGTGGAGGTGCTCTTGAGGGAAGGTTACAGCCCAGACGCCCAGGATTGCACGCACATCCTGGGCCTCTGTTCACCACTCTCCTTCGCCTTGTGTAGCACATCCAACAAACCATACAGGTGTGTGAGAAAGCAGATTTGACCTCCTCAGACAGATGATAAAACAGGTGGATTTGTCCCTGATTTTGATTAAAATCTCTTTCAGTGAATCAGTGAGGTTGCTGATAGCTGCAGGAGCTAGTTTGAACGAGGAGGACTGGATTTATGCCTTGGCCACCGACAAAACTGACCTGCTGCAACTAATACTGGAGCACAGATGGATCCCTCGACCGGAGACTTTGACCAGGAACTGTTCTGTACCACATCATCATGGGAAAACTGTGTTAAAGCTGCAGGAAATGAGGGGGCTGCTCTGTGTGGCACTAAACCAAGTACATTTTGCTGCGTGCTGGCTTCCTCTGCTTCTGAAAGCAGGACTGGAACCTTCTCTGCTGCTTCAGCCTCATATGTAAGTCTGTCATTTCACTCTTTCTCAGTCTTTGGTCTTTGGTCAGGTATCGGATGGCGAAAACTTGATCAATTTCTGTCTGTCCTCAATGCTTTCTAGGTTTGAACAGGCAGACAGCGAGGTGTTGAATTACCTGCTAGAGTTTGTAAACTGGTCGACTCTGTCGCTCCCTTTGAAACATATCCTGGATCGAAGACGAGCAGAGAAGACGTGGGAACCATGTCCATATTTTGGTACAGTAACAAAATGTGCACTGCAGAATTTCTCTTAGAATCTGTAGTAAACTTTGAATGAGGGTAGTTTTAATTCTTTCTTTATTTCCCTCTAGAATCCATTACCTGTCTTTCCCACATCTGTCGGCTGCGGGTTAGGTCAGTGTTGGGACCAGATGTACTGATGAGGACCAACGTGATCCAGCAGCTCCCTGTGCCCTCCCCACTTCATGGCTTCCTCCAGTTCAGAAACATCCCGGAAGCTTCCTACAAACACTCACCGCCATCAGCACTTTCAGATCGAATACAGGAACACAGCAGTACACACCAACACAGACATGTTCTGTAACCCCATGCAGTTGTCCCCTTCATGCTGCTGTGAGGTTGTTGAAATCATCTTATTTCATATATGTGTTCAGCTTGTTACAGCTCCTTGTGGAAGCTATATGATGCTACATGAGTGTAAAATTCAACTACACGTGTTTATGGCTGCACTATTTCCATCAAATGGAAAAAAAACCAACATATTTGATGTATTTGGAGACATTGAGTCTGTGGGTCTGACTACACATGTGGGTCAGGAAGATGATACTTCCATATGTTACTTTTAAATAAATATTTCCTACATTTGCATATTGTATGTGTGTGTGTGTATATATATATATATATATATATATATATATATTTATATACTGTTTGTATTCATGTTTCTCTGTGCCAGTAGATTCTTTGATTAAATTAAATGAGTCAAATATCAATAAATCCCCAAAACAAGTAATATTTTTGGTTGAGTTTACACATCGATATTGTGTTTGTGCTGTAAATAAAAGAATCGATATTGTGTTTGTGCTGTAAATAAAAGAATCGATATTGTGTTTGTGCTGTAAATAAAAGAATCGATATTGTGTTTGTGCTGTAAATAAAAGAATCAGCTGTTATTGGTGCGGCTCGTCGTCATTAACATTGATCCGATCTGATTGGTTGGTGGCGCTCTGACAGGAGGAAGCAGCGACGTCAGAAACAAGGCGCTCGTCTTTTACTTGACATGAACCAACATCTGTAACGTAAGGCTGTTTAAAAATCACACGTTGGGGGAGAAAAGAAAAGAAATGTCTTAATGTATTTTATACGTGAGTATGTTGAATGTTTGTTTCCCCGAAGGACTGTCGGTGTGTTGCTGTTAGCTCGCTAGCTTGTTTCCACACAACGCGTTAGCTCCGGAGAGACTCACCTTCCTCTATTAGCTCCTCTTCTTCAGATATCCTGAGCAGAGAGGCGAAGGCACTGCGTCCTCCGGTTAAAAGGAGCAATTTCATGGCTTAACGTTGCTGAAGTGTCAACAATCCAGCACAGGGCGGGTTAGTGGATCGGCTAACGTCCGCTAGCTGTCGGTGGTACCTCGCTGGAGGCTGATTGGAGAGGTGCGTTAGGTTTCATTTGCGGTAGGCTGGTTAAAAGCCATTTAATGGACGTGGTGGTAATGTTAGTTATTAACTGCGGTCAGTGAGGGCACACCAGCCTGAGCTGCTGTGACTGAAACAGTGGTCGAGTCACTGGAGAGACGGGAGGAAAGCTGCAGCTCCCTCGATAAGAGGAGTTGAAGTAGTTTTTAAAGTAGGGCTGCACACTTAATCCAAATGTAATCGAAGTCACAAGAGCTGTGATGTTTGGATGAAGGTTAAATGTAACCAGCAGCTTTATAGTGAAGTACTGTGCAGCTGCAGAGATACCCTGGTTTGTTTGGTGCAGACACCCAAAATGTTCGCATCATGATTTTAATGGTTTTTCTTTGTTTTTGTGATGTAAAAATATATCTGTCTGTCTTTTTACCACATTGTGCAGCCCTGATTCAAAGCTGTGTCTTGCAAAGAAATGAGGTAAATGTATTGCACAGAAAATATACACACAGTAGATCAGTGCTTTAAGAAAATGTGCTGGATGTCTGTTTATTTTGGTGTGTACAGTACAAAGATCACTGACTCTCCCATCTGTGATCCATGACTACAGTGCTGCAGGAAAATGGTGAAAGCATTTGAGTGTGTAGCTTATTCCATGAACTTACACTTCTACAGCGTCATATAGGCCTGCAACTGATGATTTTTATCATCGATTAACCTGCTGATTATTTTCTTGATTAATTAAAATGGTTCCTGGTTTCATCGTTGTTGTTTTTTTCCAGTAAAGCTTGCATCATAAAAACGGACCACTTTTAAACAGAGTCTGCAGTTCTGTTTTTAAATACTGAGGCAGATTGACAAGAACGTCCCTTATTTATGTTATATTAAGTGGGACATAAAGAGGTCTGTTTTGGGGCGTCACATTAGTTATTGCTGTTGGAGTAAGGCATCGGGATATGTTGATACTTCTGTACTGAAAAAAGGAGATGCATGATAATCAATGTCCAGGATAGAAGTATTTATTTCCTCTGGCTTGTTTGTTTGTTATTTTGAACTTGCAGCTGAGGCCAGCATTAGGGAGACGACTTCTCGTCCATACGTCATCCAGATGAGGCATGCTGGAAGTATGCAGCCCACGTATAGAAGAGATGCTGGAGTCTGGCACCAAACAAGAAGTCTACTCTACAAGAATCTGCTCATCAAATGGAGGACCAAGCAACAGAGTCTTCAGGTGCTTAGTTTTCACAGGACTGATACGAATGTGTTCAGGGTTGAGCCTGGTTTTAATGGTTATTTCCTCTAGTGTAGTCTGTGTTTGACAGTTGCTGCAACTTCTCATGAAGCCAAGTTGATAACTTACGTTACATACATAGAGACAATAACATACAATTTATATAAGAATTTATTTAAAATCTGCTGTGTCTGTTTTACGCCTGACAGTTAAAGTATTTTACCTCTGACAACTGAATAAGTGTGTTTGTTGAAGAGTTCGTTGTTTGCCAGTGAGAGTCCTTGCTTTCCACATACCCTTTCTCAAGGCTAGCACGCTGTCAGGGTCCATATTCTGTCTGGATCTCTGAGAGAGCTCTGGGTTTATTTCAAGGTAACATCAGCTGCAGTTAATACGCCTTTTATAAGGTGGTCTTTTTGTCAATCTATACACAATATACGTTTTGATTTTGGAATTAAATAAACAAGATGCCTCGTGCCTCTTTCCGCTTTTAGTTTCTTCATTGTTCGGTCATGCATTTTTCATTTGGCTTTAAGTTGCACCGATGCATTTTTAATGTCTCTCTGTATCAACTTTTTAGCACAGGAGGGACTTCCTGCAGCTTCCTTAACAGCAGTTAGTAAAGTCCTTTTGTAAAGCTGCAGTGTGAACAATCCTGCTTGTTTACTTCATACCAGAGATGCCAACTGTTTGTTACTGGCTGCTTAAGCTCGAGAGAACAATTTATCCTGAGTTACTAGGATTCCGATTAATCCTTTTATGCAGTGTTCTGTGGAAACTAGATAACTGAACCCAGCTTTGTTGGTTTGTAAGGAAAATCTATGATGTTTGGGTGTGTTTGCTAAATGTTTGCTAAATGAGATTTTAGTTGTGTTGTGGAAACCGATCCCAGGTGAACCAAATCTCCTGATCGAGTTTGCAACCACAAGCCCTAAAATATGTCTTGGTAAAGCAGTTTTAAAGCCAGAAAAGCTCCTAAATTAGCTTGTGACGTGCCAGTGGCTCACAATTTATTGTTTCAATTCACTGTGTTGGTGGTCAAGGTCAGGCTGTTGCGTGTTGTTTATGAGTTGAGGAGGTCGTTTGTCATAAGGTTTGATCTAGCTGTTAAAACCCCTGAACACAAATACTTGTTTAAAGGAAATAAGTATGTGTACAGCCTAAAGACAAAGTGCTCTATTTACTTGTCAATCCATGTTTTCACCCTATGGTCATAAGCTTTGGGTAGTGACCAGATCCAACTGGGAGGAGATGTCGAGACAGACACAGAATATGTTGAAGGCATTACATGTTCCATCCTGTCTGGAAATGCTTCAGGACCCTTGTCCTGTGTCAGGGCTCCAGACTGTTGTGCTTACCAGGATAAGTAGTAGAAGATAAATGGAGGAGCTGTAGTTTGAAGTCATGTGTGTGGTCGGACTAATCTATAGTAGAATTTTTCTCCACGGATCAATTGTGGCAAACCGTGTGGTTTTCTCATCAGCTGTTCCTTTGTGCCTGTCTTTGCAGGAATTGATCCTACCTCTGCTACTGTTGGGTCTCCTGATACTCATCAGCACCCTCAATCCTCATGTTTATTATGGAGGCATCAGCACTGCCGAGCTGGAGCGTGACGACCACTTCCTCAAGGGTCTGGGATACACGCCAATCACCAACATCACTAATCACATCATGGAAGAGGTGGCCCAGGAGATGCGTAAGTGCTTGAGAACCATTTAATCCGTTAGATTCAATTCTACTGTATCACTCCTGTATCAAATTGGAAAGTGAAAGATGAAGGGGAACCAATATGCTTGGTTTATAACCCTTTTATTCTTGTGTTTACAGACCTACAGGATCGTCTGGAGATGTTTGCTAGTGAGGAAGACCTGGAGAACGCAAGCCTGTATGAGCCCTCCAGCTATGTCGGTGTTGTGTTCTTGGACAGCTCTGCCACGTCTTACAGACTACGCTTCCCATACAACCAGCTGCCACTACCCAGCGATTACACAGAATCTTTTGGTAAAGTCTTCATTCTTGCACATGCGTCTGGCCACTCTTCCATTCAAACTGAAAGGATTGGAAATGCACAGAGATGCAAACAAGATTATCACCTAATATAAAGTGTTGTGCTTATCCTTTTCTAGCCAACTGTTTTACCAGCTCGGTGAACTGCAGAGCAGCTAATTACTGGTACTCCGGCTTCATCCGTCTCCAGTCTATGATCGATGCAGCCATCATCCAGGTGAGGCAGGCCAGAGATCAGCACAAGCACTGTGAACCCAGTGAAGTTCATATCTTTGGTTTATTGAAACATATTATGTATGTTGGTTTGTTTTGTGTTTATAAATGTGTCATTTCACAAAATGTGGCATGAATGGTTTAAGTATGAATAGGGTTTAATATAATGCTAAAACAATTCATCTGTTATTTTATTAGTTGTGAATGAATTGATTAAACTGGGGATGAGCGAGTACACCATTATCTGTATCTGTTCAACCAACTAAATTAAGTGTACAAGCAATTTAAAAATGTTACCTTGGACCCCCAGATCTAATGATGATTTTTTAGAAGAAAAGAAAAGATAAACTAATCTATAACGGTTCATCTTTCGTGTACAGATGCAAACAAAGCGTTCAGTGTGGAGTGAGATGGACCTGAAGGTAGTAATGATGGGTCAGCAGGGCTCTGTGGAAGTTCAGAAATTCCCCCACGCTCTCATCTCCATCTACCTGGTCCTGGCCTTCACGCCCTTCGTCACCTTCCTCATTGTCAACGTGGCAGCTGAGAAGGAACATCGCCTCAAAGACACCATGACCATGATGGGGCTCTACGACACTGCTTTTTGGTGAGGGAGAAAAGGGCTTCAGTCGCTGTAGTTTCAGACTCTTGTTTAGGTTTTGTTTGGATGAAAATAATGTGAAAGAAACCTGCGTAAGAACATGTGATTGTGTATATGGTTTTAAGTTTTTATGTTGTACAACAGGTTGTCATGGGGCCTCCTGTATGCTGCTCTGGTGACCACCATGTCCATCCTGATGTCCGTTATCGCTACCTACACAGCTCTGTTCCCTAACAGTGACTTCTTTGTCATCTTCTTGCTCATCTTCCTCTATGGCATATCCTCAGTGAGTAGAGCTGTGATAGATGGAAAGTAAACTTGTACGGATGTGTTGCTTGTTTAAATAGTCAGCTGACCCAAATGACATTAGTAGCGTCTCATTTACCCCGAGTCTAACCATACAAGTAGTTTTGGTTTCATTTGAGATAATCATTTCGAAGATTTCTGCCTCCAGCCAAATACAATAGAGGTAAGTCACTGAGATGACATGACTGTCTTTCCAGGAACAATGTACCTTTTATTCCGGGTAATCCACAGACCTCAGTGTGAACAGTTTTCATCAAAACTACTCTCTAGTGAAGAAATAGTCCTGTTGACAGTGTGTTTTTAAGGAAATTTTAAATGTAGGAAGCGGTAGAAGACCACAGCATGTTGCTTTGTTTGCTATGAAACATCATTTGTAATACCTGTTTAATATCCAGGTGACATTGGTGTAAAGGAAATATTGTAATAGATTGTTCACTCGAAATTGAAGAGGTTGTCAGGAGACCTTGATGACTTACACAGCTGAATTTATTGAAGCGTGATTGAGGAGAGTAGAGGTCAGCAGTACAAGTGGAGTCACTGTGTAGATGCCAGCTCAGTTCTGAAGGTTACCTCCTGGGTGGGATATTTAACACAAACCTTCACCCACAAGATCTACTAGTGTCCCAAATGTGGTCATAATTTACCCAGCTAAATATGTGCAAAGATCAAGATGTGTATTCGTAAAAAGTAAGAAACTATGCCTACCTAAGCTATCCTAAATCCTTTTGAAACACACTCATAGTTGCATACAACCCATTCTAAAGAGACCATCTGTCTGTGAGATTTATCTTAACCTTGGTTTCTGTAACAAAGTGGAACTATGGTGTTTTTGCCCATCCTTATCAGTCCAGCTGTTCTGTGCAGTCAGTTGAGCTGGAGTGGAGACGAGATGAAGAGTTAATTTATTGCTTGAGTTGAGGCGCAGACTGTGACCTTGTGATTTGCAGCCTGCCCTAAAGCGGGACGGGGGACACTAGCACCCAACAACTGTAAGGCAACGTAGACAAAATCCCTCTACATTAAGTTACTAGTGATTGCCATGGAAACAGCAGTAATTAACTCTCACAAAGTAACAGGGCAGGAGGTTTTAATTACAACACTATTTAGTTTTATCTGTCAGTGCTCTCATAGTACTGATTCTTTTCACTCCTCCTATCACTCTCTGCCTTCTTCCTCTCTTCTCTCTCTCTCTTTCATTTCACAGATCTTTTTCTCCTTCATGCTGACTCCGTTATTTAAGAAGCCCAAGTTTGCCAGCACAGTGGGCTCCATGCTGACGGTGGTGTTTGGTTGCCTGTCACTGTTCACTGTGCTGATGAAGGACTTCCCACAGCCACTGGTCTGGCTTCTCTGCCTTCTCTCTCCCAGCGCCTTCTCGATTGGGATTGCACAGGTAATAAACTGTACACACACACTCACCCACATCCGCACACCATGCTTGACTGGTTATCTCGTGTGACCATCTGCGTACGTGTGTGTATTGTAGGTGGTTTACCTGGAGGCCCAGGGAGATGGTGCTGTGTTTTCCTCCCTCACCAACGGCCCCCATCCTCTTTACGTGCCCCTGCTCATGCTGGTTGTGGACTGTATCCTCTACCTTTTGTTGGCTATCTACCTGGACCAGGTACTGCCTGGTAAGTACACACACACAGTAGGCCTCAATATAAAAACCACCACCATTACAGCCAAGTTTCCTGGGATAACTTAGGTTTAGTCTTAACTTTTTAATGTTTGAGTATTATTATGTGTAATACTAATTACATTTTGCCTGAAATGCAGGTGAGTTTGGAATGAGGAGGTCCCTGGTATACTTCCTGAAGCCGTCCTATTGGTCCAAACGCAGGAAGCGCTATGTTGAAGTGAGCTCAGTATATGACACAGAGGTGAAAGGCACACCTGGCGTGGACGAGTCTGTTGAGCCTGTTTCACCGGAGTTCAGAGGGAAAGAAGCCATCCGGTAAAAGTCTGAACTTGTACATGAATGTCAGTTGGATGCAAATTCCTGAGTGTTCATTCAAATATCCATTCAGAGATGAGCATAAATCAATGTCAGGCTCAGTGCAGCCTGGCTCTGTTCTTGGTTCGGTGCCCAACCACACTCACTGTTTTGTTTGTCCTGGCTGAGGAGAACCTATGGGACAAGCCTGTAACACTGACACTGCTTCTGTGTTTACACTTCTCTCCTTTATGTTTGATTTTTTTCATCATTGCTCATTTACTTCTTCTCTGGCAGCATCAATAACATCCAGAAAGTGTACAGAGAGAAGGACAATGTGGTGGAGGCTCTGAGAGGTGAGTCCTGAACACTTGAAATTATTAATATTAAACAATATAAGTGTTACTCCTACTGTGTGTCTATTAATGTGGATTTTCTGATTGATTGTCATGATTCTGTCCTCCTCTTTCTTTACATCTCCTCCCCAGGTTTGACGTTTGACATCTATGAGGGCCAGATCACGGCTCTGCTGGGACACAGCGGGGCAGGCAAGTCAACTCTCATGAACATCCTGTGTGGCATCTGCCCGCCCACTAACGGCTCGGCTACTATCTACGGCTCCCCTGTAGCAGAGATTGCAGATGCGTCAGAAATGAAGCAGCTGGTGGGAATTTGCCCCCAGTTCAACATCATCTTTGACGTGCTCACTGTGGAAGAGCACCTGAGGATATTTGCTGCCATTAAAGGGATCCCACCGGGGGACATCGATGCTGAGGTAATGTGATGATCTATACACTGCCTCTGTCTAATTGTTTGCAAGTGTAAACAAAAGTCAGCCATGCTCTTTACAATCCCCAGCCCCCTCCCCACCTTTTCTCGCATGACAGTACATAGTAATACGTACGTCTTACTCAGAAATGTACTGCGAGATTGACTGCAGGGACAGTTTCTTTAAGAAAGTGACATGGGTCAGGCTGTTGTTCCTTGCTGTGATTTTACTTCTTCCTACTAGGTTACCAAAGTGCTGAAGGATCTGGACTTGGAGAAGATCATGACTGCTCAGGCCAAGAATCTGAGTGGAGGCCAAAAGAGGAAACTCTCTGTTGGCATTGCCATTCTTGGAGATCCTAAGGTACCTGGAGCTTGTTAGGAAAAGTGCTTTTACTTTAAATGTGTCTTCTATCCTGGTCTCACAATAAAAAGTCTTGGAAATGCCTGGAGTTATCAGTAACTGTGTCACCAGCCCTAGCAGGATAACATCAGCTTGGGCCCATTCTAAACAGTTTGCATCACGTTTGTACCTGTCAGATCCTGCTCTTGGACGAGCCCACAGCAGGCATGGACCCCTGCTCCAGACACCAGGTCTGGTCGCTGCTGAAGAGCCGCAGAGCTGGCAGAGTCACTGTCCTCAGCACACACTACATGGACGAGGCTGACATTCTTGCTGGTATGAACTCTCTGTTGCATAACATGCACTGACCCACAGGCACCAAACGCATTAGGGAGATGTCATCCCAACTTGGAAAATAAAAGGGTCAAATTTACATTTTACTCTTGCTAATTTTATATAGTTTAAAAGCAGAAATTAAGAAGATTTTAGATGTTTTTTTTATTTTATTTTGTGCATTGCTCCCATGCCATTATGTTAATTTATGACACACAGTCCACAAGACATTCAGGGATTCATCCAAGTTCTGCTCCTAGCATAAGCCACTTTGTGCCAACTTTCTCCAGTTTTGTATTCATAAAAGAGCTGCTTCTTTACTCCGACAGTTGACATTATTCATGTTTAAATTTGAGGAAAAACTGATGTTTCAGCACTCATAATTGCATATTGTTTGTAGCCAGCTGCTTGTTATTGTTAAACACTGATGGTTTTTATTCTCCAGACCGTAAAGCTGTAATCTCTCAAGGACAGCTGAAATGTGTTGGCTCTTCTCTGTATCTCAAGATCAAGTGTGGTGTTGGATATCATCTCAGGCAAGTAGATCATTTAGTTTACTACTGCAGCTTTCAAGTACTGGAACTTACTACACGATAACAAGTCACTTAAAACCAAGTATGAACCATTTTATGAATGAGCTGATAAATGTATAAAACTATGTACAAATCCTGAAAAGGGCAAAAACATTGATGGCATGTAAAAAATATACTTTAATGATTTTAATAAATGTTCAATGTTGTATTTTACCTACATCCTAATAACCTGTGTCTTAACCGCATATCGGTCTTTAGCCAATAGTTTGATGTTTATGTGTTTTTCCTCCATCGCAGAATGTCTATCAACGAGAGATGTGAAGCTGAAAAGATCACATTAGTGGTCAAGCAGCATGTTCCCAAGGCAAAGTTGTCCCGACAACATGAGGCAGAGTTAACATTCACTCTGCCTTTTGAGAGCATGGACACATTCCCAGGTCAGATCACTACCTAATAATTAAGTAATATAAATAGTCTGTTATTTATTTACCATAAAACCTGATCTGGGACAAATTTTAAATGTTGTATATGTATAAATGGTTTATGACAACATTGGTGCTAGTTGGTAAAATCCCACATTTACAGCTAGTGCAGAAGTGTTCAAGACCATTTACTTAGTTTCCCTTTGACTGCCAGCCTTCTCACCATCGACACCCCACACAGACAGATGCTAAAATAATTACTCAGCTTTGACTGTAACAGCAGTAGACCAGCAGCAAGCACTGATTAATTTGTCTTTCATAGGCTTGTTCTCTGAGCTCGACGGTCAACCCAATCTGGGAATTATCAATTATGGGGTTTCCATGACTACACTGGAGGATGTTTTTCTTCGTTTGGAGGCAGAGGCTGAAGTGGACCAAGCTGGTGAGTGTGTTACCAAAGCAATGAGGAGTGTCATTACATTAACAACAATATAAAACTACTTCCTAAATCAATAAAATGACTACATTTGTACAAATGAGTATTACTTTGTTTGTTTAATGTCTTCAGACTACAGTGTGTTTAATCGGGAGCAGAAAGAGGATGACAGTGACAACGTCTCTCTGGACGATACAGACCAGCGGCTGCTGACATTCTCGGACAGCAAGTCAGATGTGGTGTCGGGTCACGCTCTGTGGCGGCAGCAGTTCAGCACCGTGGCCTGGCTGCACATGCTCAACATGCGCAGAGAGAGGAAGGCCTTTGTTTACACGTGAGTGTTCAGAGACAAAACTGATGTGAAAACAAAATGCAGACCCTGAAACCTTTAACTTGCTGTGAAATATCACATGATAAAATAGCTATTTTTGCTAATTGTTTTTATTAGTATGTAGAATTTGTTTTCACATACACCGGCACTTGAAAGAGCGATTGTTGCGTAAGATGTACATTTTAATATACTCAAACTTATGTGTGTTAATATTTAATTTGCTAACATGAACTTCTTAAAGGACCATTGTGTACGATTTAATGGCACCCAGTGGTGAGTTGCAGATTGCAACCAACTGAATACCGCTTGCCTTCCAAGCATGTGGGATAAACAATGGTGGCTGTAAAAAGGCAAAAGGCCCGATCTAGAGCTAGTGTTTGGTTTGTTCGTTCTGAGCTATTCTAGAAACATGTTGATTCAACATGCAGGACTCTCCTGGATATCATCATTCTATATTTTCTGCATTATAAACTGGAAAAACAGTTTTCCTATCGGCACATATCTGATAACATAAAGACCAATGTTGATGTAATAGCAGTAGACCAGTACAGACCCATAATATCGGTCAGTTGATATATCCGTCGGATATAGGTAGATAGATCAAAAGGTCTATATTCAACTGCAGGATTATAAAGAATCTGAACTTGTGTGTTTCTGAGACATTGTCCCTTTTATTCATCCTGTCTTTTCTCACTACCTCCCTTCTCTTGCAGTTTGGCCCTGTTCCTGGTGTTTGTTGCTGCAGTGCTTGTCCTATCTCTGGCCACAGGAAACATCCAGATTCACTCCCCAGACCGTCAGTTTCTGCCCATTTACCTCCTCAAAAGGAACCAGGCGCCCCGGAGATACACTACCAGCCTCCTGATTCAAAACTCCTCAGGTGGGTCCGCTGGAGGTTTGTCCAAAGGATAAGATTTTGTTTTGTGACCTGAGGCTGATATTTTGCACCAGAATATTTGCTGTACAACTGAAACCTAGACCTTGTATTAGATTTAATTTTGAAGGAAAGTCTGCTTTCATGTTTTGTTATATGTCCTCTCAATGATTGATCTCTCCTTTCTTTAAGAAAGTGCTGCGTGCTGTAAATATTGTGATGGGATACTGACTGCAGTGCAACTGTTAAATTACACAGTAAATCCTAATCGATAAGAAAGTTTCCCATGGGTGCCATTCTAACTGATCTCCTCGATGATTGTCCTCTGAATATTCCTTTACTCTCTCTGCATTCTCCATTATGAGCTCCCTACAGTGCAGTTTTCTTACATGTGAGTTAGCAGTGCTTTGTTTTTTTGTTCTTGTGCCAACAGGCTCTGATATTTCTGACTTCGTCCACAACCTGGAGTCTCAGAACATCAAAGTGGAAATGATGAAACACAGCGACTACATGGCCGCAGCTCCCCACAGCGCTGCCATCAACGTAACAGGATCCAGCAAGGTCATTTTAGACACAGATTGAATACATTTTTTGATACATGATATTTAATGAAACTGGAGATAAAGCATCAGATGTGGCCTCACCTCTGCTGCAGCATTTGTAACAGTAATGTTCCAGATGAAGGGCCCTTTTTTCATGGCTGCTGAGCCTTATATTTAAGCCGCATTTCCACCAAACACTTTCATTATAGTACCCTTCAAACCCGGGATGGAATAGAGTGGTTCTATTGTGGAAAAGCACAAATAATTATTAATGAGTCACAAACTGAACTGAACTGGACTGCTTGGTGGAAATGTGGCTCTTTAACACTGCCTTTTCTTTCTCTTAACAGGGTTTCAGATACAGCATTGCATTCAACAGCACCACAGTTCACTCTTTGCCTATGGCTGTCAATGTACTAAGCAATGCTCTTCTTAGAGGTCTTAATGGTACTGGACAGATCCGAACCTGGACCAAACCGTTTGATTACGTGAGTATTTGACGAAGTGAGACCGCACAGATCTTATCTATTTTGTTTACTTGTGCCATTTAAAGATATTAACTGTATCCATTGTGACATCCCTCAGCAAATCCCAGATGCTACATCCTATGCTCTGGTGTACATAGAGGCCATCATACTGGGAATGCTGGCAGCTGGAATGCCTGCGTATTTTGCCATGGACCACACTCGAGATCGAGAGGTAACCAGTTATACATGATGATGATTTCACAAAGAGTAGAAATATTGCACTCACAGCATGGACACACACATTTGGACATATTCTGATTTCTTAATTTTGAATTGTAACCTAGCTTTGTACAAAAGAGAGAGAGGATTGATTTTACTGCAGAGGGACCTACATGGGTAAATATATTGTGCACTCATAAACCACTCCTCCCCTGTTCCTCCTCTCATTTTAAAAGATTGTTTTTGTGGCACTTTGCCTTTATTGGACAGTTTTGAGAAGTAGTGAGCAGCAGGAAACATGAAAAGGAGGGGACCACATATGTGAAAGGTCCTGAAGAGTCAAACCGGGTATGTCACTGTTACATGGTTTGTGTGGTAGATACATCTGGCACATCAGGGTTCCCAAGTCACCGAAGGTTCTGTCGCTCCAATAGTGTCGCCTCCTCTAGAGCTCATAGCAATTGATTAGATTTTATTTTCTTTGTATTCTTCCATTACAGTCTCCCGTTACTGTTGGCTTTCCCAAAGATTCACTATCCTGATTATAAGTCAATGAAATAATGCAGTAGATGTCAGATATAGTCTCATATTTTCATATGTGTTGACTTGTATCTTCTCCTGTCTTTCCTCCTTCAGATCAAGTGTCGCTCTACTCTGCGTATCTCTGGTCTGGTTCCATCAGCCTACTGGTGCGGTCAGGCAGCTGTGGACATTCCCTTCTACTACCTCATCCTGTCCTGCATGACCATCATCCTCTTCTCCTTTCACACTGGAAACCTGCTCACCTCCAGCAACCTCACCGCTGTGGTCCGTACTGCTGTTTATACCTGGTGGCTCACACAGACATGTACCACTCCTCTTCCACACACCCCTTGGACAAAAAATACCTACTTTTGTGCAAAATGCCTGCCCCTCTGTTGCACCTATTTCACATAATCTAGATTTAACTTTCAGATAACACATATGGGACAAAATGCTCAATTAATGTCTCAAAAACGTTCTAAAATGAAATATATAATATATTAAACATGATGCAATTAATATTGATGGTAATATTACCATTGAGACACGTTTTATGATTTCCCTTCTTCCCTCTCCTAGGTCCTGTGTACCGTTGGCTTTGGTCCAGCCATGATCCTCTTCACTTACGTGTTTTCTTTTGGCTTTGCCCGAGTCCAGAGCAACAGGGATTTCTTCTCTGTCATCTCCATGATGGTAAGGGGCATTCCTTGTGTATATACATTGAAAATACTGGTGTTAGCCACCTTTTTAAATGTAAGTATCACTGTACATTTGGTGATCCTAAAAGAGATTCATCTTCATTTTCTAACTTTGACACCAAAACAATTTTATTATGAAATTCTGCTTTTGAATGACGGTCATTATTAGATTCACATGAAAGGATTTTGCACACTAACTGAGCGACCTATGCCTCAGGTGTGTGTTGTGTCAGCCTCGCTGGTTCAGTTGTCAGAAAACCCCGGACTGACCAGAAACCTGCACAACGCCTTGTGTTTCTTCAACCCTCTGTACCCACTCATGGGCTGCCTCAACTGCATCACCAAGGTAGGATTTCAACCGTAGCAACCAGTTCTTTCAGTGGACTGTCTGCCTTTTTGTCTTTGAACTTGCATTGAAGGTTTTACATATGAAATTCACTGCCACTAGCATGGCGTCTCAAACCAAAACAACTGGACAGCCTCCATAGACCAACCCAGTTTACCTCGAGGATAATAGTAACACACGCTGCAAACTGGATGGAAACAAAGTGAAACTCATATATTTTGTTTGTCTTTCCACTGTTCCAACAATCACCAACTTTAGTTTGGTTGAAATAAATCTTTAAGTCACTGACATAGATGATAAAAACAGCAGTTTCAGTCACTCTGCTCAGTTGCACACAGAGGGATTCACATGTATGTGTGGCCAGAAGTAAACAAGGCACAGATAGACTGGGATAGCAACACAGGGAGACGGAGCATGACGTCATTCCATGAATCTGATCTTTACATAGCAAATTGTTGTTTTCTGTTACATTAATGTTTTATGGGTTCCTTCTTAGAAATGGAACAACTAACTTACACGTTTTCTCCGTTTACAGGCGACCTTCCTCCCCTCTCAGTATGAAGAGAACTTCTTGTGGAAAAATCTGCTCATTGCGGTTGTAGCTGTATGTATCTATTTTTATTTACCCAGACATTGCTATGTTCAGACAAAAGAGACAGTGTGTGTCCCGCCGTAATACTGTATGTGTGTGTTTCTGTGCTCAGCCCTATCTCCAGTGCATCCTGCTACTGTTCCTGCTTCGTTGGCTGGAGCTCCATTACGGAGGGAGGACGATGAAAAACGATCAGTTCTGCAGGTGATGATTAGATTTCAGGTCACAACTCAGATTACACAGAGCCTTGGTGTGTTCTATTTTTATTTAGCACAGAGGCTTATTACTTAAACTAATATAATATCAATTCAGACTGAGAAGCTGTCCGTGTGAAATACGAGTTCATATTACAATGATGGAAGATAATTTGCCATTTCATTTGTTACAATAGCTTCACTAATTAATTTACAAATGTTTAACCAGCTTTATGTTTTTATTTTAACCTTCACAGGATCTCATCCAAGTCACAGCCCAAAGTGGAGAGGAACCCAGAAGAAGGTCTGAACGAGGATGAGGATGTTCAGATGGAGAAAGCCAGAGTGAAGGAGGCTCTTACCTGCCAGTCCTGTGAGGAGGTGAGTGGATATCTATCTTTGGTACAGTACAGGTTACATAAAGGGAAGCTAGAGAACCTGAATTTGCAGGATTTATTTTTATTCGTAGTATTTTTTCGCCCACTAGCCATCATAAGGTATTTGCTGAGCAGTTAAATTTATTTCTCTGTGTCTTGTGCGTTTAGAAACCGGTGGTGGTTGTGAGTAACCTGAGAAAGCAGCACAAGGGCAGAAGAGAAGGTTTTTCTCTGAACAAGACGAGGAAAGTGGCCACAAAAAACATCTCTTTCTGCGTTCGCAAAGGTTTGTTTTTGTCAAGTGGATCAGTGCTCATTAGATTGTTTGGACTGTGGCGATCCACGAGGGAACTTAAAAAAAATTAATAATAAATGCTGTTTCTTCAGGTGAAGTTCTTGGACTGTTGGGTCCCAACGGAGCAGGAAAGAGCACCATCATGCATATGTTGTCAGGTGACACAGACCCCACTGCAGGCCAGGTACAGTGCAGATGCTACCTTCCTTGTCTCTGCTGTGGAATATCACTTCCTGATCTAACTGATTCTATTTCAACCTGATATTTAATTATTAGAAAAAAATTGAAGTAATTTCGCTGAAATTATAGAAAATGTAATTGACTTGTAATGTAACAGGGGAGCAAGCACTTCTGACCGAGGCTTGCTCAACTGCTATTGAGCAAAAAGGGGCGGGACTTAGGAAGGCTTGATTGTTATTCTGTAATGCATGACAACCCCTCCTCTTCCTGTTACCAGTATTGTGACCTTTACATATAATGTCCTTGATTTGAAAAGAGATCTGAAAAAGAAAATCCCTTTTTCTCCAGTAAAGTAAAATTGAGAGACAGACTGAAATGAGAGATGGATGATGGATGAAGGATGCATAACATAATATTGTCAGTACATCAACTGACCGTTTGTTTGCATTTGTCCAGGTGCTGATGGGGGACTATAGTACAGAGTTTCGTCAGGTGGACAACCCGTTGGAACATGTGGGCTACTGTCCACAGGTGAACCCTCTGTGGCCCAGGATCACTCTGCAGGAGCACCTGGACATCTATGCCGCCATCAAGGGCCTGAGAGGACAGGATGTACCAGGTATCATCAAACGGTAAGTCTCACGTCACTCTCACTTTCACCATCAGACTGAGCTGTTAAAGGCACTGATCAACCAACAGCCATGTAAAGCTATGCACTAACCCTTGTGTTCTGTTTATGTTACACATTTCTATCACTCATGTAATGTAGATTGTAAATAGTTTATCTGTAAATTGAATGGAACTTAATGGTGGAGGAGATACAAGAAGGGTTTTTATTCAAGCTTTTATTTACTTTAGTTTTATTGTGATAATAATAAGTCAAGTAGAAGAGGTAAAAGTAGCTGACAGAGCTTTTGTGACTTGTTGTTGTTTTTGTTGTTGTCAGTGTGGTGAACGCTCTGGAGCTCAAGGAGCACTTGAACAAACAAGCCAAGAACCTGTCAGCAGGACTCAAGAGGAAGGTCAGTTCACCATTTTTAACTAAACAAAGGCTCAACTCACTCAGCTGTGCAGGAAGATATTATAGTATTATAAAGAATCCAACGGACTTCAAATTGTTAAAATGTTTACGGTTTAGGGACCAGTTTACAGGAACAGCAAAACATTTACAAATGTAATTTAATTCCAGTTTATTTTTAATTCCAGTTTATTTTTAATTCCAGTTTATTTTTTAAGCATCTTACAACCTGGATGAGTCTTTTTTATTCATTATGAGTAAACATTGAATTTTCATGTGTCATGTATTCATTGTATCAGTTTTGTTGTTGTTTGATCCCTTTGTTGTCGTGTTTGTCTACAGTTGTGCTTTGCCTTGAGTATGATTGGGAATCCTCAGATCGTGTTACTGGATGAGCCGTCATCAGGAATGGACCCCAAGTCTAAACAGCGCATGTGGTGAGATTTTACTCATGACAAGAATATTCCTCAACTTTCCTCGATTCTACTGTGTGTTTAACGTGTTCAGCTGTTCAGTTTATTGTCAAAGGAAAGGTTAGACTTAATTCAATTAAATTAGAAGATTTCAATCTTTCCGAAACAGCAGTTTAAACACAAGAAAAAGGTCAAAATGTGAAAGTTCTTTGTAGAAAACAAACCTTAATGTTCTCCAAATTAGACAAAATTAAAATATATCGCACCACAGCTTCATTGTAATTTAATTAAGACTTTACAGTTTATTTAATTCATTCCTTCTCAAAAGATATTAATTCTGTCATGAATTGTGATGCAGTTTTCCTTTGATAGGTGTTAACCTTGGTCACAGAGAGTAGGTTCAGGCTGGAAGACACTTAACTGTGGAGGAGTCTCGTCTTCACGAGGACGTTCTGCCTCTCACTTCGTCTCTCTGTCACATTTAACATCAGTCTGTGACCTCGGTATCTCATTTTACGTAGGAGGGCCATTCGTGCTGCTTTCCAGAACCATCAGCGGGGAGCCATCATCACCACGCACTACATGGAGGAGGCGGAGGCCGTGTGTGACCGTGTAGCTATCATGGTGTCGGGCCAGCTGAGGTTAGTACTCACAACTGTGTATGGACGGTATCTGAAAGAACAGATATCTTCATGCTCTGTCTGTTTGGCTCTATCAGATGTATCGGCTCCATCCAGCATTTAAAGGGGAAATACGGTCGAGGCTACAGTTTGGAGGTAAAACTCAGAGAGGAGCTGACGGGGCTACAGCAGGTGGCGCTGTTGCACAAAGAGATCCTTCGAATCTTCCCTCACGCTGCCCGGCAGGAGAGGTGAGACCCAGTCTGTCTGTCTGTTGTGTCACGTTGCCCAGGAGCAGCTGTGTAGAAACCAAACAGGGAAACAAAAAGAGAAGGAACATTGAGTTTCTTATGCATGCTAACACACTAAACTACATTTAAATTCTACATTTAAAAATATATTCGTATTTCTTCTTTGGAAAAGTGAAATGTACCCTTTTTAAGAAATGTGTAATGCCTTGTTCATAATTTAGTGCAACAGTGTAACACACTCCTACATGAACATGCCTCATTCTGTTGGCTGCTGCTTTCTCTGCAGCTTTGCTACTCTGATGGTTTACAAGATCCCCATGGAGGATGTCAAATCACTGTCCAAGTCTTTCTCTAAGTTAGAGAGTGGTGAGTCACTGTCTCACACACACACACACACACACACACACACACACACACACACACACACACACACACACACACACACAGCAACCATCTGGGACTTACCTGCTGACTCATTCAATGCAATTTCTCTTCTTAATCTCTGTTTATCTTCAGCCAAGCAAACCTTCAACTTTGAGGAGTACAACTTCTCCCAGTCGACCTTAGAGCAGGTAGGTGGTTAAAGATGCCAGACTCTATTTAAACTGCTGTTCAAATTACTGCTGAAACAATGAAATTAATGTGTTAACTTGTGAAACTTTGACATTATTCAACCTGGAGCCTGTTTTTCCAACAACAGTATTTTGAGATTGATCCAGTCTTGAGCGAGAAGCTGTAATCCTTCTGGGCACTGACGTACCAGTGTACGTCCAAAGTGCTTGTTTGTGCCAGAAAGAGAGTCACAGCCTCGCTCTGTCCAACGCCACCAGACTCCATTGACAAAAAACTGGGATTTTACCTTGCAGGACACAGGAGTTTGGATCTGAATTCAGTCTTACAATCAAACAAACAACTCAAGTAACTGAGGCAGCAGTAGACCAGCAACTCCTGGTTCTGCCTGTAAAATGACTGTTTTTGTGAATGGAGTCTGGTTTGAACAGAGTGATTTGCCGCCTTTCTTTGCTTTGTATGATTGTAACTCTTCCCCCCGTCTCCTCCTCCTCCTCCTCTGTGTGTTTGTCCTGCAGGTGTTCATGGAGTTTGCCAAGGAGCAGGAGAACGAGCAGGACGATGTCGGCTCCCTCAGCACGACCTTCCAGTGGCAGCGCCTGCGCCAGGACGGCCCGGTGTCCGTCAACCACACAGACAGCATCGTGCACCAGCTCTGAGCTCCAGCTGAGAGGGAGCCGGCCGGTGACCGACCAGGACCGACCGATCCCAACCTGCCAGGCTTCGACGCCTTGAGGGCTCACGCCAGCACTCGCCCGCTCCACGCAAAAACCCGCGTACACCGCCCCTTAAATGAACGGGACAGTCCTGGGTGGGGGGGGCTCACATACACTAGGACTGACTGTGTGTGTGTTCAGGCTCAGGGCTGTTCACGGCCCCTCTCTCTGGGTCTGAGGCGTGCGTGTGTGTAACCCTCGTCCACTGGTGCTCCGTGTTTTCTGAATGGCACTGACCGGGCGGCGGTCTTTCTCGACACGCCGCTGCAACACCTACTCCTCTTTCTACCGGTGTTTTTTTATCTTCACAGGGAGTCATTGAAAGGAAAACCAATATCTATATAAATAATATATAATATTTATGCTTTGTAATCCATCCGCTCTCCTTCCAGGGAGGCGTTCCAGTAAACGTGTTTGCTCGTCTCTTCTGATGTTTTTCGTCTCTTGTGTTTGTGAAACAGTTTTTTAAGCACAACCAGAACTGAGATCCATCCACGATCGTACCAAAGCACATCTCTGAACCACACACACCTCCTCACACAGCGAAACTGAGACCTACTGTTTGTTTTTGTGTCGGTTGCATGTGCAGAAATAGTTTGCATAATAGTTCTAGAAGTGACGTGGGGAAGTGGGAGGAGCCAACAACGCTGGAGAGACAGTTCTCCACAGAGTCTTTAGACCTTTACAGCCCCCTACTTTACAAACCAGTCTCTCCTCTTTATTTGACACCAGCATGCACATCTTAACGTCCAGACCTGCATTTAAACGCCACGTTCTCCAGGAGTGTTTCAGCATGCACGCTCTCGAGGAGCCGACGGATGTTGGGATGAGGTCGTTTTGTTCTTTTTGCCCTGTGGCCTTCCTCTCTGTAGGTTTAGCTTTGAACTAGAACCCATAGCTTTGGGAATGTAGTGTAGAATATGCACACCAGTACATGTAGCACACTGCCCTCGTCAGACGTTAGCCGGGGCCCGATGGCGTTCAGATCCAGGCGGTGTTTGAGGAATCTGAGCCCGGTGGATTTTTGATAACAGATATTGAATGTACGTTGTGGCCTCCGGTGGGGGGGGGGTCCGCAGTGACCGTGTTTCACTTTGGTGCCACTTTTACTCACACAGCTGTTTTGTTAACCCTATCTTGTGTGTGTGTGTGTGTGTGTGTGTGTTTACTGTGTTGTAAATACTGTGTGTAGCCTCATAATCTCGTATTTGTACCAGCGGGTGCGGTGTTGGTTCAATCCCGATCAGCAAACCGATAAATTGTAATTTTTTCTCGTCATTCAGGGCAGAGTGAGTCAGTGGAATTTAAAGGGACAGTTCACCAGAGTTTTATTGTGTTAACCGTCCTGAACGGACCTGGAGGGGGATATTTGTCTACAACTGAGCCGCTCAACTCACTCGATCCTTTACAGTTTGAGGCTTTCGGCTGCGGCTCGGTTCAAGGGGGTGGACAAAATAACAGGAACAGCTGACGGCAGCAACACAAACTGTCCTGGAAACTCAACGAGATAATGTTCAGAGGAAGTGTCCGCTGCAGGGGGATTGTACTGGATTGAATCACAGACGGGTGTAACAGAATATCTCCTCATGTTTTATGGAAGTTTGAGTCATAGAACAGCCGCTGAGCAGAAGATGAGTTTTAAAGCTAACCGAAGGTTTTTGATATGAATTCTAGATACTTAATGAATAAGATGTCTGAGCTCCATCGTGTGTCTAACTCTCAGATTCCTGGCACAGATGCTTTGTGGTGGGAGGAGCTGATCTGCTGCAGACTTTATTTACTCTGTCGTCATTAAATTAAGTTGAGTAAGAGCTGGTTTATAACTCTCAGTCATTAATAGAAATATGTGTGTGTGTGAGGGGGAAGAGGAGTGAAGCCAGCTGACTTTCCAAACATGAGACCACATTTCCTAAACTAAAGATTCAAATATGCTAAACTTGAGGAAGAGAGCGATGCCTTAGGTTCAGTCCATGCACTATCCTTTTAAATGTGAAAACTTTATTTAAAAGCTATTAACGTTTATGTTTTTGCACACATGTAGCCTCGTTCCCTCTCACAGGGGACAAAATAAAAGCCTGGCTCTGTTTGACGTGTGGCGAGGATGGATGGTTCTTGGGATGTCGTACACACATTTTATATTTGTTTTCCCAAGGTGCAATGTCGGGTATTTGTTCCCAAAAGCAAACATTCTTTGAATTTTATCGTAACATTCATGTGTTCTGTGGCATTTAACCGTCAGTTTCAGTATCATGTAGCCACCCAAGTAACATCGTCTTTGTTCCCCCCCCCGTGTCCTGAACAAAAAGCATCATATCCAGTTCACACAAAGAAAACCAAACTATTCTCTGGCTCTGTGGAAAGTGGAGCGATTGGCGTCGAAGGTGGAGCAGGTTTTGTTTTATTTTCCTGGTGGTGGTAAAATTGCACTATTTCTGGGATATTTTATAACCTTTCTTTATATTATGCAATCTTTGTAAGATTATCTGTGCACTGATTTTATTTTTTAAAGACTGTGGTTTAGCTGTGTGCTGTATTTTCCTCCTGTATCGCCCGCATGTCTGGATGGACACTTGTCATTAATGAACTCTACGGTCTCTACACGACCTTTTCATGAATAAATGTTAATCCAAATTATTGTTTGGTCCTTTTTTTGATGAACTGACCAGAAAGTGAGACACTGAACTGACACACTGCTGAAACACCCTTTAGTTTTAGTCTTGTTTTAATTCAACAGTAAATTCTTTATATATGCCATTCAATTAGAAAATAATTGAATGGTCTTAATGAGGCTTTTTAACCATTTTACACACTGGATGAACAACTTCAGTAAATTTAATGAGCTTTACATTAAATCTCTTACAGCAAAAAGTAACAAATACAGAAAAAGACGAGTGGAAACAAGAAACATGAGAATATATGGTTTTAAGTGCTTCTGTTAAATGTGACTTTAACTTGGTTAACCTGGTGGTATGCTACCATTAATGCTAGATAACGTTTCTGATTGTTATTATATATACTAATATTAAGCTATTAGTCTTATTTCTCGTTTTTATTTTAACCTTTTTTATTTACTTTTTTTCTTTTTGTTCAATAAAGCAAAGCAGAAAAAAAAAACTTCAACGTCACTGTGCCCGTAAGCCAATGTCGTTTGAACATTTTATTTTGAAATTATTCACCGGAAGTCTGCCATCATGTGTTAACTTCTAACTTTTAATGCTAATTATTTAAAATGTAGCAAAAAAAGTGAGCTCAGTAGGCCTAAGTATTATTTTACTGTATTAAACATGCGTTTTTAAGTGTATATTTAAAAGGTAAAACTTTATATTAATTAATTATTATATCGTCTGTCTGTTAAAGGTATTCATAAACGTACGATAGAATTTATTAAAATGTGTTAGTCTGTAGTGTTTGCTGCCCTCCAGTGGTCACTGTGCGCAACTACAACTACTCATTTAAAAGCTAGCGTCAATGCACACAAGACAACCTACCACTCTTCCGGCGAATACTTTCAGAATACAACACAAAACTATTAAAAAAATCGTTATTAATATTCTTTAGAGATGGATATTAGTGTTATAATAGTATAAAGTTTAGCTCTAGTGTTTAAAATATCTGTAATATTAACACAGAAGGGAAGCAGAGTCATTATCACGAGTGTTCACTGCCCTCCTGTGGCCACAGTGGAGAACTGCAACACAATAAAATAGTAAAAACAGCGTCAATTCAAACATGGGAACATACCACACTTCCGGTAAGTACTTTCAAAATACAGTGATCAAAACGACGATCAAGTTAATTGTTTGGGAATTTGTAAGTGAGCACAAAAAGCATTAATCTAAACATAATTATTATTATTATTATTATTATTATTATTATTATTATTAGTAGTAGTTGTAGTAGTATAAGAAAATGTATATTTTTTAAATTATTGTGAGTAATGCACAACAAATTGTGATTTATATTACACTACATTTATTTAGTTGACATTAGGTGAAATTAAATACAGGTACAAAACTGCTAAAATACTTTTCCAGTTCCAAAGAAAAACTGAGCAAAAAGAGCAAAATACTAGTTTGATAAAGAATAGATTGTTAATACAGTTACAATCATTTTACTGATACTTCTAAATAATATTAATAACCAGTGCACACATCTGTATAATTAACAATCATCAATAACAACGATTTTGATGATTTCACGATAATTTCTTAGTTCGTTTATTCAGTTTGAGCACATTATTTTGAAGGTACTGACCGGAAGTCGTTACACGCTGTTGTGTCCTTATTGACGCTAGCTTAACGAATACTGTGCTGTAGTTCCCCTTTCTGACCACCGGGGGGCAGTAAACAGTCGTGATTCTACATATTCAGTTCGTTTTATTTCACGCTTGGCGCAGACTTAACGTAATTTAATGACATAATAAATGTAAATTTAAACATTATTTATTGCTTATGTTCAACTATATCTGAGTCTTTTGCCAGAGCTCGTTCCTCCGGTTTTTGTCCCTGCCCAGATGCCGTCCTTCCTGCTGTGGGTGTGGACACAGATGACTACACAAATAATGGAGGAGAAGCTCCACTAGTCTCTCTCTTTTCACTGCAAGTTAGAAAACAGTTTGAAAGCGGAGAAGTTTCCCGTTCGGTTCCCGGTTGCACACTGTAGCTGGGATGCTGAGTCAGGATGGGAAATCTTTTCGGGAAGAAGAAACAAACTCGAGTTACAGAACAAGACAAAGCGATTCTGGTAAGTGTCACAGGCTAGCTAGCATTAGCCCCCCCTGTCATGGAACGGAAGCGAGCCACGCCGAACCGCGTTGAAAAATTGTGGTCATTTCATAACTTTGCGTGTCACCAGCCGGAGACACCAAATATATGTATAATAAAACTTCACCATTAACACTCTCTGACATACTCTTCAATTCGGCTCTGCTGTATCTGAACAATATCATTATTTAGGCTGTGGTGTGTTAATTTCAGCCTTCAAGCTGCACCATTAAGACACTATAACTCCCTTTTAAAAGTTGAGATATTAACTACTTAAATGAAAGTGGTGCTCTGCTACTTGTATGCCGATTTTATCCCAGGAGCATAATGTAAGTCTGGCCTTGAAAGTCTCATAATTATTTCTTATGACTGGTGTTTTACAGGGTGAATGATTTACTGCAGATACTCAGATTGCAGCTACTGTAGAGTTTGACAGCAGCCTGTCTGCCTGCACTGTAATGGCACTGACAGCTGCATAGCACAACAAGAAGGTGCTGTATGATGTTAATGAGGTATATGTGTGGGTGTACTGACTGTGTCTCTGATTCCTTATTGCAGCAACTGAAACAGCAGAGAGATAAACTGAGGCAGTATCAGAAGAGGATCAACCTGCAGCTGGATAAGGAGCGACTGTTAGCCAAGCAGCTGCTGAAAAATGGCAAAAAAGAGTGAGTATAGGAACGGATTACAGCTCAATGTTAATGTGAAGTTCAGTTTATAGTCAGAAAACCAAAAGCTCTCTCTGTGTGGTTGTGAATTGGATACCTGCGACTGTGTTGTGATACTGTAAACCGATACGTTGAAATATTTATTATTTTTAATCTAGTTTTATCAAAACTGTAGTATAAAAGAAGATTGTCTGATGTATTTATCTCTTTATCTCTGTAACATCCAACACCATAGCCCTCAGTTTACGTTTATAACACTGTATCACAAAACTAAATATTAACCCCTTCACTGTCTTTGTGACTCGAACAGTAAAGCACTCCTCCTACTGAAAAAGAAACGCTACCAGGATCAACTTCTGGACAAGACGGAGAACCAGATCGGCAACCTGGAGCGCATGGTGAGCATCGGAGGATCCGACCCACCCGGCGTGTAGCGGCGACGCTAAGGGGAAACTAACGGTTCTTCTCTTTTCGGCTCATTTCAGGTTCAAGACCTGGAGTTTGCCCAGATCGAAAGGAAAGTGATCGACGGGTTGAAGGTTGGAAACGAGTGTCTGAAGAAAATGCACGAGGTAGGCGAAGTAAAGTCACGTGTGATGCATCACATCCTCTGCCTGTGTCACCGGTTACTGACGAGCTCTGTTCTTCCCGCGTTAGGTGATGTCTGTTGAAGAAGTAGAGCGCATTATGGATGAAACCCAAGATGCCATTGAGTACCAAAGGGTAAGCCTCAATCTTTATGTCAGGAATACAGGACAGCGATTGACTTTAAAGACGTTCAGCTGAACTCTGACCTGCAATATAAAGCTGTTCGTTGTGTCTCCGCAGCAAATAGACGAGATGCTGGCTGGATCTTTATCACAAGAAGATGAGGATGCTGTTCTGGCTGAGCTGGAGGCCATAACTCAGGTTGGTCTAATCACCGCCAGTACGAGGGTTGAACTCCTTCATGTAGATGAAATCAGTGGCTCAGAGGATCCAAAGCAGCTCTGCTCTTCAACCTTTTCCTCATCTCGTGTCGTCTCTGTTCTCTCGTCTTTTAAACTGTCCCTCAGGGAGACGTTGAGCTTCCCGAGGTTCCCTCAGACCAGCTGCCAGAAGTCCCAGAGGCCTCGGAGGAGAAACCGGGTTCGTTCCCTCGCACTTCCCTTTCTTTATTGTAGATGTGTAATCATTTGTGCCACTAGGGGGTCTCTGACATCAACACACTGACAACAGACGTAGTTTGTGGATGTTGTGAAGTAGCGTGGGATCATGGGAGTTGCTTATTGAACAACCAGCGTTGCAGATGAATATCAGACAGAAATCATGTTCACTGACGAGGTAAATGAAGGTTTTATTCCTGTTAATCTGTTAATCACATTCTTCAATAACTCAATCGTATTTTAAAAGCAGCTGAAATGTTCCTTACATTATTTAACTGCTGTTGAAATATTAACAGTTCTTTTATCCAAATTAAACGTTTAATCGACTGATCGATGGCTCCCCCGGTTCTCGCTGCCGCAGCCTGCTGCCTTTTGTAAGTCTGTGTATGTGTTTGTGTTCCAGAGAGGGAACGTCCCAGAAAGAAGCCGGAGCGAGAGCTGCTCGCTGCGTAGGAACGCCACTGACCTCCCTCAGCTCATCTGCTGGACCTTCTCCACAACAAGTCCAACATGAACCCACAACCACACGAACATTAGCGGGAGACCTCTCTCTCTCTCTCTCTCTCTCTCTCTCTCTCTCTCTCTCTCTCTCTCTCCTGCCGTGAAGTAACAGCAGCCACTCTCAGATACTGAGCTTCCTCCTCGTCATCCAGCCGCTGTTTGTCCTCGTCTGCTGCGGGCCGACACCCAGCGGCAGCCGACACCCGACGGCGGCCGGGACCGGTTCGCTGCAGCGAGACACGCTGATCTGAACCATGAAGACCTGTGACATCAGAATATTGTGCCTAACCTTCGTTTGAGTGTTCTTCCTCTGTGTTCATTTTACACACATCGACTTAACTTAACTGCATGTATGTGTTACTGTAACTCATCGAATCATCCTCTTAATGGGCTCCGTTAAAGGGTCAGTTCACCCAAATTACAAACAGAATTTTATCTTATCAGGTTTTTTAACTCAACAGCAGCATCTGTTGCCAGAAAACAGTTTTATTGGGACTACTTTCTACCAAAGAAATGATCTTAAACTGAAATTAAAAACAGTTATTTAGAGAGCAGGGCGACATATATAATGCCGATATCCAAACAAAGAAAAGTCATGTATAATTCTGTTATTCATTGCACATTACAGTCTAATGGTTAACTTAGCCAGAAACATGTTGTATTAGATGATGAATCAATGAAACATAAGAATACATCTGTTTATGCTGTAGATAGTACTGCAGGTCATTTAAGTGCATTATTATGACAATGTATAATTTATATATATATATATTAATACTAGTCAGTAATGAGAAAAGTGTTAACATTTAGAAAAAGCTTGTCTCTGTACGCAGAAACCAAAAGGGAGAAATTAAGTTCTGATGTTTTTTGGTTTCATGACGGTGCTTCCTGTCTTTGCGTACTGTTAGCTGTCAGTCTACGTAGATGATGAACTTTCCCCAAAGACTTTTTTATGAATCCATGAAGCTACACTTTTTGGCGGCCCCTGTGGACAGAAGCGGGATTGTTTCCGACTCGGTGGCGGGCGTCAAGAATATCTCTATAGAAATCTTCTCGCTGATGCTCTTTGTGTGTGAAGGTCACATAGAGGCATCAGAATGAAATTTAGACTCTTTATAACCAGTTACAAACTCCTCACAGTATCTTTAAAAAAATTATTGACGATAAATAAAAATCAAACACTGAAGGACTAAATGTTGTTTCAGTTGGCAAATAAAAGCAGAACTATGATCCCGGCCAGACAGCAGCAGGACTGAGTGATAAAATGTCTTTGTTGAAATTTGAGTGGGCTGACCCTTTAATGCAGGCGGGATGGAACCAGAACCCTCTCACAGTACGGGCCTACAGGCTGCCTCACTCGTACCGGCTTTGCTTTCATACGACTCATTTGACCCGCCCCAGAACTTTTTGTAAAGTACGGAAACATTTGCATAAGCGTCTGTTTCGTCGAATATTCTCTCAGTCTGACCTTTTTTCAAGCAGCTTAACTAATCTAATTCTCTGCTCCCCTTGTGGATTAGTTCAGTGTCATTGGAGAAAGGGCTAATCATATCGGCTGTGGGCTTACCTATGAAGCCCAGACAACAGTTGTTAATCTGTTCAAGGTAATAACTTTACCCACCGAGTATTATCAGCTCCTGTAATTATTTTACTGTGCATATCATGCTCAGATTGGCTCGTATAGACCTGTGTTAAATTGCAGCAGGAACGATGACCTACATTCATGAGGCTTAGGCTTGTGTATCTTTGAAGATCTATCTAACTAATCTGTAAATCAGTTAATCTTACAGACACAAAAACACTGATGACTAATAGTCAGGCTGCAGACGTCGTTTCATCAGCACAGCATCGTCTTAATATGGGTCTGGAAATTGTACCTCTGTACCTCTCTGTACATTCTTTTTACAATAAAAGTGTTTTTTTAATTGTCATACTCTCCGTCGCCTCACTGCAGGCCACAATTCAAATCTTCCATGAGTGAACACAAGGTGGCGACAGATATTTTCTAAACCTCTGCTGCAGAGTACCTGCT
The DNA here is from genome assembly GCF_905237075.1 of Dicentrarchus labrax. Classification (NCBI taxonomy): domain Eukaryota; kingdom Metazoa; phylum Chordata; class Actinopteri; family Moronidae; genus Dicentrarchus; species Dicentrarchus labrax. The sequence continues at coordinate 22,075,909 of NW_026136712.1, read as the reverse complement.
CTACAGTCAGTACTTATTCTACAGTCAGTACCTGTTCTACAGTCAGTACCTGCTCTACAGTCAGTACTTATTCTACAGTCAGTACCTGCACTACAGTCAGTACCTGCACTATAAGGCAGAGGAACTAATGCTACAGAAGACGGGTTTTAAGACTTGTTTGAAACACAACATCTTCACGCATAAAGCCAGCTCCATAAGGACACACTTCTCTCAGCTTGGTGCAACAGACCACTGAGCTCAACCCCAGCCAACATCTTTAGTATGAACTGGACTGTGAGTCAGCCCTTTTATATTTATATATATATATTTATATATCCCTTATTTAACCAGGTAAAAGGCAGCATACATTGTTACAGCAGGTTCAATACAATACAGGTAAATACAGCTCACACACACTACAGATGAGTCAACACAATACCCAGTTAATATGGAATACAAGGTCAGGCACAATTTTATTAAGTTACGATTTCAGTGACAGCTGAGGAACAATCACCTTGACCAAGAAAACCAATTTCTTGATCTTTTGATAATGATAATAGGTCCCGCTGTACATCCTTCCAGGAAGAGGGGGCAGCACTTTTAAAAGCATTTTTGTGCTGTAAAGTCTGATACCAGAAGAGTGGAGGCAGTTAAGGGAGCACATTAATGGTCTTCGTCATCCATCTGCAAAAAGATTTTATTTTCATTTCATTTACAAATGAAGAGAAAGGAAATCTAACCTTTCAGTACCTTCACACAGACAAGAGAACCCATTTACAACCCTCTCTTTCTCTCTATTTATTTTCCAGCATTTACGTCTCAGATGGAAACTATTGGCACAGCGTGACCTTGTTTGCACTCTTCACTATTGTTATAAAGGTTATTGAAGACTGTTTCTACAGGACAAAAGCATCAGCTAGACCTTTGCAAAGTGAAAGGCAGCCATGAAATATTCCTATCTATAGCCTTGAAGTATTCTCCCTAAACAAAGCCTGTGCAGTGACGCTCCATCATCCCGGCCTCCTGTGAGCCTGAAATAGCCTGAGTTGGTGTCTTTGTCTTACTGGAATCCACTTCACACTCATGTACTCTTTTTGAATGGACCGGCTCCATTCTGCAGCTGACTGTGCACTACAAGCTCATTGGGGCTGCGTGGGAGTGGGCGACGCACAGACAAGTCGCCGCGCTGATGAATCACGGACGTGGAGCTGAGCAGAGAGAAAAGGCGGAGAGGACGATGGTGAGTGGGATGTACATGAAGAGGAGATCAAACGCTGCTGAATGGATGCTTCAGGTGTGTAGGTGTGTGTGTGTCCTGCCCACCCAGATTCTTGCCTACCTGCTTACACCTCCACTTTGGACTAAATATACCTACAGGCAGAACTGTTTTAAAGTCATATAGGGAGGTCCAAGTCAAATCTCACATCAGTTGAGTTCATGTAAAGGCTCTAGTCTTATAATAAAAAGTCTAATGTAAAGTCACAAGTCCTAAAGGACAAGTCCAAGTCATGCGACAAGTGTTATCATCATTTAATACTGGAATGTTTGTGTCTTAGTCTTAAGTCAGAGCTGACTGGAGGACATCCAACAGGGTACCCTTGCTCCGTGTCATTCCCCATCTCTCTCTCCCCTCACATCCTGTCATCTGACAACTGATGGCTATCAAATAAAGGCATACACCAAGAAAAAGTAATAAAAAAAAGTCTTTAGGGAGTCAAGTCTTAAGTAACTGTAGCAAAACAGCATGAAAGCTCCAGTGTGTAACATTGAGGAGGATCTATTGTCAGAAATGGAATATAATAATCAAAGGCATGTTTTCATGAGCGTGTAATGCATGAAAATAAGAATTGTTGTGTTTCCGTTACCTTAGATCGAGACATTTATCTACAGAGGCCTTCAGGGGAGGGCGCCATGTTGAACCACCATGTTTCTACAGTAGCCCAGATCCACTAGATGTCACTAAAACCTTTAAACAGTGCTAAAGCTTACTAATTAACACTATATATGTTGTTGCCTTAACAGGACCAGTAAAGGTGCCAGTGCCCTAATTCAACCCTAACCTTAGCCAGAACCAGAACATACCCATAAACCTAATTCTTTTGGTATTTTTTAATCCATTTTAACAAGGACATTTTCAGCTTTAACAAAGACTCGCCCTATGCCCTACTCTGCTTCTGATTGGCACTAACCCTAACATTTTTTTAACTCTCGCCGTCTCAGTCCTTTCGTCCAAGTCTGAAGTCTACATCCAGTTTTTTAATTTGAGTCTGTCGTGAAAATATCTGTTTTAAATCAGTTCTGGAGGCAAATCTGAAGAAAACTGAAACAAGTTCAAGTTCACACTGTTGAATGTTGGCCATTAAAATGACTTTTCCCTTTTAAACCTGTGTTTTTATATGATGGAGACCAAACCATGTGTATCTGTTGCTGTTCAATTTTGTTGTTTGTTTCTAGGTTTTTCCAGAATTTGAGACTTTTTGGTTTTCTAGTCTCAATCAAGTCTCGGGTCCTCATTGCTGTGATTTAAAGCCCAACTCAAGTCTGCCGCTCTGCTATTATTTACTGTGATTAACAATCATTATCTTAATTCATTTGTGTATAATTATACTTTGAGATGGATTGGCAGTCAGCAAACATAATTGAAGTCTACATTCAATTATGGAAACTAATTGAGGGGGTTGAATACTCACAGAGGAGTAAATCAATAGCCTCGCTGACAGTGAGAATGTTGCTGCTCGCTCTGGTAAAGACCAAACATACCTGATTGATTTCCACTGTCTGCAGTTGGGTCTCCTCGGGATCCGCTTTAATCAGATGTGACAATCGAAGCAAAATCAGTCTGTTCTGATAGTGAGCTGAGGATCCACTTTATTATCCTCGCTACCACCAGCCCTAAAATATCTCGCCTGTTTTATCTCACCTAAAAATGTGTTGCAGAACACAAAAGGCGAGACAGTCCTCTCTTCACACGGGTCCAGGTTATCTTCTGCCTTTGTCTCTTTTTTTTGTGAAGTCTCGTTCAAAGGCCTTTCAGATTGTGATGTGTTAAATGTGTGGGATTCCCCAACCCACCATTACGAGGCTTTGACATCCAAGAAAAATGTGGCGCCATCCCACTCATACCGAGCAGAGCCCACTCAGCCAAAAGGAGAGGAGCCACACAAATATAGAGCAGGGTAAAAACAACACATGATGAGCAGTTACAGTTATGACCAGGTATGTTAAATAGTGTGAGAAAAACACAGGTGGAAGGTCTGAGCTACAGGTAACATATTCCTGAAGTACACAGTCTGAGCTACAGGTAACATATTCCTGAAGTACACAGTCTGAGCTACAGGTAACATATTCCTGAAGTACACAGTCTGAGCTACAGGTAACATATTCCTGAAGTACACAGCCTGAGCTACAGGTAACATATTCCTGAAGTACACAGCCTGAGCTACAGGTAACATATTCCTGAAGTACACAGCCTGAGCTACAGGTAACATATTCCTGAAGGTAAAGGTACCACAGTGGGAATATGATGGACATGTCCCAGGGATCTGATGTGTGTGTGGACACAATCCCACTGTATAACGGGCACAGACCTTCAATCTGTGTGGAGATGCTTGCTCAGGTCTTCTGAATGGTTGTAGCAGAGGCGGCGCGTGGGCAGCGTGTGACACAGCGGAGGAGGCGTGGCTTCTTTAAATGCTATGCCGCATTCAGGGACTCATCGTAAAGATCCCTTTTGTTGTACACTTTCTGTTGCTTTTGGTTAGGGTTATTAAGGATTAATTGATAGTAATAATGATGTGATGATTGTGGCTCTTCGGGAGGCAGAAGGGACATTATGCAGCCTAATTAACGTTTGAAATAAATGATTATGAAAAATGATTCGATTAATTAACAGCTTCACAGAGAAAGTCCCATCCATTTCCCACCCTGCAGAAAGAGAAGATCCCCCAAAAAATAGTCTGTCCATAAAAAATCTGAAATGTGTGACTGGTGCATCTGAGAGCAAAACCGAATACAAATTTAAAAAAACTCCAGAACAGAACAGATGTTATAATAGGCTACAACAACATTCAAAAGACATGTTCACTGTCCCCTACCCATCACTGTTTAAAACACAGACAGCATCCAATCAAACCACAAGCAAGTCAAACAAAAATGACTAAAATTAGCACTAAACTTTAGCACACTATCAACATAGCGACATATAGTGACCTGAAGGGGCCAGCTCATTTATGCCCTGGTTCTCTTTAGCAGCAGGTTCATCTTACCAATGTAGCCATATTCAAATATATCTGAAATTAAAGCTGCAGGAGGGAATTTTTATGAAAATGTTTTTCGAAACTTTAACTATATCCTGACATTAGTACGAGACAGATAATCTGCGACCTGCAAGAAAACAACGAATCAGAGCCGAGAAAGATAGTTGATCTCATTCGACGGGGGGCTCAATGCAGATGCTCTAGGACCCTGGAAATAAGACTCAGCCAACAATTACCTTCAAGCCTCCAACCCAAAGCGTCTATATCTTTCCCGGCTCTGATTGGTTGTTTTTGTTCAGGCTGGATTCTTGTAAATACCATTATGACCAGTAGGAGGAACCAGAGGAACCTGATCTTTTCATAGATCAGTCTCATGTCAAGACACTGTGAAATATTTCAGCAATAATGATAAAAACTTTAAATCTTTAATTATTTATTTCATCATTACATACATAGGCACTCCTTAGTGTCCATATTTTTACTGCGGGCCTTGTTCATTGTACACAACATTTACATTTTCTATCACAGTGGGAGCCATCTCTTCGTCAGGATGCTCAGGTCGTAAGTCGCCGAACATCCCACTGCCTTTGAATGCAGCACCGCCCCTGCTGAAGTGAGTCCGCCTCTGCGCTCCAACCGAGAGGCACCGACTGACTGAGTGGCTGCGTGGGGAGCCGGTGTGGGCGCAGCGGAGGACTTTCCTATAAAAGCAGGGATCCCACGTTCAGACGAGCTCGTCTCTCTCAGTCACCGCAGACAGGAGCCGCGATTCCCCGCGAACACCTGCGTTATTTCTCCCGCCACCGGTCGGAAAATCATCTCAGCCTCACCTAAAGGAAATCTTAGTCTATGGTTCTGACTGACGCTCCTACAAGGATGTCCCGGACCGACGAGGTGCACCGTATAACGGAGAATGTCTACAAGGTAAGACGGACTGTGTTGGTAGTTTTTTTTCCTGCTGCCGCTGAGGGACACCTGCTGCACCGGTGGACGGACAGTTAGAGGACGGTGATAGAGGACAGACCTCGGATAACTTTGACTCCGTTGACCTGCCTGGTGTCTTAGCCCTTGTCTTTCCACGTTGGTATCACAGAACTGTGTTCTGTTGTGCTGTGAAGTCATTTAATGATAAAGAATTGATGTCCAGTCACCAGGAGAAAAAGATGCTGGATAACTTCAGTGTGAGACTGCCTGCTTGTGTCCAGCTCCTAGAGGTTGATGCTGCTCTACAAAGGCACTTTATTGTGTTTCTTAAATGTAGATCGATTCTTTATTCAGTCAGAGTCAAAAGCGATTCTTCAAATTTGACAAACCACAAAAAAAGTCAAATAGAATCAATTCACAGAACTGTAATCTATTAATTATCTGTGTATCAATTAGTCCACAATTGATCCTTTTAGCAGCAGTCGATCTCCCCTCTACCTCAGCTTACAATGCTTTATTTATTTTACAATAGTCATGTAAATTCCACCTGTTTCAACCCCAAACCTTTGCCCCTGGGGCAGTTCAATTCCAGTTGTTCCACACATTGCAGAGGGGAAGCTGTCACTGTACAGCTGAGCCAGACCTCATCTGTCTGAGTGAAAGCAGATCGTTATTCTATAACTGGCAATCTTCATTTAGGGTCTTTATTGGTGGTAATGACTTTATGTAGATTTCTTAAGCTGTCAGTTCTGTAGATGGATTGATACCTTCACTCAGAAACTTTACCGTTGACCCTGCTATTGGCAACCAAGCTGGAATGCCGATCTGAGTTGCTTCGACGAGTTCAATACAGTCACAGAGTCATCAGAGGTATTCTAGGGAAACTGAACGGACCACCCTGCTCATGTTGAAACTCCAGAGTCGAATGGTGACAAGCATTCAGATCCTCCATTGTTATACCCACAACAAAGCTCCTCTTCAACAGAGGCAGGCGATGGAGAGGTGTTACTCTTCACTCAGGGCAGCTCTCCAGGCGAGGTAGATTTCGGCAGCGGAAGCAAGACAAGGGTTTTCCTTTATGTGAGGAAACTTGTCACCGTTCCACACTCCTCCGCAAGAAAACGCCCAGAGAGAGCCGGAGTGCCTAAACAGGGAAGAGGTGCTGGTGGATGCAAGAGGAGAAGGGCATGTGTGCTTACTGAGCCAAAGACGTATTTAATAAGAGTTAATGGTTCCTTGTAGAAGCAGGATGGTGTAACTTGACCTGAGAATTTGTGCTATCAAGGAAATGATAGGAGTCACTTCAGATTGTGGCTGACTGTTGACTTCAGGTTACATGAAAACACACACAAACGCACCTGCTCTTTCCCTGAAAAGGCTCTAACGAGGGATCAATGGCGCACAATGAGTAGTAGTTGTGACCTGTGGGAGGTTTCTTTTGGATCGTTAGTAGCTGGAGCTGGAGAGAAACCACAGAAGAGGAGGAGGAGGAGGAGGAGGAGGAGGAGGAGGAGGAGGAGGAGGAGGAGGGAAGGTGGAGGAAGATGATGAGGAAGGAGAGTGAATGGGTGGTGATAAAATATGCAGTTTTTGTATGAAAAGTAGTGCTGAAGTGATTAGTTGATGAATGTGAAATGAATGGTGATTATTGATTGTTTGAGTCATGTAGCAAGATAAAATGAGAGACATTTTGTTTCCAGGTTGTCCAATGTGAGGATTTACTGCTCTATCTTTGTTTTATATCATTATGAAACAAGTGTCTTTGCGTTCAAGACAAGCTATTTGGAGATGCTACTGTGGGTGATGGGCATTACCATTTTCTGTCATTTTATAGACCGATCAGTTAATTGGAAGAATAAAAGACAGATTTATCAATAAAAAAATGACTGCTAATTGCAGCTGCAATGAACAGCAAAGGGAGAGAGAAGCTGTAAGACTTAGCAAGAGGAGTCCCTGCTGAAGGGTCGAGTATGAAAATGCCATCATGCAGAACTGCAGCAGTGGGGTTTCTTCCTGTCATCAGCAGGCTGCATCATTAAGGAGTCAGCAGGAGTGAGGAAAAGCAGAGCGCCGCTGCCAGTTTGACCCGCTGCTGGGTGCTGATTGTAGGAGTCTTGATGCTCGCTGGTGTGGCAGTCGGTGCTGCAGTGGTGGGTCCCCGGGGTGGTTTTGAGCCGATCCGTTGAGGTAGCGGAGCTTTGCGTGGGGCTGTGTTTAGAGAAACTAACCGGTCTTTATTAATTCATTAAAGGCCGGGAAGATGAAGAGGCCCAGAGGTGCCAGCTCCCATTTAGATAACACTCAAGTCTGTTTCTCCACTGAGGAGAGATGACAAATATCAGCTGTTAAATCAAGCAGCATCAAGGTGGGGATCGGGAACATGAATTACAGAACATAATATCACAATTAAGTGTCAAGCACAAAGTACTTAGAGGTTATAGCTCCACCAACAGTGCTTATATGTGACTTCAATGCTAGAAAATGAACTGTAGGTCTGCATCAAAATACACGTATTCGGTCTGATTGGCTGATATTGGATGTATGTTTTGAATATCTATATACCTAAATCCTGTCAGGAATTAATAGTGTATTTCACTGAAGGATGACTTGCACAAAATTGCATGTGAGTCAGAGTCAGGAGCACTGAGTTATGGCCATTTTAGCGCCACCTACAGGTGAAATAGATAGATACTTTATTTATCCCAAGGGAAATTCAAGTGCTTCCTTGCTTGCAGGTAAGTTTGTTTTCCTAAGCCAAGTTCCAAGGTGATGTCCTCAAATGTCTTGTTTGATCCATAACCCAATGATATTCAGTTTATTATCATAGAGGATTAAAGATAATATTCACATTTGAGAAGCTGAAATCAGAGAATTTGGATTTTTTTCTTTCTTAAATGACTCAAATTGATTAATCGATTATCAGTCTCATTAATGTCTTATACCAGCACTTTGAGTTGCCAAAGCGTTCGTATTTGTCAACCAGGGAATGAGTTTCAACAGTCAACTTTCCTTCCAGAATGGCTGATCCCACCTTTTATTTTATTTAATAGCTGATGACTAATCGATTAATCGTGCAGGATTGGGCGGTAGTCTATGCTCTATTAAAAAAAAAAAATCAACCTTTTTTGCACTCCTTGAGATGAAGAGGTCTGTTAGGCAGAAATTGGCAGAGCCTAAACTGAAAACATTTTTTGTTCCTTGGTTCAAGATTAATATTTGTTTTATTAAGTTGTGAGACAAAACATGAGTTGTTAAAATTGCCACATGATAATATGTCCGTCACCATATTGGCGAAAGTTTGCCTGGAGCTTTTTCAGGTTCTTGGGGAAAAAAGCTTAAACAGGTTTGTCAAAGGAGATTTGAATAATTACCCACAAAAGCTACCATTGAGCAAGGCTGTTGCAGGGCAGCTGCTATAAATGGTTACAGGAGTTGGTTATAACTGTATGAACTGAGCTTGATGACCCTTCCCTGGAAAAACAATGATTTTGTTTTCCAGCAGCTCCACATGCTGTTTGTTTTCTCTGTTTGTTAGACTGCCAGAATACAATAACTCCACAACAGAGGACCCAAGCCTTAACCCCACCGCTCTGCTGCTGAAACCAGAGATGCTGAATGTAATTTTTGGATGACTCACACTGGCGGATCCAAGTGTGTGTGTGGGCAGTGTCTCACGACTGTATCGTGTGTGTTTCGCCTGTTTGTCAGCACCCATACTGTACTGTAGAGTGGCTGGCACTGTATCAGGGCTCTGTAATCATATGCAATTTCCCACCATGAAATGCAAATTATGAAAGGAATTCACCATTGGGTTGTATTGAAGCGTTGAGGGTTTAGATCCTGCCATGCTATCGTTACCCACTGATAATGTGGGTAAACAAGTTTCCTCAGGTTGTTGTGGTTGCTGAACAAGCACCATCTGTATGTTTGTTCAGGAGTGTATTCAGCCGAGCGTTGTAGTCCCAACAGTGCTTCAGGCTCTGTTTTGTTGAATGAAGCTCGAATGTCAGGGCGAGGCTGCTTTTCAGATTGAGTTTGATGTGTTTGATGGATGGAGTGGATTGTCGAGAGATCAGCTGGGCAATTGATTGACTTGTCGTGCTTTCTTTGTACTGTGTATGTATTTGTGCGTCCTACCTTCTACACATCCTGTCCTCCAGCTCATCATGGATAATCTTGGTGCTTTCCAAGGCTCGATGGTATCAGGTGTGGTTGATATTGATTAAAATTGTCGATTATGGTGTATGGAAATGGGCCAGTCACAATAATTACATTATCGACTTATCGTAAGATGTATAATTACTGTCACAATATCGACCTATCATTTAAAAATGTCACAATTTTTCAACATTCAACATTTTAGACGACACGATGCCAGAATAAACAGCAGGCTTTTCCCTCCCATTAGGCAACTTTATTGCCTGTTCAGGGATTAATGACTCTATAGCCTACCGCTGTGCCAAATGTTTAATACTTATTTAAAATGTACTTTTGTTAACAGCACCTGAGAGACCATTTTATTTATTGTTTAGGTTGCATGGCTTTGTTTTTGTTTTATTTATCGAGGATAATTGAATTTTTTTTTTTACATTCCAATTCCAGTGACTTAATATTCTTATGGATTAAAAGCTCATTGCTCTTTGAAACAGTGTTCTTGCATTATCATTATGAACTTGGCATAAAATGGTCTTAAAAGGAAAAGGAAATCTTTATTAGCAATTTACATGGGTATTGTGAAATGTTGTGAAAGTCAATGAACTGATCAGATTGGGAATGTCCATTTTTGGTGAATTCAGTGGATTAAATGCACAAAACCCAACATTTTGATAAAGCAGCCCTGCTTACTGAGTTGAAGCATTGACCTTTGATTTATCAAAAAATTTAATAATAATAATTATAATCTAAGCTCTGGAAATTTAGGATGGGCATTTTTCACTATCATCCTGACATTTGCAAAACCGTATAGGAAAGAAAACAAAACGTACTGTAAATGATGTAAATAAGTTGTATGTAAAAGTGTTCAGCTTGTTCTCGGGGCAGTAGTTATTTCTATTCACTGTCCCCTATTGTTACTTACAGAAGCAGTCAATTTATGTGTCGATCTCTTCCTAAAATGACGGGAATGCTCTATTAGTATTTGTATCGCTTAACTGTCACCAGGGAGCATCCTCGAGTGATTGGAATCCCTCTGTAAATATTGTCATATTTTCAAGTCCAATCTTTGCAAGACACCAGTCTATGGTAGCGCTCATGTGAAGCCAAAACTATTTGTTCTCCAGGGAAGGATTTTTGTCCAATGTGTGGGGGGTTGTGAGTAATACTACAGAACACTTTATCCCCACAGTCACACAAGCACAATCTGTTCAGGTTTTTTCTTCCCTCTTGAGCCTTTTCATTTCTTAGCCCAGTGGACAAAAACAGAATTATAGTCAATAATAGATGTTTTCCAGCTGTTTTCTCAAACATACTGTGACAGAATCTATACAGTTGTATTCTACAGTTTATATAGTCTGTACCATGATCACAGCCAGTATTTCATAAGATTTCATTGGATTGTAGTGAGGTGCCTTATCAGAGTTATTGTTGGTTTTGTGTGTTCTCCAGCTCATAAGGTTGCAGGCAGAGTGCTGCAGGTGAGAGGCAGAGCATCTGTTGGGGAAAAGATAAAGTGCAGCAGTGGATGGACTTGAGAAAGGGAGAGTTTTTTTGTCAGAAAGCTCAATCTGTATGTTTTTTCTTCCGTCTTTCACACTGTGAAAAGACGCCTTGGCGTCCTGTGCAACCTCAGTACCGACCAAGCAGATTGAGCCACTCTAGCTCGTTTTCTTTTATTCGTGTTTGAGGTCATTTGAGGTGAAACCAAGCCTCTAGTCTCTGTGCTCATGTGTAAGGAAGCATATCGAATCTAAATGCTCTACTAAGGCTGGATTTCTCCAGTGTGATTGTTTCAAACCAGTGATTTTTCCTCTCTGATTAGTCACACTGCCTTCACCTCTATTGTCTCTGTTTGAAGCTACATCGGCCGGCTTTGTGCTTCTGTCCCTGCAGAATACTGTGCCTCCTCAAGCTCCAGGCTTTGTTCTATCTCTTTGCCATGTTACTGATCTTTGGGCAGTGGCAGTGTGAGCGTCATCGTGACGCTGTCTGACAGTGTTGTGCGGTGTATGGTTGTGTTATGTAAGAGGGGAACAGTGCAGATGGGGTAAAGTGTGTTTTACTATTGCACACAGACTGCGGTTGAGTCTCTTCGTTCTCATGAACCTAATAGAACACTGTAGCTCCGATAAGTTGGCAAATAGCTGCTGAAGGAAGTAGAACATTTAGTAGCTGAAGAACCAGATGTCTTCTTGAGTTTGTTGAGACCAAAAAAGTGGAAGGAGAGTGACTATTGGTCTTGCGTTCATCAGATGGACAGAAACACGACCCAAAAATCACAGAGAGGAGCAAAGGAGGCGATAGTGAGTCACTGTAACATCCAGTCTGCCCTCAGTCAAACATGAGAAAACCAAAGAATCATTTAATGTACTTCATGCATTGTCTTTTAGCATGACTCATTTCCATCGTGGTTACTATGTGGTTATACATACATACATATACATACATATATATACTGTATAAGTAACTAGGTAGTCAACTGGTTGAACTGGCAACAGGTGTTATCACTGCATCACCTTTTATTGACAGCTGTTGTATTTCTTTGTCGCCCCTGATGTGGTGGAGCTCTGTCTGTTTCAACACTGGTTCACAGTGAGTTTAGCAAGAAGACTTTTCTCTTTCATTGCAGGGCACTGTTTAGGTGGCTAGTAGCTAGGACTAGGAATGCTTCAACATGATGTATGATCGTGCATGTTCCCCCCCCCCTTTCTATGGGAATAAGAAAAGTACAACAAAGAACAAAATGTACCCAGACATGTAAGGTGCTGTAGTCTATATTTTCACCTAGCATCCTCTGTATAGCTTACATTTCTCTTTCTATATGAATTGAATATTTGTCTTCAAGCACAGACTGGACCCAAAATCAACATCCAGAAGGCATGAGCTCAGCGGAGGTGCAGGAATATATACGGTGCTCTCCTTTATTATTTACTGCTCTGTTACAACACAGCTTTCATAGCTGTCATACAACATAACTGTTGGCATCTGCTGTGTGTGTGCAGTACGTCAGCAGCCTTTAGTACATCTGTAAGTTATCTAACTTGAGCTGGAGGGAGATCTGGGAGGAGAGGTGGAGGCTGTCGGGGAGCGGGTGGTTGGCAGAGGATGAAAGGAAAGTTACTGGGACAGATCTCCAAAGAGAGACAGAGGATGGAACAGAGTAAATGGAAGCGGCGTGAGGAGACAAGAATGTGGATCTACTATTATTTCTGACTCTAATTAGACTGAAATTAAGGGGGGAAGGGCCTGACAGGCGAGAAAAAGCAGGAATTTCCCGCTGCAGTATGTGTGTATTTGTGTGTTTAATTGGAGATGTTGCTGTAGAGTGACATTTAATCTGCAATCTGAGGTTAGAAAGGGAAAAGGAGGGATAATGAGGTGTGCTCACGGGAGTTAAAGCCAAGATGCACCATTATGTCACCGCTGCACTAGGCTGCAGCCTTTCGATTCCTGCATGCTGTAAAGCACATCCTGGCACACGTGCAGATACTCCCTCTGTGCCTCGTGTCTTTGCTCAGGAAATGTTGCCACTCTTTTTTTATTTTTGAAATCCTAACCTTGCTAGTGATATTTGTGAATGAACATGTGAACATATGCCCGTTCACATGTACGTTTGGAAATGTGTGTAGACCAAATGAGATGCGTCACGCTGAGGCGATGATGATGATGATCACCTTCTCTCATGTGATGGTGGTGGAGACTTCCTCGCTCCCTCCTGTCACCTACTCGCTCTCGCCTCGCCCACCACCCCGTCAGCTTTCCCTTGGTATGAGCCGAACGTGAGGTGAATAAAGATGGGTTGCCCTGTCACGGGGGGGAATTCCAGCACTCCCCTATATGGCAGCGGAAGTGCCCCCCTCCCTCCTGTCTCCTTCTAAAGCTGCATCTGTGGAATAGGGGGCGCTGACTCTGCCTCTGCTCGCCTGCACACAGATAAGAGCTCATCTGAAAGGGAAATTGGCTGAGTTCTCACACACTCATACACACACAGCAGATAGACACTGAATTTCCATCTCCTGAGGGCGTTGAAGCAGTGCGGCTTTAGCGTGGTGATTGTCACACTGACTGAGCAGAAGCAAATAATGTCCATTTCCTGGGAAACAGAATAATGAGGGACAGCAGCAAAACACTAATGGACATAATGTATACACATCAGCTTATCAAATACAGTTTATAATGCAGTGTGGATCTCTACATTAGCAACAATGTTCTCCACAAATTTTTTTGCATAATGAATCTGTGTATCTTTGGGTGTGTGTGCATCTTATGACAAAGTGAGGTCCATTTACAACATATTTGCACTTAAAAAGCACACAAATGTGTTAATATTAGAAAATATTTGGAAATATTCAATCTGGATGGGCACCAAAAAATAATGACTTGTTTCTTGGTCCAACGTTCTACCAGGTTCAATTTAAATCTGTTACTTCTGGCTCACTTAACAAACAGACAAACAGGATTGAAAACATAACCTCCTCGTTGCGATAAATAGTAGTTTCAAGCTTTTCTTGAAATGTATAAAATATTGAGTATACATTCACAAGTAATCTATATTCTTTCAACTTTGTGTTGTTTGATGATTTCACCTATGGAGATGTTTGAGGGTTCTTCTGCATCCATGCTTTGCTGCAGGGCTGCCTGGAGGCATCTGCAACAAGCTGCTCTCAGTAATAAGCTCTGATTGAGCGGGTGAAATGTAACCTCAGCCTACATTACATTAAGAACATGTGCTTTCCCTTTGCCTGATAGCTTCATTTATATTGCAACATTTTCTCCTCATTTTGTTAAAGCTGTAAGCTGGTTATACTTATGGTTACATAATATATTAATAAATTCATGAAAGAAAGATGACTGGTTGAGTTGAAGCTATCAGCAACATCCATTCTGATCCCTTTTTACTGTTTGGAAAGTTTCCTGTCAAGGATCGTGAGAATAAAAACACCTTTCTGTTTATCAGTAGACATTTGTGATAAAGCACACAGTAGAACAAAACAGTAGGGCGTGTGGAATGTGGCTTTAACCAAAGAAATGCCTTTGCTGAACCATTGAGTAAGATAATACAGCGCACACACGTTTTGTTAGAACTGATGTATCCTGTCATATAATTGGATTATTAAGTTGTTATTTGGATTTGATGTGTTTCATACACAGAAAAGGGTGAAATTAAGTCCCATGTACCAAAGAACATTTCTGAATATAATAAAAAAATAAATAAAAATCAGCTCAGGTGTAGATAAAATCCATACATCTTTTTACGTAGGTCCTTGCTGAATAAAACAGCACTATTGGAAGCAGAGTATGTGTGTTTGTTCAGGACATTAACCTGTGCTGTTTGATTGAAAACGTCATGTGGTGTCTGCAAATTGCTTCTGTGCTGTACTGATGAGTGTTTATACACCAGCTGACACTTGTACACGTTGAGAAATGGCAGTGTGGTGGCAGGTTATGGAGAGGGGATGTCATACACACACACACAAACACATACACGCACACAGTAAAACTTGATGACAAGGGGTCACCTTGACTTGTGAGTGGTAGCCAAACACACCCCAGCGCCGCACGAGCCCAGCCCGTTTCCAGGGCGACCACCTGGAGTAAATGACCTTTCCTGTGTGTGTGCGTATAATCTGGTTAACCTCCATATCCCGACCAGTTCACACACGACTAACAGAAGGGGAACAAAGGGTGAACTGTGCTTATCAACACTGAAACTATTGACTTTGTGGTGATTACAGTGATGTTTTTTCGGTGGGTTGGAGGGTGGCGGTCCACAAGCATCCTGTAGAGACGGATTTTATATGTGACTGACTGACCTTCACATGATGTCACCTCCTGCAGTCACAGCGTCGAATCCTCTGTGTTGAGAGGAGGACGTGACCTTAGTTTTAGTCAGTGTGGAGGAACAGAATACAGACTAAGACCCATTTATTAAGCTGGTGTCAGTACTTCATTAAATATCCTTATGATATCTTATCACAGAAGCTGTTCTTGACCACAGAAGAGAAAAAACTTGAACCCTGCAGCAGTGATGTTAGTGGACCTTATCTGTGGAGACTTTTGTAGTCTTGTCAAAGCCATAGGCTGTATAAATAAAACTGGACATAGTCTCTGTGATCCATATGTTTCTGAAGAGCCGTTGTGAAGCTCAGTGTGGTCGGCTCTGGTTGTCGACCAGCAGTTGTCTTTGCAGTGCTGTAAAATTGGGTCTTTTTAATATGGCGGCTTATGGAGATTGACTTCCCTTTGCAACCAGCCTCAAGTGGCTGTTCGAGGAACTGCAGTTTTTCGCACTTCCACTTAATTTTACAGCCACAGAGGTTGTGATGTGGTTTTAGAGCTGTATCTCCTAGGCTAGAATGTATGGACGCCCTAAAACACATTGCCTTTGTACAATGACTATACTGTATATTTCAGCGTGTCTTTAGGACCTGTTTCACATGGAAATACATGGACAATGCTGTTGAAACACCTTGTCATCTGAAAAAAACCTAATGCACTGTAGCCGTAATGTTAACTTAATCCTCTGACTTGCAAATCACAAAATCAGTGCTTCCTGGTTCTTGCCTTTTAACAAACCTTACACTGAGTGAAGGTTAAATTGTTGATAGAAGAAAGCTTTTTTCAGTGGCCATATTATAAATAGAAACGTGAATCCATTGCCTGTTATTTAAACTTTTTTCTTCTCTTTCTGTCTTTGTGTCCACCTGGTGTGTCCCTCCCTCCTTGCTGGGGTTGCCAGGTCCCTTCTTGCTGGTTAATCTGTTTGGCAGCGAGTGGCGCAGCAGGTTCTAATGGTGCCACATGGTTGGCTCGGCTTTACAGTAATTTACGCCCCGACATGATATGAACCTGCTGCTGTTTATGTAGGCTCTGACTCACCCCACACACTCGTCTCCTGCCGCCAACTCACACACACTCACTCACTCACACACACATGCACACAGACTGCCTCCCCTTCACCATCGTGGCAGAGCCAGCTAGGTCACAATGTTCTTTATGCTGCTTGTTTTCTTACTTTTGTTCTCTCAGGTGTTTAGTTGTTAGTTTGCTTACCTGTGTGGTAACTGTGGGATACAGTGACATATTTTTTCCATTTTGGTTTTACTAATTAGAGTTTAGTAAGGGATTGAGTACTTTGAGTACTACTTGGCTACAATTGTTTACACCAGAGTACGTTTTTAATGTGTGTGTTAGTCTTTATTCGTTTGAATGCTCCTGAACTTGTCATAAACACTACAGAGAAATGCCTCCCTTGTTCCATTATTAATAGCTTGTATAACCTCTGGCTCTGTTCCACATCACTCATCTATCATGGGACATGATGTCCATGTGCTGCCATGTTGCTCTGATAGATCTATTAACCTTGGTGTTGAGGGCTAGCTGCTACCTATTCAGTCTCCCTCTCCTCGCATTGGCCATCTGTTATAAGCATGGTAACAGTGAAATACCACTGGATTTGTTTTATGGGAAATATACTGTCTTTATGGACCATGCATCACAGAGTGTAATGTAAAACCAATGTGTTGATCCTGACACGCAGGGTAGACAAGAGAGTACAATTACAATCCACAGGATCGTTTTCTCAGGATAAAGATATGTTTTCAGGCTATGAACTTAGAAGTTCTTTGACACACTGTAAAACTGGTTTAGATGCAGGAAACCAGAGATGCTTTACAGTCAACAAAGACAGCTTTTCATTTTTTTTATTAAATTAATGGGGCCGATGTCTCTGACCAGATGTACTCGCTAATAACACCTCTCAAACAAGACTGTACCAAGATGTGTATTGTAAACCAGGTACTTTGACTTCCAGAGCAGCAATGGCCAATTGTGTTCACACACAAATTCTGCTTCCAGCTACATTAGTATCTGTTTCCTTCACAGTCAGATTTTAACAATGTTAACAATTCCAACTGAATTAGAGAATTTGAATCAGACAAATTATCCATTACTATTATTCCTAGTAGCACATCGCCACGTTTCCATTGCAGGAACTTTCCCCAGGGAGTAGGAACCTTTTGGAGGTTTCTAATTTAAGTTTCCCTGGTCATTACTTTACCCCCACAAAGTCCCTGGTCAGAGCGTAGTACGGCTGGGAGAGTGGCTTGCAGCATGAAAATGCAACGACGGTTGCTGTGGTTTGCATCCCAAAACAGAAGGCAGATCAGAAAATGGCCATATTACGGTCGTACATTTTTGGAATTGTCATATGGGTAGTTTGCCTGTGCCAAATGACCATATGATGGACTCATGCTCAATAAACCAGATTTGACAGGAAACCACAGCAACAGACCTTCACACCTAAACAACAAAGAGACAATACATTGTTACACACACACACAAAAGAAAAACAAAACAACAATCACAGGCCCAAATCCTCATCTCCACTGCAGAAACTGATGCTACATGGCAGCCAGTCCTGCCTGCCAGCGCAGTGCACTTGGAACAACTACACACACAGATAAACACACGAGCATTTAAACACAAACACAATTATATTCCAGAGTTTTACTTGTACACACACACACACCTTTTTTCACACTCTGGAGCTTCCAGACTGAACCTCTGCCTCACCGACCAGCCAAAATGTCCTTTGGAGAGACGAAGAGAATCTTGCTTTTTTTTCCTTGTGAGGATAAATATTTCAGTTGCTGGCCAGACTAACAACATGTCAGTGTGAGATGGATTGTACTCCTCTGAAGTCCTGTGTGTGTGTGTGTGTGTGTGTGTGTGTGTGTGTGTGTGTGTGTGTGTGTGTGTGTGTGTGTGTGTGTGTGTGTGTGTGTGTGTGTGTGTGTGTGTGTGTGTGTGTGTGTGTGTGTGTGTGTGTGTGTGTGTGTGTGTGTGTGTGTGTGACTGGGCTCGTGTTTCTATTTTGATGCTCACATTTGATTTTCAGGCTGAAACTGAGGATGATTTTATTTATTATTTTGCTGATTATTTTTATTTCAGTTGTATAAAATGTGAAGAGATTGGCCATCATGACATGCTTGTTTTGTCCAACCAACAGTCCAAAACCTGAAAAATATAAAATTTATGAAAATGTAAAAGGGAAAAAAAACATCAAATCTTCAAATTTCAGTGCTCAGTTTTTATTTTCTTTTAATAATCAATTCCATTAACTGACATGTCATATTAGCACTTTTTATTGCTTATATAAATATGGAAAAATAAATAATAAATAATTTTCTTTAAGCTGCCAAATGTGACTAGTGTGTATGCACTAAACCAGCAGGGAAATATTTTATTTAACTATTATTTAATTAAAGTTAGCTCAATGAGATTGACTATTCTTGTCATAGGTGTCACTGGTTATCTAGACAGTTATGGAATATCATACAGAAACCCCTGATAGTAAATTTTTATCAAATACGGGTTGGTGGCCTGACGCGTATCAGTTTGGAGGTCCTTGGACCACAACGCTTGAAAACCACCGCTTTAGATATCTTGACAACAACTTGTAGACACACTTCTCCCTCAGAAGGTTAATTTCACTTTGGTCTTCTAATTATTTGTATAAAATCTTCCCTGTGGAATCACTGATATGCTTCATGGTAGATTTCAAAGTGTTCAGTGATTAGCTCCGCTGTGGCATTTAGTCTGCTCCTGTCAGGGAGCCAGGACATTAAAAATGCTGCATTGGTTACGCTGTATCTGCATAATGGTTTGATAAAAACAGTGTATCATCTTTGGGTAGAATCTTACTCAGATCAGTTAACAGAAATATCTGAGTATCTTTATCACTGTTTGGATCTAGGTGACTGATTCAACAAAGCAGAAGATAATGTACCATTTGTTATTATGCTGGTACTTCCAGATAACATTCACTTTTGTTGAGAGATGAAGCACATTCATGAGAGCATTTCCCCAACGCTGCAACGTGATAAGACAATCCCTGTATTGTTATTGAGTTTTGGCATTCAATCGGGGAGGTGATTAGCGAGTCAATTAAAACACATGACCGAAGCACACGGGCAAAGTGAGACAAAGCAGTGTTTGCTCTGTAATCCCTCTCATTTCCCATGCACTCAAATATGGTCTTTCATTCAGTGGAATGCTAATCAGCCTCAGTCCCTGTAGCTGAAGGAACAAGCTCAGCTGATTGAGTGTGGATTAAGCCAGGACCGGCCAAGTTAATGATCCTATTAAATTATCCCCTAAACCGTATGAGTATGTTGTGACGAAGGCGCGAAAATGAGTTCATCATTAGCATGTGCAGGGGAGCACTGATGGTGATTGACAGGTGCAGTCTGTTTCTGCGAAGAAAGTTCTACTGTGGACGTTATTCACAGTTATAATATGGTATTACTCTGTGCAGACATTTGTGGCTGAAACACATTGCACTTTGTTTCCCCGTTTCCAGTCTTAATGCTAAGCTAAACTAATATAAAGTAATCTCCTACTGGCTTGAGCTTCATATTTAACATACAGACCTGAGAGTGGTATTGATCTTCACAGTTTAACTCAAGTATTTCTAAACCTGGGCCCTATTTTTTTTCTTTCTTCTTTTTTTTTTGTGTTTAAATAACTAATGGGTACAAAAAGTTTTGAAACTGGTCCAGTAGGTCACCTCAACTGGCAGCGGTGAAATGAGCTGCAACGTAACCTCCTGTCAAAGCGTGTCCACTAAAAGTGCTTGTTTTTGCCACTGACTGGATTAAAAAGATAGATTTAAAGGGATGTTAAAAAACCAAAGTCACACAGTAACACACAGGAACTCACCGATTGAGGCGGCGGTAGACTGGAAACTCCCATGTTCTGCGATGTAAAATTGCTTTTTTTGTCAAAGGAGTCTGGTGTCTTTGAAGGGAGCAATATAACAGCTTCAGTTACCTGTCGGAAAGGGCTGTCTGAAAATGTCTATCTCTGTAGGGATCCTTTCCATAATGCCATCAGACACTTAGAATAGCCATCTGAGAGTGTAAATAATTGCTAATACACAGTAGGATCCCCAAATATATGAAAATAACCAAAGAACCTCTACTTTTCCTCCATTTAGTTATGATTCCATTTGGGTGAAGGGCATTACACATAGTATTTTCCATAGCCATGTTTAACGAGATGTCACCATGCTTTGAATGTAAAAAAAAAAAATTGGCTTATTTTGATGAATTTAAAAAGAGTCAAGTTGAAAACATTTATCTAATCTTATTTGTTGTGTGTGTGTGTGTGTGTGTGTGTGTGTGTGTGTGTGTGTGTTCACATGTCAGTAACTACATCTGAAACCTTGACAGTATTTTGACAACCGTACTAACTCAGTGAAAGAAATGCGACATATGAGGCCAAACCTGTCTGACAGTGATTACATAACAAACCTCATCACTCACTCGCTCACTCACAGGCATGTAAGCATTCACAAACAAGTGCGCACACACACACACACACACACACACACACACACACACACACACACACACACTTCCCAGTCCTCTCTCTGTAAATCTGTTGATTTAGACATGAGAGCTGGGCTGCTCTCCATCTTCTATATTTATTCTTTTGTTGATTGTCTTTTCTTCCTGCCAAGTGGTGGTACAGCCACGGCAATGATTACTGCTGCTGGAGCACTTCCACTTACTAGGTTTGTTCAGCAGCCGCCACCTTACGTAACAGAAAACACACCCAGAGATGGGAGCGAGGGGGCAAGAGGGAATCAGGGTATAAATAGGTTGGTTTGTCCTCAGAAATGCACAAAGAAGCACCACTAACCTCTTTTTTCTTCCTCATGTTTGTGTGATTATGACATCAGACATTATGGCAGTGGAGCAAGTTTAGAAAAATCTTCCCCAGGAATCCACAGCAGGAAGCTTTTAATCAGAAGTACAAACAGTTTTCTAACCAGAAATGCCTCAAATCAACTTGAACCTTGCATAAATCAAAATCCATTTCTGCTTAAGATGTATTCATTTTATCCCATTTCAGTCCATGTCCCACTCCTCCTCACTTCCTTACTTAAGCTTTTTTTCACTTCATTTGAGCACCTTGAAGCTGTTCTCTCTCTTCATTCACTGGGCAGTCAGCCTGTTTTTCTTGCACCCCTGTGTCGTCCTGCCCTACTTCTTCCCTTTTTTGAAGTCATGGTGAAGTTTGGGTACCAAGGTGACTGTTGTGCGTCAGCCGGCGGGTATTAGCAGGCATCCCTCGTAGCGACCAGCCACGACAAAGATGTGTCTGTCAACCTCAAATGTACCCTCCTCTCCCCTTGCCTTATGCTCATTCTTCTGTTCTCTCTGTCCCCTTTTGTCTTCTTACTTTTCTCCTCCTCCTCCAGGGCTATAAAATATTTTGGCTTTTCTCCACCTCAAAACACCTTGCTGCCTTTCAACTAAACTAGTACTGAATAGAGGTCGAGTCATACAGGAAAATGGCACCGTGAAATTCATCGGTACATCTTTGGAAAATATGTGGTTCTTGATGCTTGTGACTGAGACTGCTTGCAGTGGTCGTTGGTTAATAACTCTGGCGAGCAAGACAGCCAGGAACATGCATTAGTCATTCAGAATAGCTTGTTAGCTCAGTTTCTAACCGCCACTTTATTCAAAAGATATATTAAAAAAATTTGATACCATACACTCCTATGTACTTACAAAAGTGAACTTGCATAACTTACTGAATGAACGTACTTAACTTAGGTAACTCACATACTTATTTGAACCCAAACTGATTTTTTTTTCAAAGTAATTTGTTGCCCAAACCTAACCAAACAGCAACTGTCATGTTTTATTGTGGAAGTCTAAACAGGATGTTGCATATTTTGTATTGCTAACTTGACCGTGGAACATGTATGTGTTTAGACGCCTAGATGAGGCAAACGTGGTGCTGACATGGTGGAACGACAGTGGACAGGCGAGTCTATTACACGTTTTGGCGTGAAAGTGGCTTGGACAGAGGGAGTTAAAGGAAAGTGGATGATGCTGCTAATAAGCTACAATAGCTTCCTCCATTTTGGATGCTTTGGCTCTTCATTCCCTCAAAGGTCCGACATCTTGCTATTAACAAACTCAAAGTGAGTAAGAATCTACCCATGCCTGCAATTCCATTGGAATTAAATTATTTTGCCACAGAGGTTTTTGTGACAAAATACTGATGTGGCCAGATCTTGATAATTCAACGGCTTCATGTCGGTCACTGCACTGTTAAAGCCCTCACCTGCTCTTCTGCCTTGAGTCTTCCTGCGTCTCACACTCATCCCTCACTCCCTTTACCTTCTCACTCCTTCCGTCCTTTGCTGCTCATTTGACAATTCTGCCATTTCAAAGTTCGAAAAGAAAGTCAAAGAGAGAAAGAATTGCTGTTTTTTTAAATTGCTGGGTTTTGCCGAAGATACAGCAGGAGTGAAAGGGCAGCTTGGACTGAGGGGGAGGCTGAGTCACTGCGGAGCCTGACAGAGGCAGTAAAACTCATTATACATTTCTTCTTGACTTTCATTCACTTGTTAATGAGGGCTTGTTTTCTGACAGATACTTTGTCATCTTTCATGAGATTTAGATCATATATTTCTTTAAATATGTGCCTTTTTATGTGTATCTGTCCTGAATAATTCAGTTCTGGTTGTGTCCTTTGATCACCTAGAACATAATGCAAGAATCAATGTCATATCTCATATTGCTGACTGTTAAATCTGCACTGATCACCAAAACTACCCTCAGATCTGTCTTAGTCCTCTTTGATGTTCCTGGTGCTTGACTTATTCATTTTATTCTCACAGTTTTCACTGTAAAATATTTACAGTGCTGTAGCTGAAACTTACAGGATTTGATGACTTGAGAGCATTCAGAACGGTCTGTTCTGATCAGTGTTTCATAGATTTTGGTGCAGGATTTGTAGTGCAACAAGAAAAAAATCTTTTCCAAAGTTTTAGGTGTTTTTGGTGTGAATATTAACACCACTCTCACCAATATTTTTATATTAACATTGAAAAGAGTGAAACAATGCTTGTAATAACGAACTAGTAGTGATGAGAATTATTGCGTGACCTTGCAGTTCGCCTCAGCTCTACGTGCTGCTAAGAGTGCTTAGCGTATTCAGCTCAATGTTTTGGTCATGGCCCGCAATGTCAGTGTTCTGGTTCACTCCCTCAGCTTCATCAGCCTGGCAGCAGCAGACAGTTGTTTCTGACAGAATTACCTATTGCAGCTTTAGAGCCACATATGTTTCTCACAAACTGGGGAAGACAAAAACACAGCCATGTGAAGGTATGTTGTTGCTCCGTGTCTGCTAAATGTGTAAATAGGCAATTGTTTCCCATAACAGTTTTATAATGTGTCAATGTGTGTTTACAGATTGTTCCACTTCCCCCAAGTGGCCAAAATAATTATTAAAAAATTTATTAATTTAATAAAAAGTCTGATTTTTTTAAGTTGATCAAATAATTTTGGTTGCAAATCTGACTTGCAATGGAATGTATAGTTTGATTATTTCTGTATTTTGTATTTTCTCATATTTTCTATTACTGAAGAACTTTCTGAGGTGTGCTTGTCACAGACCTCGTTTGAAATTCTGCAGTTTCTTGATCCATCTCGATCTGAAACCTCTAGTCTTGATGATATAACCTTGTTCAGTGCAGCTGACTTCACTTGCATATTCTGACCTGACTGGGGTGTTGCCATGGTGCCAAATGATGACATGGTGTCAGTTATAAAAAGACTATAGCTGAATGTAGCCATACAGATTGATGGATAGATTCCACCAGACAAGTGAGAAAATGTGTTTTATATATCATTTTGGTGAAGTGACCCTTTAGAAAAAAGCAATTAGCAGGAGCAGTGTGCCAGAGTTCAGAGAGTGTTAGGGAAATGGAGGGAAACAGTGATGAGTCCAGGTCTGCTGCTGAGCTATGGGAGTCAGCAGCCAAAACCAGGTTTTATTTTAATGGAGACAGCAGGGGAGGTGAGAAGAAACAGTCCCCCCCTCCCTGTGACTTGTTCTCTCTCTTTCTTTTTCCCTCTATTTCATCCCTTCAATCCTCGCCGTGAGCTTGAAATGAATCCCTGCTGCACTCCTCTTCCTCCTGGTTGGCTCAGCTGACTCTGCTGTGTGTACGACTGTGTGTGTGTGTGTGTGTGTGTGTGTGTTCATGCCCCAGTAAAGAGTGGTGCTCTGTCGTTGTAGCTCATATTCGTGTTTGTATCGTTGTCTCCTTTCCTGCTACTTGACTAACCAAACGTGCTGTTTTTTTCCCTTTCCAGTCCATCATGGAGCAGTTCAACCCCTGCTTGCGGAACTTCATAGCCATGGGAAAGAGCTACGAGAAGGCGCTCACCAGTGAGTACACTAGTAGTTTCCTCTTTTCTTTCTGTCGTCGTCCCTTTTTCATTCCTCCTGTCTGTCCAGTAGTCCAGGCAGAGGGCCAACTGACCCGACACTTGGCGCTGCTTTTATATCCTCTTAATCTATCTCGAGCAGAGATGTGGTGTGATGACGACACATAGATTTTCATTAGTTTCTAGTGTTGATGACGTCTGCAAATGCCCTCCAGAATCTTTTTTAGGCATTGAACTACAGAAGCTAGTTTGTTGCTCTGTCGCAAAAGTGACAACTTTAATGTTCCTCTGCAGAGACGGAATATCTTCTGTCCAAATAATGGTTTGTTCACTGAAGATCTTTTTCAAATGTTAAAGATTTGCTTATCAGAGTTGACACTCTTGGGTTGATGTCCTCTGATTGTTCCTCTGTGATGATGTCCATGTCCACATGTCTTTGTCCCTCCAACGCTGATCTTAAATGTCCGCCTCCACTGTACATCCTTTGTCATTGCTTTTTGTGGCTTGCACAGGTGTGTTTGCACTGTCGAGTGTGTGAAAGAGGAAAAGACGGAGAGATTGAGGTGTAAATGCAGCAGTGGCTCAAGGTTAAAGACGAAAGCACTGGAAATATCTTGGGGAGCTAAGTGGAGCATAAGCCAATGAGAAGTGGAACAGGAGGAGTCGTGAGAATAACGGTGCCTCCCCCCCACGGGGCCAAGGAAACGAGAACAGACCGAGCCGGTATCCAGGACAAGACCGGGTAAAAAAGAATTTAAAACAGAAGGAGATGGAGGAAAAGAAACTGACTTTAAAATGAAATATGTGACATAAACAGCAATAGGCATAGCCTTCCTTCATCATTGTCCTGAAGAACATCCATCAGCTTATCAGCTAGTGTTTCATGGACTATGATTAGAGTCATGCAGTCAGCAGAGATTAAGATATTTCATACTTCCAGATTAGGCGGGAAATGCTCTTAGCGTGGCCATGTACATGTTGAGCTCATTTATTGATAAGAAAACCTCTTTTCGTCTCCACTCTTTGATGTCACTGTGCAGAGAGGAGGTTATCGGGATCGTATCATATATTTTCAGTGATGGTGCAGTCGTGCTTGGTATGCTGTGTACACAGTGTTAAGGAGGGCTCTTCTTCATGTGTTTGGAGTCGGAAATGCAGGGAAGACTCAGTAGCCCACAAGACCAATAAAGGAGGCCTCACTCCAGTCTGATAGATAAGGCTAAAAATAGCCCTGCGACTCCCTGAGTGGGGATTACACTTCATCAATGCCAGGCAGCGGCACAGAGGCAGGGTTTAGAGTAGAGCAGTGCGGAGCAGGGCTGGGCACCCAGCGAGCATCTATTGTCACAGTAAAAATGCCAGTGCAGCCTCTGGTTTTTATGAATAGAACTGGGGCGGCAGGTTTGTGTCTCTGGGGACTTTGAAAACCTGCAGGATGGAGGCAGGAAGCTGACTTGGTCTGGTTTGTTTGTTTGAGTCTAAAAGTGTTCGGGCTTGATTGGTTGTGGATGTGGTTCTGGATGTGGTTCTGGATGTGGTTCTTAGCTGGAATTTAGTCTTTATTAAAATCTTTATGTGGGCACTGTAGCAGACAGGAGCTGTGAGGCTGGAAAATATTGTAGGTTTGCGGGGCAGAGAGAACATCTCACTTGGGAGAGGCTACATGTGTGAAAGGAAAGTGAGCCAGTAAGTACTGATTTGGTAGTTTGAAGGTCAGAAGACATGTAGTCCAGGTGAAAGCTGGATTACATTTGGCACAGAGATCTAAATTACTGTTGTTTCAACTGAAATTAAATGATTTATTTCACATAGGAGTACAAATAATTATATTTATTTCTGGATAATATGCCAGCTATTTCTTCAGCTAGTCAATTTGATCGTTTTGTTTATATATTGCTAATCACAATTTCCCTGAGCCCAAAGTGAAATCTTTTAAATGGCCTGTTTTGTTGCTTGTTTGTGTTTCTGTTCTACACTTTCCAAAGATATTCAATAAACAATGGTATGAAACAGAAAAACAGGAAATCCTCACATGTGAGAAGCTGGAACCACAACATTTTTGCTTGATAAATGATTAATCTGTTATCAATATTGTTGTCTCAAACTATCAATTAATGGTTTCAGAACTAATTTCAATGGGATACAGTTCCTAGCTACACTAACTGACAATGTCAAACAGTTGCATGTAATGTATAGACATCTAAAAATGTTTAGTCCAGGTTTAACGTAGATGTCTAGATGTCTTTGGACCTGCAAATCATCAAATCAATGCTTACTGGGAGGGAATGTGAGAAGGGGATTTGATTAACGTTGTGGAAGACCTGAAGGAAGATGGATCACCAATCTCAGCTGAGCTAGACTTCTTTCTTGTTTGTGTTTCATTTACACTGATACTCTCCGCTCTGTATCAGCTTTATATCACTGTTCTAATCCTCTCTACTGGCAGACCCTCCTCCTCCTTGCTCTCCTCTCCCACCTTCCTCACTCTGTCACTTTTCAGCCAACAGACAAGCAAAGCATCCCCTAAAGCTAAACCTGCCTCAACTGGCCCTGCTCCCCCCCCGGCTGCAATTTCTCTGGACATCGATTAAATTAGCGATGCTCAACCAGCAGCCTTAGCTTCACCTCGATCCCCTCGCTCTCTCACACAGTTATATCCCACCTAGGCTTAACTCAAGCGAGGCTTAGGAAGAGCCAGAAAAGGGTCTTGGCTTGTCTGTCTGTCATGGCTTACCCGGGAGGGTTGCACCGCTGTGTAGTGATTTTCTGGCTTTTATCTCAGTTCATGGTTTTGATAAAGAACTGAAAACAGGCCAAGTTATTTCTGAGGCTGCCTCAAAATTGTCTTATTGAGAAATTGTTAAGTATGTTTGCAGACTGAGCAGCCAGACGGCATCTTCATTCCCACAACAATAACTTGCATACAGTAGCAGTGAGCTTTCCTCAGTGTCTCTGTGGACCCACGTCACAAAGTAAAACTAGAATTATACTCAGAATAGCTTTACATTGTTTTCC
The DNA here is from genome assembly GCF_905237075.1 of Dicentrarchus labrax. Taxonomy (NCBI): domain Eukaryota; kingdom Metazoa; phylum Chordata; class Actinopteri; family Moronidae; genus Dicentrarchus; species Dicentrarchus labrax. Next base: position 22,048,320 of record NW_026136712.1, on the reverse strand, counting down.
GTGTGGAGATATAAATACTCATGTTTCCCCTCTCCTGGGGATTCTGCATGAGTGTCCTCTGGCAGTTCAAAGCACAAACACCCATCAACATGACGGCCCAGTAATAAACTCAGCCCTCATCCATATGTATCTCCTGACTGGACACGTGTCCTCTGTCATCATGGCTGTCAGTCCCTGTGTGGCTAACCCCTGACCTGCTTTAATTCACTGTCACTGCTGCTTGAGGCCATCTTGTCCCTGTTTTTTAAGGCCTGAGTCACCGTTATGTCTCAGCCAGTGTCCCTGGCTTGTGTGACAGTGCACTGCAGAGAATAATGGCTGACATACAGTATTTGAATTGCAGAGTGCTTTGACACCATTGCTGTGGAAAGTTTTTTTGTCAGCATACTTTCAAGTAGAGAGTTGTTAAGATCGTGTTGTTAAGGATTTTAAAGATTCAGTTCATCCAAATTACAAAAAAAAACTGATTTGTCTGCTTATCTAGCCATGTGCTTCACATATATATTAAACTCAATTCACCTCCAGGGTGAGTGCTAGGGTTGGGTTTGATTGCTTTTTATTGGATCTCATCATTCCCAGTATTGGATCCACATTTTTTTTTAGCTGTTAGAACTATTACTGATCATCTTAAAATATTGAGATGATTTACATTAAACATTTAGTGGGAGATTTAAACTGCTGAAAATAATGAGACACTATCAGCCAGATTATAGCTGTACAATTCTGTCTTATAGAATACAGCTGAATTTATATATCATATTTCACTCACTATAAAATCCCCCCCCAGCGCAGCCTCTTGCATTGTTTTAACACATGCTATTTTTGGTCTGAACGCCTGCTTGCAGAGCGGTGCTTCTTCCTCTAACATGGTGCACTTTGTGATAAAACAAGAGGGAGTAGAGATTAAAGATCTGATACAAGATTTGTCTCCCTCTGAGCTTAGCAAGACCTTTCCTGTAACCACATTTTGAAGATTCTGTTAAAAGATAGTCACATCGTAAGTAAGCTAATGTTAGCAAAATGTTAACTAACCAGCTAATTAATGATTGATGTAAATGAGTTTGTTAGTTAGTTAGCGTTTTGGTAACATTAGCGCTCAGATGTAACCGCTCAATGTTATTGGAGCACAGAGCAAAAAGGGGTGGGACATATTTCACCAACCTGGAATTGGACCCAAAATGAAACCGGCTACTGGCTACCAGAACTCAATCCTTGTGATTGCAAAAGTTTCAGAGATGTTTTAAACTTTAAACTGTTTTGATGGCTAGATACCGTTTTTTTTTTTTTTTTTTTTTGTAATTTGGATAAATTAATCTTTTTACTCCAAAGTGGTTTGTGCTGAAGACGGCGTTTCCTTTTTTTTACTCCTTGTGCTTGAGAATAGTCTCTATAGCTTTATCTCTGTTTCCTGTAGTTGCCTCCATAGAGCTTTTTCTTTTCCTGCCTGGTCTCCATTTCCGCCTGTCGCTCTTTATTTCCCATGCCCAACCTTACCTCTCTTCGGGGTGGCTGTAGGGGAGGGTTGCAGAGCTGAAGAAGACATCATTTCAACTCCGCACCCTTGATCTGATGCCCAATGCTTCCATGTTTCCAGGTGTCACATATGCTGCAAAGGGCTACTTCGACGCTCTGGTGCGGATGGGCGAGATGGCCAGCGAAAGTCAAGGCTCTAAGGATCTTGGTGAGTCCTCGTAGTGGCTGTAGCGCCCCTGGTGGGGTGGAGGGGGGTTGCACAAGCAGGTGGTGAATGGGATGGCTCGTGCTTTAGAGCAGAAGCAGCTGATGACCAACCTGAAACTGGACATACACACATACACACAGTCATTTTTACTGTAATTCAGCATTTAAAGAAGAGATCCTGAAAACAGAGCATTAGTCTGTGTTTCTGCAACTTGGAGCTTATTTGATGCTGTATCAGCCCCCAATTCATATAATCAAATGCATTCTAATTTGGGAAAAAAATATTCTGAACGTTTATCTCAGCATGCCTGTTTGGTTAATCTCTTGTTTCCCTCACATTCAGGAAAGATAAAGGCTCTCCAGTTGTTTTTATATTGCACCACTGTGAGCAAATAATAAATTCACAAATTTGTCTGGCATTTGATATTCACAACAGCACACATGGTGAGGTCGATTTGCACTCTCTTCATAATAACACCTCAATATATTTACAGTGTTAATGAACAGTCTTCCTGTTTGACTGCTGCTTCCAGCAGGATGTGAGGAACAATTTTCCAAGCTTGCTCAGTTCTCACACAGTGTGTTGGATCAGTTCTGGTTCTGCTCACTATAGACTTACTTTTAGGGATAATTTGCTTGAGAATTGGCTAATTTCTAGCAAATACACAGGTAGGAACATCTATATGAAGTAACAGGCCTGTATGTAATCGTTGCACTTTGTGCAAAGTTGTGTCATGGTTGTAGACCCAGTCACATGCTGGGGAGTGTGACGAGTCTGTGTTAGCCCCGGATGACTGCATCCTCTTCGTTCCCTTACCCTGATGTGACTTAAGATAGCATGAGTGGACTGAAACAGTGTAGGAGAGGAAGGATGGAGGGAGAGATGGTGAGAGGAGGAAAAACAGGAGTATCCGAGGCGAGTGAGGAGGATATAAAAGCAGTATTCATTATTCATGGGGGGACCTTTTTTGGGTGCTTCCTCACACTTATTCTGGTGCTTCATCATTTCATTTTTCCTCCCTGTGTCTCTTTGAGTAAATACTCAGTTGAGCTTGTGTGCCCACTCTTATTTTGAATAGTGAAAAGCTCATTACTGTCCCTCCATTCAGCTTCAACACCATAAGCACAGTGATCTCGTTCCAGCCGCTTCAAGGATGTTTAAGACTGAGAGGTTCATCTTTTTCCTCAAGTCTGCAGCTTTAATGGCCATGCAAGGCTATGATTCATCTTAAATGTTTGTTTTTTTAAATGTTGGACGTTCAAAAGTATTTTCTGCATTTATTGCAACCAAAGAAATCTGTATTTGTAAATTAACTAATGGTAAACTTTTATGTACATATAATTTGCATTGTTTTGCTTATGGAAAAAACCTGTATCCCGGTCAGTGTGCAAGATTTTTTGCATCATGATGACGGATTTACGAATTGTTCCCAAAGAATTTTGACTTGCTGTGCAAACTCCTTAACAAGATATCCCATCATCCATCTGTACATCCCCATTTCCATCAGCTTGGTTGCTTTGCTGTTGTTTTACCTTTCGTGTTTTCTTTGCTGTGCTTTTGTAGTCTGTTGTCTGCACACGTGTTGGGGTCGCCTGTTTTGTGTTCCTTTTTGATTTCTTTTTCTGGCAGCCTTACCATGACTCAGCAGCCCTTTTAACTCAACAGAACCTCCCTCCGCCTCCGGTGAAATGACAGTCTAGGCTGAGCAGAATGGATTGATGCCGTCTCCCCACATATCAGCGGGGCTCAGAGCAGCTGAGGTCTATGCAGACTGAATGGGGAATTGCTCTGACGACGCTTATTGCTTTTTGGATGCTTTAGCATATTCCATTACTTGTGTTGAGCCTCACGGCTTCAGTAAATTATCTGAGGAAATGCAAATTACCTAGCAAAATGCAAAGAGAATGAAAAATGTAGTTAGGATTCTCACTGTAAATCAAAAGTTCCGGTTGGTTACAAGGTCTGTAGGACTGTAATAAGTCTTACATAAAAGCTCTGCCAAATTATTCCATGGATGACAATGGATAGAGTATGTTTATGGGTAGGGTCGTGTGACAGGTGGAGCTCTGACACATCCAGTATTCAATTTTACTTTATTTCTGACATATAGGTCCATATCAGCATAAAAACTACAAAAAGTATAACAACATAGAGATATAAAATCATTGCACATTTGTTCCAACGTTTCAACAAGAGGAGTACTTTGTGTATGCTTGGTTACGGCCATTATGATTACAAAAAAAACAAAACTCTTCTTCTGAGCAGACTTCTGAAGCCATTCTTTTGCAGGGAAGCCATTTTTCCCACTCTCTACAAATGCACAGTAATTCATCTTTTCAGCCCAGTTTTACAGCTGCAAACACTGGATGGTTGAAACTACGTTGGTAGGTAGGGAGTGCTGGTAAGAGATCATTTCAGCCATTTTCCTCATAAGGCAAAGTCATTGATCTGCCTCCTGTAGCCTGTTACTATATAATGATGAGAGGTGGTGGTGGTTTGCTAAAAGTCCAGATTTCTGTCCATTTTGTTCTACAAGATGTCAGAGGGAACACTGAGTGCCATTGTTTTGGCATACAGTAAAGTGAAAAAAATTCTCAAGCCCTGCTAGCTTATTAATTAGCAGATAAGAAGGATTGTGCATTTGGTTTTGTGTGTGTGGCTGTGCATTTCCTCAGCCGGCACGTGTCTCTAACTGTGACCAGAGCTAAGACCACAGAGCCACAGATAAGGGTGTGTGTGTGTGTGTGTGTGTGTGTGTGTGTGTGTGTGTGTGTGTGTGTGTGTGTGTGTGTGTGTGTGTGTGTGTGTGTGTGTGTGTGTGTGTGTGTGTGTGTGTGTGTGTGTGTGTGTGTGTGTGTGTGTGTGTGTGTGTGTGTGTGTGTGTGTGTGTGTGTGTGTGTGTGTGTGTGTGTGTGTGTGTGTGTGTGTGTGTGTGTGTGTGTGTGTGTGTGTGTGTGTGTGTGTGTGTGTGTTTGTCGGGGATAATCACTCAACCCAAGGCTTTACCTCGCACTTCATAATTGATGAGGACTGAAGGCAGATTTGTAAAACTGGCCAACTTGTAATTGTGCATTTAATTGGGTTTTGTTGAGGGGGAAATGTCTGGGCGCGACAGAGCTGAATTAAAAGGGGCCGGACTTTAAACTGCTTGAACTCTCTGAGGTGGCAGAGCCTTTTCTGCCAGAATTCACTTTGAACTGTACTCGCTGAAACAATGTAATTATTAATCAGAGTATTAAGATGAACAGCAGCTAATGGCATTAGCACATGAACAGAGGATGTGGAACTGCACGTGACGGGGGCAAATAAGGAGAAGACTTAGAGTTGGGTTTGAGAAATTGAACTTGATGGAGAAAGTGAAGAATGTCATGTACGATGGAGAAGCACTGGACTGTTGATAAATTAACTTACTTCATTAGCATCACTGATAATATCCAGACTTAATGGATAACATCGCCTCTATTCTCCTTGAAGGAAAGTTTAAAAAGTGGCCTGAAAAAACAAGCAATTAATTCTGTTGTAATTGTTTTTGCATGAGAGTTTAATACGTTAAAGATCACTTAATAAGTCATGTCACCATAAGACCTTTATTTATATAATGGCAGACATTAAAGTGGATTTAATTTTGAAGGTTAAGATGAATGATGTTGTAATTGTGTTTTTTTTCCCCCTGCAGCATAATCTAACATAGTGAACATAGCTGTGGAGGTATGTAAGGCTCCTTCTTGAGTGAAACATACAAACGGGTACGTCAACCTGCTGTAGCCTCCCGGTTTAACCATGGCTCTGAGGATCCACAAGGTTTTAGGGTGTTATTCATTTGTCATAAATCCTGAGATATATTGTGTTTCCTTCTTGGTTAAGTCCAATAAATAAAGATCACCAGCACCATGAAGAGGCTTGTTGGAGGTGCTGAAGCTAAGATGGATGTTTGAAGGTGGTCCCTAATGGAAAGCTTGCATCAATAAATAGATATTGATTACACAGGGTGCATTGTGTAGATGCATAAATATTCTGTATCTAACCATAAGCCACTTAAATGTTTGTTGGTTTACACTTGTTTTACTTGAGTTGTCTTTTATATTGTAAAGACTAGGCAGTGCATATTGGTTGAATTATGGATTTTACCCCAGAAAAGTAATTGTCAGATATCAAATGAGGACAATCTAAATGCATGTCTTGCAAACAAATTCACAGTTCTTTGATACTGTAGTTTAGTTCCAACTCATACCTGCTTCCCGATACCCAACCATAATGTTTTAACTCCTGTTCAGTAACTCAGTTATCTGAAGAAGGAGTTATTACACGCAGATGTCCTTTTCTGCTCTCTGAAAAAGCTTCTAGTGTGTGTGATTAGCTTGTAATTTTCACTGGAACACTCGGTGTGTCGCTTAAGAAACCACAGCAGAGGCAGGGGAACAGTTTAATGGTGGTTTTCAGCTGCCTCCACACAAACACTGACACACACATACTCACAGAAACTCCTGCTGCATACTGTACAAGAACACAAGGGTACACCCTCACATGCCAGAGCAGGCAGTGCTCAAACTGAGTAATTAGGACCAAAAAAAAAACCATTACATGATAATTATCCACTTTTGAAGCCCAAAATAAACTGGATCTCCTCATGGGGACACTTGTTTGTGGAAACGGGTGTTGTTGATCACTTATTACAGCTGATACCACGCAGCCCTGACAGCTCGACACAGGAAGAGGAAATGATGGCTCACTCTGTTTCATTCAGTTATTCTTAATTTACACGATGCTGTCAGAGTTTGAACAACTGCTCTGCTGCATGACTCCCTGCGTGGAGAGACGAGCTACTCTAGGACTGCAGTGTGGAGTGTCATCCCACTCATCCTCTCCTCGTTCACTACCGCTCTCTCTGTGTCTGCGAACGCCCCTGCATTGATGTGGGCGCTCAGGCAGCCCTGGGAGAACACGCCGACTCTGCACACATTTCTAAAAATAGATTAAACGAAACGCCTCGACTCGGCTTGGAAGGAGGAGGAGAGACAGGAGTACGATGCTCTGATTCCACAGCCCAAAAATGGCTTGTCGGTGATGTCAGTACGGTGAAAACACCATCGTCTTTCTTCCGTATACTAAATATGGACATAGTTGTGAGGAAAAAAATAGGAAGCTCCTGCAGTTCCGGTTTCCCTCTCTGACCATATAAGGGCTCTGACATTCAGATGCAAATTTGGGCAGAGGTGGTACTCACTCAGGTCTGAGCTCTGGCACACAAACCTTAGGGAAGCACAGGCACAAAGTAAAGCATCAATTTTGGCTTTGCTTTATATAATCAGTGGATGTGACGGATTTCATATCAGTAGATTCTAGATATAAATCTCCATTTTTATACACATACATATATCTGCACCTGTCACATCCTCTGTCCTTAGTCCTTCCAGCTGTTGCTTTTCATCCTGTCACAATCAGACAATGCAGTCTGTAACAGTGGTGAGTTTGGCGTCAGAAAAATATAGGATTTTTTAAAAAATTGGTGAAACATTTACCTGACCAGGACAGACTAATTGAGATTTTTCCTTCCGAAGTCCTTCCACAGAGTAAATTATAAAAACAATTAACAGGGAGATTACATTCCTAGAACAATCTAAAGCCTTAAAGACAAAAAAAAACCTTTTTTACCTCCTTGTGATGACAGTGTCCACTCATTGTTCATTTTATTTTGATAGGTTGAGATGCATTATATTCCATATCATTCCCAAAGCTCAACCTTTTTGCCTTTTACAGGTTTTGACTGAAAATTCTTGTAATTTCTTTTTAAAAGGGTTACATTTTAAACAGATTTTTAACTGAATTTTGCTTCTAAATGAAAAAAATCTTCTGGAAATGGGAACTACAGAAGATAAATAGGGTGGAAGAACAAATAAGTTTATGGTTATGAACTGAAGTCGCCCAGGTTTCACTTACAAATCGGCTTTTAAGTCAGCTTTGTGTTACTTATTGATATGGTTATTATTATTATTTAAAACTTTAGAGTCCTAAACATTCCTGACTAATTTTCACCATAATTCCAGCTACTACCCTACTTCATATGTCCTCCTAGGCGTGATCATTAGCTAATATTTCATTCTTCACTTTTTGGCTCTGATTAAATTTTTGTTCCATCCCACTCCTCATCTGATTTTCATCATTCTCTCCTATATTCCCATTGCCAAGGGCTGCACATGCTTTAGCATAAGATCCATCTCATTAAAACAATTTAAGGTTAATTCGCATGGCCAAATTTGAGGTCCAGGAAATAATTACCCTTTGGTTAATTAATTCATAGGAGCACGATTTAGAAGAGTGTATTGGACTTCGAGGCATATTCCCCCACTTCCTCAGGGTTAGGGTTATATATATATATATATAGCAGGCTTTCACAAGTGGGAACAAGGCTCAGATACAAGCAGGGATATCACAGACTCGATTAGGCAACAGCAGGGAAGAATGTAATACTGGTGGGTCAAAAATAAAAAATTTCCTTCCTGTGGTTCAGTATTCATCAGCAAATTTTAGTTCAGTTTCATTTTCTTCTCATTTGTCTCTCAAATAATTATACTTCGTCTGGGAGAGAAGTGGTTTAAATTACTGCTCATGCCTCACAGCTAAATGGCAGCAGCAGAAATATGAGTGCTTGCTCCTGCAAGCAGAGGTAAAGAAAACAGAAGATGAAAGCAATAATAAAGACTCATAAACAAGGACAGGGAAGCAGAATCATCAGCGCCACTCTGAGACCACAGGCTGTTGTATTGCTGAGTCACTGAGCATCTCTTAGGGAAATTCTTCCACAATATTCGCTATTGTTTTCCCTCCAACTGTGTCTCGTTTGAAATCTCACGCTGTTGTGAGAGTTGTGGTGACCTCGCCATGACCCTCGTTTTTCTGAGCCAGCACAGGCTGAATTTCCCCCGAGCTTCAACCCCAATCTGAATTCAGCCAGCGTTTGCTCTGCATAGAAGGAAACTGCAGCGAGAGCACTCTTTCAAAGCCTTTTTCTTTCCTTTTTACCCCCGCCTTGTCATCTCACCATCTCACAATGTAATAGTTCTCCCACTCCCACGCACATTATCCTACAGGGGACGCTTTCTGCTTGTGTCCAACCTTAAAAAGATTTATTGTGGCAGTTTGAATCATCAGTTGATGACTAGTCTATGAACAAAGTCAGACCTGAGGGATGTTACTGGAGTTCAGACTTAATTGAGTTATATAACGCTGAGTGATTGGTGTACTGTCACAGTACAGGATGATTGAGCCTTTTTAATCGAGACGTTCTTTTCTTATGCGTATTAAAGCTTTATCTAAAGACAAAACAGATGGATAGAAAACTTTAATTGTGTTATGTGTGCATTTTTCTGTACAAACTCTATGGGAGTAGAGTCAAAAAAGACATAGGGAAACCTTTTTCCTGTGCTTAGATTTGTTTTTGCCTGAAGGCTTCAGTAATCCGGTAACTACAGGCATCTCTCGACCAACCAGAGGGGCAGTTGGGCCAGAAGCAAGGACCCAGGATGCTTGAGCTGACCACAGGGGCAAGTGGACTAACCAGAGGGTTACAGAGATGAACTACAGGGGCAGTTGCTCCAACCAAGTGGTTACTGGGGCCACCCAGAAAGATACTTTCACCAGCCAGCGGGGCACTTGGGCCAAGCAAGGCGGTCACTAGAGCCACCAAGAGGGGCACTTAGGCCACTCACTCAGTTAATCATGTTGGCATAGGGGTTGTAAACTGTTTGGTCAACATCGGGGGCTCAGGTGCTAGTGGAGCACTTGGGCTGACTAGAGGGACAGGTGCGCTGACCTGACAGGCATTTGTCTAATCATATGGACACTTGGGCAAACAGAGGGGCACTTGGGGCACTCACTGTAGTGTAACATTAGGGCAGAATTGAAGCATGCACAAGTCCTGCTAGGGCACAGACAATATCATGCTTAAATTACAGACATTGTGGCACTCACCCTTCCTGCTGTGAACATTAGTTTTGGACCTTTTTTACCCAACCCTGTCATGTATTTTAATTTCCATCCAGGGTCAGCTTACTATTTAATTACCAAAACCCAAGTGACCAGTCTCAGATGGGAAACGTAGCTATCCTTCTTTTTGTCTGCGCGTCATCAGAACAGCTCCACTGTACCAATTTAGCTTTCCCTTACTGTTTGTGCCCTTTGCAAAGTCCTTGTCCTCGAGTCACCTCAGGGAAGCAAGGGAGGGCGCAGAGAAACAGAGGAATAAACGAGAAACACATAATGAAGAGGGAGATACAGAAAACAGAGGAAGGCGATACAAAGAGCGATGTGTTCCCGGCTCATTAGCAACCTTCAGACAGTCTCTGGTCAAATCAAAACCTCGCTGCCAACAGAGCACACAGGCCCAAGTACCTGCACTTTGATCACCCCCCACCCGCCATTCATGACTACACCCCACACCACCTGTCCGCCTTCATGTTTCTGTCTTGAGTGTCACATTCACCAGCACTTTCAAACAAGCTGTCTTGTCAACAGTAAGCTGCACGTCTTTTTGAGTGCCAGTTAAGTTACAAAAGGAGATCAGGGAGGGATTGTGTAGTGTTTGATTGAGCTAATGAATGTAATAGGGTGTTAATGTGGCTTTAATAACGTGTCAGGCTATAAAATGTCCTTGAGGTGTCGCATTGTCCTTGATGTGGGGTTTCAGCCAAATGGTGACTTAATGATGCTGATAATAATGTGAAGTACGGGCTCTGATCTGAGGCACTGCAGAATTAAATATGCTGCCAAACATCCAGATCACATACACACACACACACACACACACACACACACACACACACACACACACACACACACACACACACACACACACACACACACACACACACACACACACACACACACACACGCTGTTCTAGCCATTTATGTAAGAGAAAATAAAGAGACAACAAGTTAGAAAAGACAGGCTGTGAAGCTGTTTTTAGGTTTTTAATGCCTGTTTTTTCCCTCTTCTTGTGGGATTCCCTGTTTAGAAAATTAAAGACCTAACATAGTGCCACTTGTCAGCTCATTGTTAGCTTATTGTCACAAAGCTGTAGTGTGAAGCTGTCAGTGAATCCTCGCACACTATTCTTCTCTGTAAAGCCTTTTAAAACATTGCCTCTTGTTTTCGTTGAAGTGATGCGTTCGTCCTCCTTATAGCTCGATGTAGACCGCGTCCGCCTTTTGTGACTCGATGTGCTAACTCCCTAGAGACAAACAACAACAGGGATGGACCATGTGATGAATCACTTTAAGAAAATCTGTAAAATCTTTTTCTCCCAGCTTTCCCACTGTGGGACTCAATTAGAGGCTAGCAATGATGAGTTACAATAGAGCCAGGGATCATATTGACCAGCTGAGGTCCATGTGTTTGTCAAAACAAAAAAAGCTATCAGATTTTATCTCTGTCCTGTCCCCTCATGCCCTCCATCCCTCTATTCTCTCCATCCTTCGCTTCCAGCTTGTGTCTGCTGTCTCAGATAATCAGTCTCCATTTTGCACCCCATCAGCCACCCTGTAATGATTATGTATAGCTAGCCATTCCTATTGATCTTCTGTAGCCTGATTCCTTTTTTAAAAGGATTCATTTTTCTTTTCAATACACTGTAGAAGTAGAGATATCAAACAGAGCCCAGTTATAAAATGACATGCTTACAAGTGTGTCATCAAATTGCAAGGATTTGTACTGTTATTGAAATTTATGACGGGGAACATGATGACAGTGTGGTTAGTTTTAAACATCTGAGCCTCGATGTGACTGCCAGCACATTGCACAGTGATTATATTCTTTCATGCTGGGCTGCAGATGTACAAAATGTTGATAAATTATAATAATAACTGCAACAAAACACATCATTGTTATGTCACTCTATAGTCAAGTAGAGTCTTAAAATGTAAATACTAATGGGGAATTGTAATTTGCTGTAGTGAAAATGTGTGCACATGAATGCAGCCGGTGTTTAGAAAAATTAAAGACCCAGAAGAGCACAACAATAACGGTGTCAATCATGCGGCTTTCGGGAGGACAAATCTCCCTGCGGCACCTTGTACTCCCTCCGCTGCAGCTTTCTGGGGATTAGAGTTGCTTGTGTTTGCTTTCAGGCTCCGATAATACAGTCCCTGCAGAGACGCACACTACATAAAACACCTTCCTCCATATGGCCATTAACTGTGGTTCTCTCTCTCTTGCTCGCCCTCTGTTGTGCCCAGGAGTCACATGGGAAGTAGCTGGGGGTAATAAACCCAGATGTGAGCGCTGCCCTTGGGTTAGCCACACTGAGTGATGGGCCTGTTTTTGCCCTGCAGTCAGAACAGAATGTACATACTACACGCACATATACCACTTGTTGTTTGATAGCTGATGGGGTGTTTAAAGGTTTTTTTCAGAGTGAACTTTACCCCAGTTTGGTTTTCCCCAGTGTTGATACAATAGCCCTAATTCCCAGTTTAATTCTGTGAGCTCTATTTTGGAAGCTGTTTTTAGGCGCTTGCCTAATTTCTCCCCACATGCCCCGTAAACCTCTGAATCTCAACAATAGATCTTGTGAGTATTAGACAAACAATAATGTGCATTTTTTATTTAGCTTAATTGGGTTGGGTATTTTGCTAGTATGCCAGATGAAATGGTCTGATCAATTAAAATCCGTCCTTTTCCATTTGTAGATTCTGTGAGAAGCTTTCAGTTGTAGGAATGCTTCACTATTGATTCACGAGTATCTTTCGCAAACAAAAGCAGCATTTTTGTATTCTTTAATTGATCCGGACCCATGCACGCTGGGTGCGGACAACAATGTGCTTTACTCCCCTCTAAGCCTCAGATGTTGTGATCTGCTCTGATTATTAGTAAGCAGCTTAATTCTGGCGGGTAGAAGTCCAGTATTTCACAATACAAGGTGGAGAGGTTTTTGGATTAGATGGGTGCAATGCAACGAGAACATCCACGAATTTGGGAATCTTCCAGGTGATGAAAAAGTAATTTGCTTGGGGCATACTGATACAGGCTGGCACTCTTTGACCTGTTGGCTGTTTACAGCAGTTTCTCTTACAGAATGATGATTTTAAAGGATGAGTCGGCCTTATAACAATTAGATCTCTCCTTTGTATTTTTTGACCATCGTTTCTAACTGTGTACTGCACCACGCAACATAGAAAAAGAGCTAAAAAGGATGTCGTACAGGAGAAATGTGTGTGGGTTCCCAGAAGTTACTACTAAATATTGTTATCATAACTAAAATGATGGCCCTACTAGAATTAGACAGGACAAAAATAAAAGTCAAACTGTATATTTATGGCTTTAGCAGTTGGTGGCAGGGTGACCTCAGACTGACCATGTGCTCCACTGAAGTGTGAAGTGAAGAGACACTGAAGCTCTCACGGTGCTGTTCTGTACCTGAACCCTGACCTGCTGGAGGAGGAGGAGAACAAGTTTCCCCACAGGGATCAATGAAGCATAACCTTAATTAGACTATAGATGAACACATCTGTTATAAAAGCCAGAAATAATGACCAAGGCTCCATTTTATGGAGGCAAGCCTGGTGTGGAGTGTAGTTAATCCTACGGCTATATTTCATTCCCAGCTGAACGGCTTCATATTGGCAGAACAGGTGTCTCCCTCTCATTCTCTTTCTCGTTGTACAGTAACTGATCTGTAGAGGGAGTGTACACAGTGTAAGGTTACAAAAAAGTACGACTTTGATCCATAAGGCTTAGTGGTGTGTGTGTGTGTGTGTGTGTGTGTGTGTGTGTGTGTGTGTGTGTGTGTGTGTGTGTGTGTGTGTGTGTGTGTGTGTGTGTGTGTGTGTGTGAATGAGAATGAGTAAAGGTTTGGTTTCAGACGGTAACATGATACAATTGGTTGTCATGCTTTCCATGATGATGGTAGTTTTACAAAAAAGATAGTGCTTTATTATCAACTAACTCTACTTAGATACATTGGTTAGTTCATAGTTAATGTTGTGTAACATAGGATTTTTGAATGTCCCTTATTTCCCTTGCTTTACATGTTTCAATATATCTCCTTGTTTTGTTGTTATTAATTGTATTAATTTTTACATTTCTATGGAAGCTGACAGCAGCCGTGCTTTCAATTATTATTATTTTTATGCCGTTATCTCAAGATCACGACAAGTTGACTTGTGATCAAGTAATCTTGAAAGCTGAAATCAGGTGTGATCATACAAACTGGACATTCACTTTTGAATTCTCCATAAATATCCCATGATCTTGAAAAAACAAGTCATTTTCTTGTGATGAACCTTACGCATTAAAAACTAAAAAATTGGCTGTTCTCGGCTTCCGTACATTTTTGACATTGCAACAACGTTCAGAAGTTTAATTTTGTTTGGATATAGTCTGCTAATATGTAGTAAAAAATGACATTTGAAAAAAACAAACTCAAATGAAAACCATAGTAATAAATGAACATGAACCACAGTTAAGGGAAACAACCTCTGCAAGCTGATCATTATTATTTCATTATTTTCTGTAAACCAATATCCTATGAATTCCATCCTCTTGAATGTGTTTTTATTAAGTGCAGTTTTCTGATACCCCTCTGGCTGGGATCAACATATGTGTAATTGTGTGTGTCTGTGTGTGTGTGTGTGTGTGTGTGAGGTGCTTGAGTTCAGCCCAGATGCCGTAGCCTGTCGATGGCCGGTGGCTGTTTATTAATGGATGGGATGGAGTGTGTATTGGGCGCCCTCCAAGAATCAAAGGAGAGTCTGAAAGTACACGCCAGTGCATTTATCTGCCTCACTGCTCCTAATGCCCTGTCCGGCGGCAGTCAAACACTTCTACAGTGTTATAGCTGTCACTGCATTTTCATAAGCAGATGGGTGGCTATAAAGCGAGGTGGCGTGTTGGAGACGAGAGCATTGTGTTAGACTCTGGACAAAAACTAGCCTGTCCCTCTTTCTTCTTATTTGTCAAAAGCCGTTTTCCTACCCAGTTTACCTCCATATATATGTGTGACATCTGTGTTTCTGTGAAACGTTCAAGGGCAGTCAGGATGATCTCGCACACCAGTTTTCTACTCCAAATCTTAGTGACAATTAGCAGTTAAATTTACGGTGGCCATGAGAGCTCAACATACTGCAACTTAAAAAAACATAGCACAAGCAAATTTAGCATTTTAGAAAAATGCAACCAAATACAGAAACACTGCAAGTAGCACAGAGACAACAGAAACTGTTTCCAGGGGACACTAAAAAGTGATGCAAATGCTTGAAACTCATTTTCCAACACCACTTATGAATAACTAACTTCATTAACTGCATGTGTCTCAAACCACTGAACAGCAACAGGCATGTCCCAGCCATGTGCAGCACTTGTTAGTGTCCCTGGAAACAGTTTTCTCACTTTGGTAAAGATGTTTTCCTGATTTGGTTTATTTGACATCTCGAATTATATATACACTGTCAAATACATTATCTTTCAATTAAACTGAAATATCAAAAGTAAAAGAGCACTGACAGTGAAGAGTAGGACTGTAACTGAAGGATGAAAAGTATAAGAACCACAGAAGGAACTATATAAGGAAGTACAGAGAGGCAGACTAATGAAGGAAGAAAAAGAAAGAAGCAGTAATTCATTTTTTTAAATGTTGATCTACAAAGTAACTTTATCCATCAGATAAATGTATTGGAGGAAAAATGACATTTAATCCACCTGAAATGTAGTGGATATACTCAAGTTAAGTACCAGCACGTCAAAGTCCAGTACTTAAGTAAATATACACTTATTTGCTTTCCACCTCTGCCCTCCACCTCCTGCTCCAACCTTTCCTAAATCCCTTCTTCTCCAACTGAGTCTCGTCTGCATGACCGCAGCACTTCCATTAAGCCCATTAATCCTGTTCAGACAGCCCACTCTCGCAGTGTCCCCTCTGACTGTCCACTGTCCGCTGTGTCCACAGGTCCAACAACACCCACCCACACACCTGCTAGCCCACTCAGCGCTCCTTCGTGTCAGAGCGACATACATTATCTGATGTCAGCATACATTATGCAGGAGGCAGATGAGTGCCGTTAATGCATATTAGTGGCATCATTTAGAATAAATTGGCTCTCAGTGCTTCGTGGTGGTGCTGCAGCTGTAGAATATTTTACTGTGGGCTTTTCTCAGGAATGTCCCAAGGTCTATTTTACAATTTATATATTTATTCAAGATAGATAGAGCCTGACTGATATAGTGATCAGTGTTATGTCCTGATCTTATCATACCTCAGATAAACTGTATCAGTATTGTCATATATGTTGGTAGATGATAAGAAATTGTTATGTATAATTGACCCTTATTTTCTTAATATTAAGTTTCATTTATATTATATATATTATTTGTAATAATGTATTAATTCTTAAGTTCAGTTATAATATTATATGACTTATATTTTACTGTCATATTTGATGGTAAGGTTGACTGTTTAACTGTAAAATATTTTACTTTAGTACTTGATACTGGATTTTTGAGGCTGATACTGATATCTGAGGATTTCTAATGATACATTGAACATTTGCCTGACAAACACAAAACCAAAACAAACATTTCTCAGAAATTTTGTCATAGAAGAATTAAATAAAAATAATGTTGATTATTATTTGATGATACCTTTTTTAAAAATGTTTTTATCAGTGTATTAGTCAGGCTCTACTCGCTACTTTATAACAACTAAATTTGATGGTATCTTCATCAAAAATGTTTGTTTATCTTGCATTTATATAAAGACAGAAGAAAACAAAAGAAAGAACTAAATATTGTTCTAATATTGTATTTTTTTATTTTTTTATTTCAAATATCAGCATGACCCTTAAAATCCAGTGTGGGTTTGGGCTCTCAGATCAACACAGTATGCACTGTAGAGAATGGTGTGTTAACGAGTGGAGGGTCTAATTAACTGCCTGTCTGAATGTTTTTCTGTGTGAAAACCTGTCGTGTGTCTCATTTTTCTTGGGGTAGTTTGATCTGTCACTGTCTCTCCAGGTCTCTATCCCTCTGTTCTTTGCTCAAACTAGATCTTTTTTGTTCCTTTTTTTACAATGCATTGCATATTCAGAAGAGGCAGCATGTAGGTATCTTAAAACGACACGCACCTCCCTGGCTGCATGAATCATCCTTTTACTTTCTACTTATCTTTTGTGTTTTTTCTTTAATTTCTTTAGCTTTTGACTTCTTTCTGAGTTCTGCTTTTTGGTGTTTTCCCCCTGTTCTGTTGTAGCACAGCATATGTCTTAGTGCAAAGATGAAATACTTGATTTATAAAGATTTTCTTTTATCATGCTGTTCCTGTGTGTTTATTAGCAGTAGTGTTGTAAGCTCTTGGTAATATGAAAAACCATTGGTTTCAATATTTAAAATATTCAGTAGATTTCTTGATTAACTCTTTGATTTTTCATTCATTCTGTCCGTGCTGCATATTTCTGTAACGTTCTTTTGATTTCGTCACTGTTACGAGTTTCGTCTGCTTCGTCAGTATCATGACAGGTGTTTCATCTTGTCCATTGCCCCCTCCTCCTCCTCCCTCGACACCACACACCTGTCTCTCATCTGTTCTGTGTGGCTGCATGGTCTCTTTTTGCACGATGTATGTAGCTTTCACAGACATTGGAAAGATTTAATATCACTCTTCTCTTTTCTCTCTCCACCCCCACCTCCCCTCCCTCTTTTTGTTTATTGTCTTTCTTTTCTTTGTCTTCTCTCTGCAGGGGAGGTGCTCTTTCAGATGGCTGAAGTGCACAGACAGATCCAGATCCAGCTTGAAGAGATGGTGAGCATGTGGTGATGGTGGTGGTGGTGTTTCTAAAATCAGCACTTCATAAGCCACGAGTTGGGAACCAGACAGATTGTGGGCCTGTTGGTTTGGAGTCCCCCACATCACAATATATATTTTAATATTTAATACTAGCAAGACACGCTGTTTACACTTTTTTTGCCCTGGCAGCTTTTAGTTTACTTCAATTTTAAAGGCAGCAGCTTCTCTTAAAGTATGGTTTGTTTTCTGATCTTCTGATATGTAAATTACAGCAATTACAGACTGAAAACATTGTTCAATTCAGTTCCCCAAAAGATCTGTATTTAAATCTTCCAAAGAGTAAATTGGCCAATTGTGGCAACATTCAGTCAAGCAGTCTTGCTTTAATCTTTATGCAAAGTGTGTTATTTTAAATTGTATGTCGTCTCATTCTTTTGGGTAGTGGATGTCAAAGATCCAAGGCAGTGATGATGTTTTTGTATAACAGTACAAATTAGGCACTGAGCAGATGCTTATCTCTTATTCAGAGAGATTGAGAATTAATGCAAAATATTCTAACTTTTGTAACACAGTTCAGACCTTGCTCCTCACTGAGACCCATCAACTGTTTTGGCTCAATTTCAAGGATGAACTCAATCTTCTTTGCAATCTAAACAGTGTGCAGTTCCTGCTTTTTCAGCAAATATCCTGCTGATAGTAATTTAAGAAACTGTTGTGTCTCCCAACATGGATGATAAGAGGGAAACAAAGACAGTGAGAGGTCACTAAGTGCGACAAGAGATGCACGTTCTGTGGGTCTTGGAGATGTCTTATGTTTTCAAGTGTATATATATATATATATATCATTCTCTATTTCACTGATATTTCACCACTGACTCATCTTTGCTTGCTCACCCTCACAAACACTCTCACACACACACTCACTCACTCACTCACTCACTCTCTCACACACACACACACACACACACACACACACAGGCGTAACATGCACAGAGACAGCAAATTGACTTTGGCATGCATTTACATACCAGACATCCTTCCTTAATCCTTTGGGTGTGACATTTCCGATGGCAACACAAATGCATCCCTTCAAGTCATTCTTGCACCACAACACTGCGACATTGCATTCCTTTTTGGAAAGAATCCACTGTGGTTGTGCATGTAAGTACTTGAGGTTTAGTGAATTTGTATTTGTGTTGCATTGTTTTTTGTTTTCCTGTGTTTTCCAGCTGAAGTCTTTCCACAACGAGCTGCTCACAGAACTGGAGAAGAAGGTCGAGTTGGATGCACGCTACCTGAATGTGAGATTTCCTTATTGATTTACAGTTATGTAGTGACAATGTCCTACCTCCTTATTAAGCTAGAGCCTGTGTGTACAGAGACAAACCAAAAAATGATCACCCAACTCTGCAGCTCTACCTAGTCTTTTAGCCTATTTTAGCTCATTGATTTGGTTTTACACCACATATACTGTTTAGTTCAGTCTCAGCACTCTCATCAACCTCATTTCCAGCAACAGCAGGCAGCCATTTCAGCAAACAAGCTCTGATAAACCCACTATTTACTAGACGCCCAGTACCAAACAACAGGCAGTCAGAGTTAAGGGACTAGCTGAAGTAGGGGAAACATCTTGTTGCAAAACCAAATCAGAGCTGAAAGCAAAATGACAATTATTTGATGTAAGATGTTTAGGAATAATACCTGTATAAGGTGTTAATACTGTATCAGTATGTGTGTCTGTCAGTTCGTTGTGGAGTTCTTGGGGATGCAGATATACAATATGCCAATATTTCATGTCGGCCGATGTCGACACATGCACATATTTTCTTCCACCTAATTGCAGAGAATGTTAAGTCTCTCTTGTAGTGGAATTAACATATTATTATGCCCGCTCTTGTCGTAATGGCCCACTGGCAAGTGCAGACACAAAATACATTGCTTTTGAAAATGTACACATTCACTGGGCAGAATAAGACAACTACAGGTTTCTTTTATCATAATTTCAATTCAATTCAATTTTATTTGTATAGCGCCAATTCATAACAGAAGTTATCTCAGGACACTTTTCAAATAGAGCAGGTCTAGACCGAACTCTTTAAAACATTAATTACAGAGACCCAACAGTACCACCATGAGCAAGCACTTGGCGACAAGGGCAAGGAAACACTGCCAGTTAAAAGGCAGAAACCTAGGACAGATCCTCCGGCTCTAGGTGGGTGGTCGTCTGTCTCGACCAGTTGGGGTGGGGGGGAGAGAGAGAGGAGAGAGAGAGAGAGCGAGAGACAGAGGCACAGACAACAGTATTGGTAATGGCAATCTAGCAGGACCATGGCAGGAGGCTACAGCAGGATCGACAAGAACCTGCGAGACGAGAAAGCACAAGAACTCCGGGGAAGAAGTGAAGTTAGTAACATGCATTAATGGGACATGAGTGAGTGCAGAAAGAGAGAGGAAGAGAGGAGCTCAGTGCACCATGGGAAATCCCCGATAGTCTAGGCCTATAGCAGCATAACTAGGGGATGGTTCAGGACTCACCTGATTCAGCCCTAACTATAAGCTTTATCAAAGAGGAATGTCTTAAGCCTACTCTTGAATGTGGAGAGGGTGTCTGCCTCCTGAACCACAACTGGAAGCTGGTTCCACAGGGAGGAGCTTGGTAACTGAAGGCTCTGGCTCCTGTTCTACTTTTAGAGACTATAGGAACCACAAGTAGCCCAGCATTCAGAGAACGTAGTTTTCTAGAGGGGTAATAGGGTACTATGAGCTCTTTATGATGATGATAATGATCAGGATGACGGCTTTTAAGAGGGGCAGTTTAATTTGTAGTGTCGAAGGGTTGAGATTTGACTCCTTCTTGCCCGACCAACGCTGAGCAATCATTGCAAATAGTAACTTTGATATTCATTTCGGACACTTCAAATAACCGTCATGCTGCAGACATACTCGCAGTGCTTGTGCATAATAAAAGTGGGATCTTATTGGACTGTCAAATTGGCAGAAATTTTCATCTTCAACTACATTGAACAATGAAAGCTAACAGAACAGATGCTAGCCTGGAACTGGACTTCAGTTATCTATAATATGTTTAATATCTAACTCTATCATTGTTGCTCAGCAATTTTTCTCATGAATGTTCCACCTTTTATACTGTGGTGAGGCTGGAAGTGATTTAATTATATATTTTTAGGCCCCACTCGTCTTTTTCATCCTTACCGTAAAGAAGAAAAACTACAAATCCAACTTAAAGTGTTAATTGACTGACCTGTTTTTTTAAAGAATATTCACACGGCATCATATTCTGATTCATTATGTAACCACGTACTTGAATGAAACACCACTTTTAACTCTGGTCCACATCAGTTAGGTCTCTCCAGTGAGTGAGGTTATGGGGAATACAGTATGAACCATGTTCTCATAAAATCGTTGGCCAGAGACAAAATGCACACTCTCTCTTTAATTTCCCACCGGCTTTCATCCAAACCACTGCAGCAAGTTACATAAATTACTTCCCACTTCCCTGTGAATTATGACTCATTCTGTGAAAATGAGTTGTTTTGCAAAAAAAAAAAATAATAATTTACGATGATCAGTAGTTTGGAATCTCTTCCAAAAACATTTCATCCTTTGAGACAGGGGATGTACCGGGCTTTTCATTCTGATCATTACAGTCAGAAATTCTCATGTTTTAGAATGCAAATCAGCTATAGAGCCATTTAATGACCTCATGTTTTATATTTGATTTGCATATTTCTTTACGTTGTATTTGTCCCATACTACGCAGAAATAGGGTACATTTAAATCTGCAATAACTGATTTGTTGACATATGACCATTTAAGTTGATATGGCAAATGTGCAGACAATTGCTTATTTTTACATCCAGCAGACACAGAACAACATTATCATTCCTTTAGCTCTCTTTTTGGTCTCTACCAACTCCTGAAGAAAATTACTGACTCTTACCTGCTAAATGCTCCACTATGTTCACCAGCTAACGTTGTCTGTCTGGTGTTGGCCAGGTAGAGGTCCAGTGGGGTTTTAGAGCTTTTTTGCTATAAAAATGCATCATGAAAGCAGAGAGTGAACCAGAACAGTACATTTATGGACCGGACAGCTAAACGATGAGCTGAAACTATGTAAAGCAGAGCAACCCTGTTCACATTGTCATGTTAAGGATTTACTCCTTAATTTTGATTTTATAATGCATATATACATTTTTGGGCGCACACATACCAAATTTGGGGATTTAAAAAAAAAACAACCCCAAAAAATTTGGCCCCCCCCCCCCTTTTTTTTTTTTATTGATTTCACCTGATTTAACACATATTACACTTTGGGAGAAATACACCAGATTTTAAGATTTTTGGTGACTGTACACAATTTTGGCATCCAGTGAATTTTATCCGGACTCTGCCAAATCCAAAGTATAAAACTGTTATTGGTAGAGCACCAACAATTAATCAGGGGCACTGTAAACAAAATTCGCCATGGGCTTGGGCCAGCCCTGGTATAGTAACGCCTGCTCTAGATAGAGAGGACAGACAAAAGAACACACAAAAGAAGAAACAGCTGAAAAGGAGGAGGAGAAATCCAATCCAATCCAATCCAACTTTATTTGTTAAGCACTTTAAAAACAACCAAAGTTGACCAAAGTGCTGTACAGGAGAATAAATAGGACATAATAAATGTAAACAGTGATGGTGATGATGAAGACCACTGTGAGGAATATAGACAGTGATGGTGATGATGAAGACCACTGTGAGGAATATAGACAGTGATGGTGATATAATAACCAATACATCACGATCCTCCCTCACTTCTCCACTCCCCATTCTTCACAAGTCAGGCAGTAATACAGAAGCTGACTACTTGTCACGGCAGTTTGAAATGAATGTATGTCAGTGTAAAATATCATCTGTGGAGGCTGACACATGTGAGCAATGCCGTGCCCCTGCTGACTTTGTGCTGCCCCCCTCAGGCTGCGCTGAAGAAGTACCAGATGGAGCACAAGAGCAAAGGGGAGAGTTTGGAGAAGTGCCAGGCAGAGCTGAAGAAACTGCGCAGGAAGAGCCAGGGCAGCAAGCACCCCTCCAAATATGGAGACAAGGAGATGCAGGTCAGTCTGTCTGTGTGTGTGAGTGTGGATGCGTCCCACAGTTCATGAAAATGTCTTTTGCAGGAGACTGAAGTGTCAGATGTTTTGAGTGGTGCAAACTATAGTTTCTGGTGCTTTTTTGGTTAAGTGAAGCTTTTTCTATGGATCAATGAGGAATCAAACAGATGTCCTGGCGGTGTGGCTCATTGAGGATCCTTGTGGCCAGCTGGAAGACCAATGTATAAAGCGCATGACAACATGGTTATAACAGCCAGTGCCAAGAAAATATGATCCTATTGGCTTCAGCCCAGTATGTGGCGCAGACAAACCTGCCAGTCAGCCTCAAGAGAAGACATTAGCTTCTCATAATTTATTTTCAGCAAAGTTAGAATTAGAATCACCAACGCAGACTTTAAGTGAACTCATGCTGACTCTTCAGTGTGCCACAGACTCTACTTCTCGTAGTGTTGGCTCTCGAATGCTTCTCCCTCCTCTTGATGGGATTTGAGCTTCAGTGCGCCTGGTAATCCATGACTGCTGCCGGTGCTGATGGGATATGGCATGCTGAGCTGAATGGGATGGGACCCCCGACTGGGCACACGCAGTTTGGGTGCCAGTCTGAAAGGCTCTTCACAGTGAGAGGAATTGAGATAGCAAAGGTTACGACTTGAACCCACTGTGTCAAACACTCTCACACACACAGCATAATAGTGAAATTCAAATGTTCCTCAATTTCTGAGGACCACCTGGAACACCCTCAAGGACCCCTGGAGGTCCCTGGACCTCAGGTTGAGAAACACTGGTATAGGGACAACTCCTGTGGCCCTCATCAAGGTCATCAAACAACACAAAGTATATTATCAAGAATTATCTAAAGAAAATGACCACAACTAATCACAATTAAATTACTAGAGTTTTTACAAATAAATCTATGCTCATGTTGTTTTAGATCTAACAAATTACTGAAATGGTCAGGTGACAGATGTTACAAAATTTGGATTCCATTGTTTTATAAAGGAAATACTTCTAAAAATGTATTCTGTAGAACCAAAGAAGACAACAAAAGAACAAGAGGATATTTTAACAGAGTTACAGAGTAAATGTAATGAAACTTGGATCAAACATTGCTAAAGTGCTCCCATAACTTTCACTGTTTACATCAGTTTCATTAGTTGCTGCACTTTGTCAGTATTACATAATATTTGTTTATGATGTCTAGGGCAGGTGGCTGGGTTGAGCTACTTGAGCGGAGGCGTTAGGAGACGGTGCGAGTCTCTTTGCCCCTGTCTGTAGGTGTTGTGGTGACACATGGTGGGCGTGCCCTCTTACACAACCTGCGCAGGAGATGCTGCAGCTGTGATGTGCCGTCTGTCCAATCAGCTGCTGCTCAGCACAGTGAGAGGCTGAGAGACGAGGGAGACAAAGGAGAGGGTGATGGGGAGTTTTGTGTGTTTAAATCTTTATGGTGTGTGTGGTCACTTATGAGGTGACAGTAATGAGCTTTAATCTGTATATGAGGAAAGATATTCAGTATGTCCACAGCTGAACTGTCCACCTGTTCAAATGTCACACACACAAGTTCTTCTCTTCTTCAGCGGGTATGGGCCGACAGGATGAATACACTGGCTATCTGCTGTGGCTGATGGACTTTTTTTGTTATATTTCTACCCGGTCAGCACTTAAACTGTCAAATGTGATGCAAATAATTAAACTCACAATGGAACAGGGGGAAAAAGGGGGCTTCATCCACTGACAGCCTGTCTGAACAATGTTGTACACAGCAAAAAATGTACTCACCTGCAGCTCTTTTCAGCAGACGACATATGGGAATGCAGTACATTATGTTTAAAAAGTTTCTAATCCAGAAATAAACTGCAGTTCATTATTTTATCACGTCGGCTGTTGGTTGAAGGGGTGACAGTGGCAAACAGGACATTTTGTCCCTATCGTCCAATCCTCGAAAATAACTTGTTATTGTGTCAGTGGATACACCTGGATTCATGTTTAGATTACTAATGCTTTTTAGCCATTTTAGCTAAATGTGACAGTTAATTTGTGGAGGGTATGACATGTTACAAAGGTCCACGTCCAATTCGAACCAGGGACAAATCAGTTACACACTATGCATTTTAGACTACTAGTGCTTCAGGAGCTTTCAAAACCAGGATGTGTTTGAGAAGTAATAAATGTCTGCTGTTACTTTGTAATCTATGTGACATTCAGTATTATATTCACAACAGTAAAATTACATATGCGTTTGAATTAATTGAAATGAATGCGCTGTCAACTGCAATGAGCTGTCAATCATCTGTCTGCGCTCCGCAGCTCAGTCCATGTGACGTATATTCACGTGGCACTGAGAATTGTGGGTCATAATAGCTGGCTTGCATACTGCGTAATGCTGTAGGACATCCTGGTGTTTATGGCAAACTGCATTCGACATACTATGTATTGGGACATACTAAATAGTTTTTTTCTGGCATACTTAATAGTATAGTAGTATGAGTATTGGAATGCACCCCGTATGTTTGAACTTGTCATGGCAGTGCAGAGAAAACATGGAGTCAGAGGTTAAGGGCTAATTGTGCAGCACTTCCAGAGGCTGAGGCAGTCGCCCCACACGGCTCTGTAGGAGCAGCAGGGGAGGTAATTATTGTGTAATTGTTAGTGTTGCTTCAATGGATGGCTGGTGGAGCGTGAAAGGGGACGGTTTTTACAAAAATCGATACATGGAGCTTTGAGGAACAGCACAGGAACATTCGGCCCCAAAAGTCCTGCATTTCCTCTGGGCTTTAATGGCTTATCGGATGAGAAAGACCCGGTCTCAACTGAGACGCCAGGCCTTTCCCCCTCCGCCTCTTGTTTCATTTCTTGAGACGGACTGAATGTCTAGAATTGAACATTTAATTGATTTTAATTTAAACGTTTACATTAATAGTGAGTTCATATGTGTGTTTATTACCTCAGTCAAGAATATTATTTTTTTTAATGCGTGTTTCCTCGTTAGTACAGCATCTCAATGTCTTGTTTACATGTTTCTGGTAAAAAAAAAAGTTCAGCCATGGGCCAAGGTCCAAGGGATTCATTATTGGTTCAGATCCAGGAATATTTAAAAGTTATTAAGAAATATGTAAAAATATTCGTGCAAGCATTTTGAGGCAGAACATGATCCAGAATTTCCAGGGTCACTAACTAACCTTTAACAATCGAAATAATACTTATAGAAGATTGTGCAGCCTTGTGTGTGTGTGTGTGTGTGTGTGTGTGTGTGTGTGTGTGTGTGTGTGTGTGTGTGTGTGTGTGTGTGTGTGTGTGTGTGTGTGTGTGTGTGTGTGTGTGTGTGTGTGTGTGTGTGTGTGTTTTGTGAACCTCCTGAGAAGCATGTGGATCTACTGAGGGGGTGTTTAGGTAGCCAGATTCTTGCTGTGCGTCATATGGGCCCTCATGGGAACCAGGTCTTGGCAGGAACAGAAGACACCAGTGGCCTGCACTGTGAAGCCCACAGCCAAAGATAAAAGGACAGATTTGCCTTTTTGAACATACAATATGGCGCGTATATTTGTCTGGGTACTAATGGCAGACAGCAGGTTTGTTTGTGGAAAGCCTGAAAGCCTTTGTGGATGTGTTTCGGTTCACTTGCTTCTACAAAACGAGGCCGTACAGTATACTCCAATAAAGCATCCTGCTCCCTTCATGCATCCCTCCACTGACCAACTTTTAATTAAGTCACGCAACAGCTTCCTGGTGCCTTTTTGGAGCAGCAAGAAAAGGGTTAAAAACACCTCGGATTAAAGTATTCGCCGTTCACTGCTGCTCATGATTGATGTTAATATTGAAACTATAGGCGATGGGAAGTCACCCGTCTACGGTGTCCCTCAGGGGCCATAAAGCACTGAGCTGCTGCCTGAGCACAATATACAGTGTGTAAAGTAAAAGTAAAGTGTACAGTAAATCTCCTGCTGCATTTGTTACTGAATTATGATTGGTGGAAAAGGGGTAGTTTGTGGCTTTAGATGATGCTAATGTAAAATAAATCACTCCCTCGTTCCCACTTCCACTCACTGCATCGTGTCCTGCTGATTTATTTTATTATTTCATGTATAGCATGTATTTTTCAGACTTTGTCTCTAATCTTTGTTTGTCTGGATCGTTTACCTCTTTAGGCATCTACAAAGTATTCAGTCACTGCTCACAGCTCACAGACATGCAACCTGTAGGTAGATATTGCATCATATTAAGAGGTGACAAGCAGAAATTGGCTGGTAACCACCAGGCTAAGCTATTTATCAAGCTCAAATTGCCAAAAAACTTTCTGGTTCCAGCTTCTCAAATGAGAGGATTTTCAGTTTTTTTCTGTTTTACATAATTGCAAACTGAATATCTTTAGTTTCTGGGCTGTCAGTTAGACAAAAACAAGCCACTCAAGCAACCAAGACATCACTTTTTCTCTGTCCACTGACACTTTATAGACAGAACAGTTATTTGTTAAACAGTATATAATGGAGATGAATAAATATTGAAAGTAACCCCTAGTTGCAGCCCTGATTATGATTCATGCCTGTGGTGCTTGAACTGAAAAGTCAGGTGAAGTGGTAGTAGTAGAAGAGGAAACATTAGATCAGGATTCAGAGGGTTCAAGTAGCAGGAAACTATTTTTGTTTCGGTTGTGCTTTGGTTGAGTTTTGTTATTTTACAGTAGAAGACAGTGAGATCTCCCTCTGTGTCTGTATCTCGTATGTTTCACCGTCTCCATCTTTAGGAGATATTTTTTCATGGGAAGCAACATTGCAGCTGATTAATTGCATCTTCCATAGTTCCCAACATGTGAGTGTAGTAACACCAATCAGACACACAATTATCAGCCCATCAGGAGTAGAAAGCCATGATGGCTGACGAGAATGTGGGAATTTCCTGTTTTGTGTGAAACATATGTGAGTGCCGTGTGAAAACACTTTCCACCTGTTTTTTTTCTGTTTCTGACACGTTTTTAATGGGATGAGATCAGAGGAGATGGTAGCACGTCATGAGATGAGATGTGTGTTTGTGTACCAAAGAGAACAATGAGGAGGGCTAGAAAGGAGAGATGAGGAATAGGAGAGAAATTAGCTGCACTCAATTACTGAAAACAGGAAGTGAGCTTGTACCCAGCTTAGCCATGCGTCGTGATTTTCCTGTCATTCGTGTTCTCGTATTAAATGTAAACGCACATAGATGACTGCTTAAAATACATTTCTATCTGAAATGATCTGCTGCTCCTGAGTTAGTTTTATGCAGATGTTATCAACAGAGTTTATGGGTGAAGAGGAGCTTAGGTTGTGTGTCACACAGTGTCATTTGTTTTCCATTCATATGACACTTTTGTACTGATGATTTCAGAGGCAGTTATGACATGGATTTCTGGATGATGGGATCTGTAATGTCCGTCAGGCAGAAGCATTCCGACAAATATCCCATTAAATAAGAATCATTGCCAATAAAAAACTCCAATGTCTATTCAAATCAAGTTGAACATGAATTCATATTAACAGGACAATGAAACTGCATCAGTCACATATCTACACATAACCTTTGAAGACAATTTCTGAAGTCCAAAATCTTCTTTAGTGTGAGAGAATTTCTTTACACCTTCGAGTATTAGCAAGAGTAAGCGTCTACAGCCAGGCTAGCGCCTGAGGTTGTACCTAACAACAGCAACATGCTAACATACTAATGATGACAATGATATAACATGTTGCTGTTAAGCAAGTTTAATGTTTACCTCGTGTTCATCTTAGTTTAGCGTGTTAGCATACTCATTTTTAAAATGTGCTACTTAGCGCTAAACAAATGGGGACCTTATTGTGGCTCCAGAAAATGTATTCTTTATGGCAATTCATCTTCTAGTTGAGCTCACTCTTGAACCAAATGTTGGACAGACATACTGACAGACGTTGCCATCCCCTAAAGCCAGAAGTTGTTTCCAGATGAGCCCTGACAGAAACAGCTCGGCCTCGCGTAGAAAGAAAATCAGTTTTAATTTCAATCACATTAAAACTTTCAGTCCATAGAGATATTTGACTGCAGCTGAGATGACCCAAAAAGGTGCTTACTGCATGTAGAAATAATGACTGGCATCAGGCCACAAACACCGAAATCAATTCTGTCCCGAGATTCATTTTTTAGAGCTGACAAGGAGATTCGGAGCCAGTTAGCACAATTGTCTGTTATTACTTTCAGCCTTTTGGCAGTTTTTGTTTGTCAGGTTGAGGTGTTGAGCTGAGGAAAAGTCCAAATTCATTTGAGCAGTGCAGGTAATATAGCTCCGCTTCCAGCATCTATGAAAGAATGAATCTACCATCACACACTGAGGAGGTTTAATTTAAAGAAAACCTCTCATGTCATACTACAGTCAGTCTGTTACAGTCCTGGTTCAAGATGTTTCGTACTCAGCAGAGGCCCTGCAGCCAGTGTTTTTGCACCAATGATTCAGACCATCTTTAATGTAAAATAAGTCAATAAATACTGGACACATGAACACGCACTGGCGCTCCCAGGACACGTCTTATATGCTGATTGTGCTCGCTGTCAGCAGAAACCAGGAGCAGCTTTTGGCCAGATTTATATTTTGTGTAAAGAAGGAGCTTCAGGCGAGGAGCGGCTGATTGGCAGTGGCATGAAAGGCCAGTTGGAATCTAATTAGACCTCCGTATCTGAGAGCGATCACAACATGCGTACACCGCATAAAGCAGCCCTGATGTATTAGAACTACTTAAATAATGGAAAAGGAACTCGGCTGTGGTGTGTAAATGTACTTTAATGTATATCAAAGTAGTGGCATTCTCCCGGGGTTTGTTATAAAACTGTGTCGTGCTGATGCTTATAGCACTCAAACATTTCATGTGCTATATGCAGAACTTTCTGATTTTCTTGCTTTTAAAATATCAGAACTAAGCAACCAAATTAAACAGGAATCATGACAGGATTTATGACAGGTAATAGGATATATACTGTATGATAGACCTTGCCGGATTAACCAGTTTGTTACGTTTTTGACTCCCATTCTTCTCACTGTCTGTGAACTACCGCCTTTAGGTACCTAAACCTAATCAAGTGCTGGGCACATAGCAGATTACACATAGTAGGTGGAAATTTCATTGAACAATCACAATCAAAAATCTAAAAAAGATCCCTCTATAAGACAGGGCATCAGGATTAGGTAATAACTCCAGAATTGATAAAATAAACTTGGGGCTCTGGGCCACTGGTGGTCTTGGGCATTTGCATTCATGCAGCTTTGACATACTGTAGGTTCAGGTTGAAACAATCAGTTCATTGCTTGACGGAAAACTGACGGATATTAATCTTTAGTCATTTATCGAAGGAAATAATTGCAGTATCGAGCCTCTTTTTCTCTGTTTTGTGTGATTAAACAGAGTACAACGATAAGAATTTCCCACTTGCTTGGGGCAAGTAAAATGCCAAATTAAGCTAGTAAATCTAACAACCCACTTGCCCATCAGACACATGGTAACAAAAAATTATAGCTTTTTCTAGAGCTGATGATGGAAGTAGCTAAGGAGTGAGGCATGTCGCTTCCTTCTCACCTCTGTTGCACAATCCCAAAAGGGCACTCAGAAAATGTTTTAAGTAAAGAGAAAGTTTATGAGCCGAAGCAGTGGTGTAATAATACTCTAAGAGGAAATATTACATTATAATTCACAGTATTGAACTATTTTTGAAATAATGAATTTTTCAAAGAGAGCAACTATGTTTTTGTCTGGATGTGTGACCTTATATTCTGCCTTTACTTTCCTCTTTGTAAACTGAAAACACTTTATCTACGTGATTCCAGACTTTACGCTCAGGTTGAATGAAACAGGTTTTACAGCTTCTGCTTTCTAGTTGTTTCCATATATGTGTGTGTTTCCTTGTCAGGTGTTTGGATTGCTTGTCAGAGCTCACAGGGCGTTCCGGAAAGGTCGTAAAGTCATGAGGAATTTAATAAACAAGTAAACAAAGCACACACATGAACTCCAGGGTAAACCACCTATTAACTTCCTCCTTATGACTCTTTTTGTGATTTGCTGTTACTCTAAGAATCTGTAAAACGCACTCGTAACTCCACACAATCTGAATCCTCTGGCAGTTTTTTCCCACCCCCATCCCTCAGCCTGTCAGTCACTCTTTGCTGATTGACAGCCCCCTCGCAGCCGCCCTGACCTCTGCATGTGGGTCTGAGTCTAATCAACATGGTCGCTTGCTGTGTGTTTTTCGTAGGCTACCTGAAAGCCTCTCCGCCTCCGCCGTTTGTATGATTCATAAGTGGCCTTCATCTTCCTCTGCTACACTGCCACTTTGGCTTGTCACATTTGATGTTCACTGTGGGTGATCAGTGCATGTTCAGCCATTGTGCGCCCACACAAAGGACCTTGTTCAGCTCTTACAAATTGTTCTTTTCCTGACAAATGATCATATTCATGTAGATGATTTCGTCTCTTCCGGTTGCATTTTAATTTGATGCTCCTACCTGAAACCTGTAAGGGTCAAACACTCGAGCATGAGAGACAACAGAACATTTGAGGCGACACTGTGGCTCCTCCATGTGGCACATCAGTATATCAACAGTGTTTCCCACCAGCGAAACCTACTTGTTGTGAAAAAAACGATACACTACGGAGGAGAACACAAGGAAATAATGGTGAATATGCCCCGAATCATGGATCAAAATGGAAAACAAAAACTTTCCCCAGAAACATGTACAAATACTCCACTGATTAATTACAGTGATACAATAAAACATTAATTAACTATAGCCCTCCAATTAAAGATCATCCAACTACCATTATCTGTTATTTTCATACACATTTTTTTTCCTCTTTAAATACATACTGTCATAAAATTTGTATATATATTCAACCGCTTGTACCTCAAAGCATAGTTCAGTCTGAAAATGTGAAAACATTCTTGTGAAAAGATATTAAGACTTTGATTTGATTATTGATGTCTATATTGGTTAGCCGATCTTATCGGACGATATTGGCCTGTCACAGACATATTGGTATCGTCATATATGTTATTTTACAATACTGTGCAAGCTGCATAGAGTAAGAGAAGCAGCAGCTTAATGTCAGCTGGAATTGGACAATGTTATTTAACATGTTAAAGAATATTTAACTTTATTATTAACATGAATTGTTTTTAATAAATCAGCTCTCTCAGTACCTTTGCAAAGTTATTTTGGTGCAAAATTTGTGCACAATCCACATGGAAAAGCCCTATTTTCATTCCTAATTCCCCACACCTCAATAATTCACTATATGGGCCACCATATCTGTATTTTTTCCCCCTTTAACTTGGTATCGGAATCAATCTCAAAACTCCCATATTGTTTCATGCTCTACTAAAATGTGAAAGACCTCTCCTCACTGATACAACACTAGTAAATTAACACAGCTTTCAGTAACTGAAGCACCAGAAAGAAAGGTTTGTCATAACATAGAATAATTCAGGTGTCATTCACTCAGGTAGTCTAAATATCCTGGCTCATATTTTAATATTCCTGAGTGAACTATCAACTATGTCACAGTAAAGTAATGCAGTTAATATTTGGAAATCAGAACTTTTCATGACTCTGCTTCACCTTGTATTTAATACTGATGAGGCTCTATATTTTTTCCCTTTCACTTTTTCTCACCTTTCATTTTCTCACTCTCTGTAATCAGTCTGTATAGACAGTGGAAACAATGAGATTAATTGCTGGGTGTCTGCAGCCACTGTCTCATCTTCCTTGTCAATCCCCCGGCTATTAGGGTCATTACAGAGACGCAAATAACAGGCGATCAGTGGAAGGATGTCGTTCCCCTGAAAACCACTGAACATCTCACTCTGCCTTAAGTGGCTGTGGACAGTGAGAGTGTGATACAGACTGAGGGGGAGGTGAAGCAGTTAGAAAGTTTATGCAATGTCTTTAGGCGCCCTTGAACTGAAGTGAAAGCTCTTATTATACTTTTATAAAAGAGCTGTTGTGCTTCATAAACACACTACAACAGTTTTTTAGTATTTGTTAAGATACTATTATTCTTTCCTTTACAGATCCTAAAAATTGCCCCCCAAAAACACAAACTTTCTTGCTGATTTACTATGAATTTCCCAGGAAATATTAATGTCAGTATAAAGTGAGGAAACTGAGTTTAGTTTGACTTGCAAATATTTAAAGAGCAACACTGTGTGTGTAAACAGATCAAATACAGTAGTTAGGATTTGGTTAACAAATTAACACATGATGAACCCTCTCTTTATGTGGATGAAAAAGCACGCTATAGATCTCTTTTTTATTATTATAGTCTATTATTAACTCCTAAAAAGAGGAACTGACGCCGGCTCTGCACCGAGTGAATAATATTATCAGGGTCTCCTTAGAGAACTGAACATCTCACCCTGGCTCGGTTAATGCTATTCTCTATGCATTATGTTACATAAGATCAAAATGATACGCTCTTTGAAACTGTGATATTTTTGTGTCCCCACATCTATATTCATAGATGATCTTTTAATTAAATCTCTAAGCCTGTAGAGCACCATGTTCACATTTGAATTAACACACTTACTGTACGGAGGATGTCCATGTCCTGTCACCAAGTTGCTTCTCTGAAACTCTTTGTCCATCCACCACAGTATGAATATATATAAATATCTTACTGTACTTGTAATACCGGTTCTCTTTGTACAATATGCGGTCAGATTTTAGAGCACTTTGTCCCCCAAATGATATCAACAAGGAAAAACAGATTTTGCTGAAGGGCTTTAACTTCATAATGTTTTATGATGAATGAACAATCTGTGATCTGGTTTTAAATGAAAGTACAGACCCATATATCCTGACTGCACCACAAGGTTTGTTACACAGAACCATCTGGGAAGTCATTATTGGAAACTGTTTGGAAAAGTTAAGGTACTTTCAAAAAAATACTTGGCAGGTGATTGGATGAACCATCCATCTATCACAGGTGAACTTCAACCAATCAGATGAACAATATAAAACATATAACGTAGTGAAAGTCTCATGCCGTAGCTGCCAGCAGTTCCTAACAGGACGCTGATTGGTCCAAACCACTGTGCTAGCCTAGCTTGAAACTGGGCAAGATGGATTCTCGCATGAGCTTGTGATCGCGAGTCCAGCTGCCAAATGGTTTGACTGGTCTTTAAAAGGACTAACGCTGAATAAAATCACATCCTACCTTAATATCAATATTATTATTTTTTGTTGTTAACAGTTTGTTTTCATTAATACCGTATAACAGCAGTAAAACGGGCTTTCATTTATAATTATTAGTGTCAAAAACATCATCTCAGTTGTTATGCTCATGAAATGTACTGTGCATAGTTAAAATATAGAAAAATATAGAGTTTGGCTCTTTGTACATTCCATTTATTCATTTTAGATAAGTCTGTCGTTGGGAAGAAATATGTACTAATGAATTCACAAATTGGCTTAATTAATTACCTTATTAGCATGCCTGGTGATGCTTCATATGTGAAGTTAATTGCAGCTCAGCGTTAGGTAACTTAAATCCCTCATTTAAAATCGTATCTTGCCACCATCACTTTGAGTTTCGTATCTAGACTTTAGCCTTGAGCAGAACTGGTGTCTCATCACGTATGACAGTGCGTAGGCTGCTGACTTTCTCAGCAAACAACCAAGCAACGGTCATTAACACCTCATACTGGAGCTCCACGCTGTCTGGCACTTGGAGAATGCAGTTTCATATTATTCGACACCGTGGGAATCTTCAAATGCTTTTAGTTACATGAGAATTACCTGAGGATGAAGTTGGGTTCACTGCCTCTACCTTTTAAGTTTGTGTGCGTGTCAAGGTGATGCTACATGTGGATGAGTGGTTCCACTTGTTTGGCATAGAGGAGATGTCCTGTAACTCTAAAACAAGCACTAGGAGGACTCAGTGGGCTGAAGGAGTAGAGGGTGAACAGGTTTAAAAGCCACATGCAGCCAAAGGGTGAGTGAGTTTGTGTTGGAAAGGCAGGTGATCTAGTTCA
This sequence comes from Dicentrarchus labrax, assembly GCF_905237075.1. Taxonomy (NCBI): domain Eukaryota; kingdom Metazoa; phylum Chordata; class Actinopteri; family Moronidae; genus Dicentrarchus; species Dicentrarchus labrax. Next base: position 22,013,743 of record NW_026136712.1, on the reverse strand, counting down.
GCTAATCTACAGGAAATAGAGAACAGCAGTCGCCATTATCACATAACGGACACGTGTATGATTAGACAGTCTGTGGAGCTTGACTTCTTTTCTTCCTTATTCATGGTTTTCAGGTCTGATGTGCTGTGACATTTTCTAAATGCACAGCAATTTCATTTTCAAAGCGGTACATGAAAGCACACTTTATCTGCTTTTTATATGCCGTGGTTGTGACGTACGATGTCTGGATTAGTTTAGTATAGTCATTTTTAATGCTTTGAGAGCCACAAACAAATTCCATTCTCCTCAATTCAAATTAGATCCCTTTGACATCATTTTGGCTCCTTAATGCTCAGGGTAGAAGTTGCCCTTAAACTCCAGTTTGTGGCAACCTACTCTCAAACCTTTAATCCAATCAGAACAGTGAAATAATGTCCTAACAAGGACATGCCTCCATGTTTTTTTCATGCCATCCTTTTTCCTTCCTCTCCCCAGTATGTAGAGGCCATCAGCAATAAACAGGGCGAGCTGGACAACTACATCGCCGAGGGCTACAAGAACGCTCTGTCCGAGGAGAGGAGGAGGTACTGCTTCCTGGTGGACCGTCAGTGTGCCGTAGCCAAGAACAGCAGTGTCTACCACAACAAGGTGAGGAGGAGCGGCTCCAGCCAGTCACATTCCTCTACTTGGTGATTTCATGGCAGGATGGCAGTACACAGTGCTGATTTGAAGTGACTGATTTCCACATCAAAATATGTCTCCATTAAGATAGCATGTTTTTTTAGATGGTCTATACAACGCTTGTTTCAACAGCATCCCATTGATATATTTCACTCTCTAGGTTCGAACCAAGTCATCAGAGTGGCTTTTAGCCTTGATGATGATAAATAGATAAGACGAGCAAAACATTCACTGCAAGCTAATTGTAAACTGGCTCTAAAGTGGTTAAATACAGATTATGCAGACATTAGCAGTGAAATCAGAAAATATCGAACACATCTCACACATTCAAAACTACTACACAAGCAGTATGTTCCCATCTTTCTTTCCCAAACTCCATTATGTTCTGCATTTATTCATTCAGGATAAAGTTTTCTGCTATTGAGACTTTGCAGCCAGGAGATCACTCGTCAGGAGTCAGGAGTTTAATATCATTCAAGAAATTAATAAGGAAAGCATCTACCACCCACCCACCCGCATCTTATCCATCCACCCACATCTCATCCCTTCACACCGGGGAAATATGAAGTGGTAAAGTGAAGTGAGAGAGATGGAGAAGTGGAGGGTGAGTGGGTGAGGAGGAGGGTGAAGTGGGGAGGCAGCAGGAGAGAGAATGACCTACTTCTGCAAGAACACTTGGTTCAGACTCACTGTGTGTGGGTGTGAAAGTGTCTGAATGAGTGATTGATAGACAGAGGGAGGAAGCGCAGAACACAAACTGCTGATGTGATGATGCATAAAAGGCAGAAAAAGAATTATTTAGCCTCAAACCCAGTTGCGAAGTGCATTTGAATCTTGAATATATTAGCAGATAAACGTATTAGTCCAACGACAAGAAATGAACTTGTTTCATCATCATTCATCGTTTTCAGTTTTTTCAAGCAAAAGTGCCAAACCCTCTATGCTCCAGCTTCTTCATTATGAAAATGTTATGCTTTTCCTTGTCAAATATGATAACTTGATTGTCTTCAAGGTTGCATGATTGGTTAAATAAAACAAGCACTTGGGCTGAGGGAAATTATAATAGGAGTTGGGTTTTTTTGTATTTTATGACATTTTATAGAAAAATCCATCAATCAAATCATTGAGAAAATGATCAATTTGAAGTAGCTAAAGGATTGTGAATGTATTGAGCATTATTTGATAAACATTATATAATATAGTTGGTGTTCTGCATAATCCACAAGCATTATTTTAGATATTAGAAAATAAATAACTTCTTTCAATGAATAAATACTTTCCTGTACTGATAATTGATGCTAGCAGCATCTACCCTAACCTCTTTAGCAGCCGCCATTCTTGTTTTTGAGCAAATTCTCACACACCTAGCTGCCAGTAGTTCCTTTATAGGACACTGATTGGTCCAAAACTCTGTGGTTCTCGTGATTTTGTGATCTCGCAAAGTAAAGCTCTCTAACTAGGTCACTCTTTACTTACTGACTACATTTACAAATTGGCAAATCTCCCACAAACTCAGTTTCTGGAAGAGAGTGGTCCTCCTGTGCTGCGGGAGGTGAGCTAGAAGGCAAGAATGAAGGAAAAAGAGCCACCGTCTGCTAGTCGATTTTATCAGCACACTGGTAAAAGCACTGATCCACCTACGCTCTACCATAGCTATTTGAAAAGGCTAGCTGAGGTCGTAGTGACTCATCATTTCTACCAGCAGCAAGAAAGACTTTGCTGCACACACATAGAAATGCAGAGATGATATCCCATTCATCCCAATCCCATTAATCTAGCCTCTTGTAAAAGTTAATGGCCACAAGAAGCAAAACTTTTACTGTCACAGAGAAATCTTACAGGGACTAGAGAGCTAGCCGCTATTTCAGTCTTAGCATGAATTCCCAGTAACATGACGCTCATCCTGTTAGTATGAATTTGTTTATGCTGTACTTTTTATATTTGTGTATGTGTTAATTTATTTGATCATCCCACCCACACCCCAACACCCACATACACTCACCAGGGCCAGACAACCTTGGAACCAAACTGTGTTTATCCTCCACACAGGCCTGGTGGAGTTAAAACTGTTTGAGCAGCAGATTCTCCTCCATTACCTTTTCAATATTCATGGATTCAGGACTCCCTCATTTATTCACTGACGAAGAATGCAAATCAGAAGTATCTTTATGTAACTGCCCTACTGTATAATGTATGGAGGAGATGTAACTGAGCCCTTCAAACACCAGCTGAGAGCTTCTCAAATGAGTGCATTCATAAAGAGGATTCATATCTCTTGTGGCCCCAATCTACTGTGTGTTTGTTCGATCTTTTCCTCCCGTCAGCTATTCAACACTTCTGCTTATAAGAATAATATGATGCCATGTTGATGTCTATAGGGAAATTCCAACCAACATTTGCAAAAGCAAGAAACAAGTGAATCATTTGGTGCCAAACTAACAGATTTGTTGGTATTGTGAGATGCAGTGTATTAGCAATGCCACTACCAGTATAGTAAATTCCTTCAATACTATCAGTATGAGTGTCTCTGCACTGTTCCTGTTTATTAGCCCTGGAACCATTTTTTTCCCCAGGATAGCAAAGTCATGAACCGCCCTACTCTGACTCTGACAAAGGGTTTAACCTGAGCCTAACTTGTCAGCCTCAACCTCTCTCTTCCTTCTTTCTTCCAGGGGAAGGAGCTTTTATCCCAGAAGATCCCAGTGTGGCAGCAGGCATGTGCCGAGCCCAACAAACTGCCAGATCGTGCCATGTTCCTCGCCCAGCAGATGAGCGGTGCGGCGGGCGTCATGGCTCCTGGTGCTCATCATCCAGGCATGCCCATCTCTGAGCCCATCCCTGGTGCTAAACCCCTGCCGGTGCCTCCAGAACTGGCAGCCCTGAGGGCCAGTGGGGTCATGGGACAGCAGGTCTGTACCTCTACTGCCCTTAAATGTTGTCTGTTCTAAAAGTCCACCTGAGACCTGTGCTCTTTGCAGTATCTGAAGCCATTTTAGTGAATTGTGTCACTTGGTTTGTGTGGGAGGATCCCTCAAAGACATTATGTGTTCCCTAGCCCAAACCCTAGCCTGAACCTGCTTCTAAACTAAAACACTAAACCTAAAGTGTTAATTCTCAAACAGCCCTGGACCAAGTAATGCCAACATGTCCTCCTTTAGCAAATGTACCCTCTTTCTAAAAATATCTTCACTCTCACGGTGTAAAACTCAAATTGGTCCTCACAGAGATAGAAGCACAAATGCACAGACACACACAAAAACAGGTAAGTGCTGTCTAATGAGACCCTTAATAAGGACCTGGAGTGTGTCGAGGGGTGTCGCCCCGGGATGTGGCTGCTGCATCATGGGAGCCCTTAACGCGTCCTCGGAAAACTCTGGTGAATGCAAATGGTACTGTTAGCGAACCATGCTAATTAGCTTGTTGCACAGAAGAGGCTTAAATTCCTCACGTCCTCAGGCTCTTTCACACCCTGCCCCCCTCCTCCCCCTCCTGCAGGCCTGGTTAATGAAAACAAAAAAAACCTTCAAAATTTAGAAGAAAGACTGCCTCAGTTTGGCCCGAGCTTCTAATTAAAAACCGTGGTGCACATTCTGTGGTGTGTTATGTTCCCAGATTAAATATACTTTGAAACTCTTTGCTGTGTCCCAGTAGTTATTCCATATGTTTATCTTTAAACCAACATATACTCAAATGCAGTCTTTTCATTAATCAGCATTTGCTGACCCAGATCCTCTCTGCACCCGTGTTCATTATTATTAATGAGTTACTGGATGTTATATAAAAGCTCTGGGTGACGTAAAGAGAGAGTTCACGTTTTAATTGCCTGTATGCAAATTTCATCATCTCCGCAGAGGCTGATGGGAGGTGTGGAAGGAGGGATGCCGGTGATGAACGGCACAGCCGGTGCTCACGGAGGAGAGGACTACCAACAGTGGATGGAGGGCAAGGTGGCCCAGGGCAAGGCCTCACCGCAGACCCAGCGTCACGGAGGGGAGGTCTACTCCAACACCCTGCCTGTGCGCAAGGTCGCCCCAGCCAAGAGCAAGACCACACTGAGTAAGGACACATAGTGAGCTCTTAACTGTGCTCCAAATTTATTCACTCTTTCAAGGGATTTGGAAAGATGAAAGTTCAGGGAACATTTAATAAAAGCACCTAATTAGGCAAATGATGTTGATGAAAGAATTTATTAACTGGACACATAAGTGTTATAGTTTATTCTTGAAAAGTATTCTTGCGAAGACAAAACCCACCAACAGAGCTAATGGAAGACATCTGCCTGGATGTCACACACAACCTGTGCAGATTTAATAAGAAACAGGCCAACGCAAGTGGGAATAGAAAGAGATGTGATATTAAAAATTACAAAGAGAGACTATGAGTAAAAATAGATGTAGGACAGGAACAGGTTTCACAAAAAAAATTGTCTCACTTAAAATTGTACAACTAGTAAATGACTGAATGTTTAGTAGAGCGATACATGTTGTAGAAACTGAAGTTTTTGGAGGTATAGTAGCTACACACCATGTTTTACACCAGTAAACAGTATTTATTAGAGAAAGGGAGACTGAAAGCTGTTCCTCCTCCTCTTATCTCTACCAGCAGAGACCCGTACACTGCCCCGGTCCAGCTCTATGGCAGCGGGGCTGGAGAAAAATGGTAGAACTCGAGTCCAGGCCATCTTTTCCCACGCAGCCGGCGACAACAGCACCCTGCTCAGCTTCTCTGAGAGCGATGTGATAACCCTGCTGGTCCCAGAGGCCCGTGATGGTTGGCACTATGGAGAGAACGAGAAGACAAGGATGTGAGTGCAACTTATGTGTTCAGAGATGATTCTGAAGATTGTTTGTCTGCTTGTTTGATAGCTCAACACAGATCAAAACTACTCAACAGATTTCAGTTACCTATGGTGGAAAGTAAGGCAGAGGAACCAGTGATTAGTTTTTGGTGCAGATGCATCACTGTTTATGTATACGGTGTATAGGATTGTTTTTCAAAACAGTTAAGTGTAAGTGTCTTTTATGATTAAAATCTCCACCATATTTGGTACGTACAGGTTTTCAATGAACCCAAAAACCCCATTAATTTGTTGTTTGTTGTTAATATCTGGTGCCCCCTGATCTCTTGCAGGCGTGGCTGGTTTCCCTTCTCCTACACCCGGGTGATCTCTGACGGTGATGGCAACTCCATGAGGCAACTTCGAGTACACAAGTATGTTTTAGGATTCTACTTTAGTCCGAAAAATAAGTCAATACTATTTATATATGTTTTGTAGCCATATTTCAGATTTTTGTTGTCATTGTTTTGAATATTGGCCTCTGATTCTGACAAAACTATTATTTACTAGTTCCTTTTTAATTTAAATGGATACCGACATTGATTGGCTTGATTGCTTGTGGGTTGTAAAACCTTCCAGTGAAAACTGAGAATTAAATAAGCCATCATGAAAGTAAAAGCAACAGCCTGCTGATGGCTCCCCTGCAGATCTTCCCCACAAACACCCGCAAGCTAACATATTCGTTCCTGATTGGCCCAGGAGGATTTGCCAACATGTTTACCATTTCCTCATTCCCTGTACACCTGTGTGTTTCCAGCCTCCATGGGAAGAGCAGCAGCACAGGCAACCTTCTAGAGAGAGAAGACATGGCTCTCTCTGTCCCTGATTACGGCATGCAGTCCCGTATGGCGGCACAGAGCGCTGCTGTGCTGCATGGCAGACAACAACGCCCCTACAGCGTAGCAGTGCCAGGCTTCTCACAGGTGGGGGGCCTGCAAAACAAGCACACAAACACACACTGGCATCTACCCACACACGAGTTCACACATGACACATGAGCTGAGCCGTCGCACGAAAACTGGCATTGATCTGCGGTTGTATGTCTCAGAAAGTTTGGAGGTAGCTTTTCCCCACGTGCTGCTGACCTGAGATACCGTACAGGAATAGCTTTGCTTTGACAGGCTGTCTCTTCCTTTAACAGTACTCAGAGTTCTCTTGTGCCAAAGCTCGCAGAGAACGCTCTGCTACATTAGCTTATATAAACGCAGGAATCAGTTCTCCTTCGCTTCACACGTCCCTGTTTGCGGAAGGTCGAGTTTAAGATGTGGCACAGCTCAGATTGGAGAAGTCTCCCTCCGCGCCTGGCTGCCTCTGTCTCTGAGGGAAGTTCATCTGACAGGCGTCGGCTGATAACAGAGGGAGCGTTGCCCAGCTGACTGAAAGAAAGAGGAGGCAGCAGTGGTGACACGAGGGAGGGGGGTTCATTTTTCAAACGGCAAAGTCAGAAGTAGACTTATGCAACACTGAACCCTTCTCTATCAGCCCAGCTTCCCACCCACGTCTCACCTGGAACATTACATGTGGGCGATGCTTAATTGCTCAGCAGTCATGTAACAACTTAAACTGTTCTTTCCGCCTCGCCGCATTTAGGGATGAAAACATCTCTGCTGACATTTAAGGGGAGCTGGGTTTTGTTGTCAGGCTTATGTGCACTTGAAAGTGTTGGAAATGCTATGTTACCCAGTAAGCACTGATTTGATGATGATGTAGGTCAGATGACATCCGGACATTTGGTTAACCAAGAACTAAATATGGTAGACGATTAATAAAATGCTTTTGAATCCACAGTAAGTATATTTCAACATGTAGGTTGACAATGACCTGGAGAGAGTGTATGTTTAGAGGAATGACTTGAGTCAGAGAAGTCATATGAACCTCTTTAAATATCCCTTTGAGACATTCATTAAGACATATATAAAAATAGTCTGCCTGGAACAATAATGAATGTGAGTCTGATTTGTTATTTCAGCAGACTCTGCACATACATCATTCTGCACAGTGAAGCTCAAACATCCAACTGTAGGAACAACAAGCAAAACATATTTCTGACTGGAAGGGCACTTTAATATTCATAAGACGTAATTTCTACATTTCCAAGTGAGGTTTGTAGTCGTACAGTTTATCAGTTTTGAGTTTGGTTTATAGGGTTATTGCTGAGATGATGCAGTATCTCATCTACAACGGCTCTTTGTTGCCATCTGCTGGCTGCTATAGTCATTTTAACCTTCCAGATTCTAGCAAGAAGTTACAAAAGTATTTATTATGTAAATCGCTCATCATCATCTTATTTTTTTGTCTTTACAGCAAGGAGTTGAAGAATACGAGCCCCGCTTCCCCACAAGGTAAGAACCATTTGTACCGTTAATACATTTTATCTTCTATTGATACAAAAAAATCTGCTTAAGTTTAGTCAGTTCGAGTAGAATTTAATCAATCTTGATGATTATGTGCTTCCACTCTGGTCGAATGCAATTGGAGGGGTTTCTGGGTGGGAAGCCAGTGAGGGATTGGGTACTTTTTTTATTGCTGGCCACTGAAGACGGGGACAGTTGAGGGATTGGGATATTTTGTGGCAGACCCGCAAACACACAACCAGCAGGACACGCCGCAATTCTGTTTTGTGTCGTTTTCTTTGTGCTCTTTTATGTTTACATTCTGTTTTTACTTATTTTATAAGATAACATAAGTGATACTATTGTATATTCTTTATACTGCATATTGGTAGAAGACTGGTTTTGTGTTTTTGCAGCTATGAATGTTAAGAGGTCCATCAACCCACACAGGACCATTAGAAATAATTGTTTCCTTTTGTAAAAGCAGTAAAAAAAAAAAAGAATCACATTTTAAGGCATGTGTATTGGTTAATTTGGTTTCTGTGTTAAGCTTAAGTTGATTTCTTTTTGTTTATTAATATCATAACACTCATGCTTTGACCTCCCAGCTCCTCCTCATGCCCCCCATGCACCATGCAGCTCCAGTAGCGCTTCCACCTGCTAACTGCACCCACCCAATCCCTAATGAGCTCACCCTGCTTCAAACCCTCTCACTCACAGTTCATTTGATTAAAACCAACCATCATATTGTGGGAAGTTCAGGCTCAGATCAGGACAAACTTTTATACAGTTGGATTTATTTCTCATGTTAGAGGGTAGACGTGTTCTGCCTCTTCATGTGTCCTGGTTGTGTTTGCTGCTGTTTCTTTTGAGCCAGCCCACCTGGAAGCCTCTTCCTCTCTTTGTCCACAGTTCCACAGAGGGCAAATTGATTTCGACAGTGTGAGGACAGACAGACAAACAGGCACAGACTCAGCCAGACGATGCGATATGACAGGCACCTTGCTGCCCCTCAACCAACCCCTTCCCCCCCTCTTCCCTGCCTCCTTACCTCCCGCTTACGGCAATAAACTCTCCTTGAGTCCATCAATGCAAGGAAGAGGCTTGGGTCTGTATCTTTTCCCCCTCTCTGATCTCCCCCTTCCTCCCCACCAATCCTAACCTGTGCTGTCTAGCTGGCCGGTAGCCACGCCGTCCCACTGGTGAAGCCTTGGTGCAGAGCCATGCCAAGCCAAACCAGAACAAACCGGACTCTTGTGCCATCCGAATATTCAAAATCAATGTGATGGACATTTTCTCTGAGGAAAAAGTATCTTTTGCTTGTCTTTCATGCATGTACATTTCTTTTATATATCGCTGGGGATAATATCTCCCCACCAAAGGAACCTGATTTTCACAAATGTCAGTCCTCTCCATCACAGTGACAATGTAAAGGATATATAAATCAGGGTGTGAGATTAATGATGTTGATCCCAAAGAGGATTTTCAAAATGTAAAAAGAAAAACTACATTACAATCAATACTTTTACTGGGTATTTCAGTATTTACCAATAATTTTACCTTTTCATGCTGTGAGGTTTTGTATTCCTCTGAGATAAGAGGCCATGTATCACGAGTAGTGAACAGATAATGTAAATGTTTTAACTTATGGAATGGAGACATTGTGACAGGAATGTTTACTGTACATAAATGTGCCATACAGAAGTGCTTGTCATACAGTATCTATGATCAGTTCATTAAAAAAAACGCACCTTATGAAAGTATTAGTCTATATTTCTGTAAACCAACTTACTGTAAAAGTTTTCCGTATCAGCCTTTGAACTTGTTCTCCAACATCTTTATGGAGGGACACTGTGCTCAGACACACAAACCCAGGTGCTCGGGGTCCTTTCTATTGTGGTGTGTGAATATGCCATGCCAAGGCTGAATGGGGTCAACTGTCCCTCGTCCCTGAATGACATGCAAGGCTCTGAGTTGGGTTTAGTGCTGAAACTATTATTATTATTAGTCTAATAACTGTATTAGACACATAATTGTGAAGTTATTTACCAAGAAAAAATTACAAAGATGTGAGAATTCGCTGCTTTTTTTATTTTATCATATTAAAGACTGAATATCTTTGGGTTTTGGAGGGTGGACTTTTGGTTGGACAAAAGAATCTGATGGAAATAGGGTTGGGTGATATTTAATCGCAAATACTTGCCACTAGTCAGTGACGTCATAGGGAGTTTGGAAACACATTTGTATAATTTGCCTGAAAAGTAGATCATGGACGCCTTAGATCTCGATCTAAATTCATGTGATTGCCCACCCCTAATTGGAAGACATCACGTTTGCATGTGGACTTTTTTTTTGCATTTTACAGACTAAATAATCGATTTTTGGAGAAAGAATTAATAGTTGCAACCATAGATAGGTTAACCATCGTTCATGCATGAAAGAAAAGACAACTGGTACTGCTGTTTGGCTCAGTGCACATCAACATTGCTCCTCATTTGCAACCATTTCAAATCTTTTTCTACGTTCAGACATATTATAGTGCCTCTTTACTGTGAGTTAAGTGACTAACATGAATAATATATTTTTATGGCAATTTAAGACTATTGGCAATAATGGATATGCTGATGAACTTCTGGATCCAGAGATTCAAATGAGGCATCAGCAGTACTGCGATAACGAAACAGGGTCATTGGCTCCAAAACGGTGTTTACACTGTGCCACATTTATCCAGCATACAGATTCATGGCACAGCCTCTCTGTAGCCTCGAAGGGGAGAGGAGTTCATTTGATGTTGAAACCTCATTCAGCCTTCTTGTACTGTTGTCTCTGCAATTAAAGGCGTGATTTTAAAAAAACTCAGTGAGTAAAAAGCATCATGTTTTGAAGATAAAAGAACTGTTTGTCCTATTCTCTCTGTGCTAAATAAAGACGCTGGTCTGCTTGTCTGTATGTCGGTCCAGTTAGTGCCTGTCTTTACTAACCACTGTCTGGATGTCGACATCTGATGTCCACCAACTGGCCCACTCGGAATTGGTCTTTCTCATATTGTTGGCTTCTAAATCTTGTGAGGTCTTTTACAAAAATCTCATCCAAGTACTGTCTTTACCAAAGAGAGAAGGTGAAAATGTAAACTGTGCACCTCTTCCATGTCTCGCACTCTGCAGAAAAATGTCTGTCTTAACAAATATTTAATGTGGTCGAGTGTTTAAAGATTCTTAAAATATTTTTTTTTCTCCAAATTTAGTGAAAAAAGTGAGGCAGGTGCCACTTTTCTGCGTCGTGGTTTTCACTTCTCTAAAAAATATTTCAAGACTTAATTGGACACTTGAGTCAAGATGGACTTTTTTGCATTGTAGAAATGTTTCCCTTGCTGCACATGTCTGCTGTCTCTTTGCTCTCTTCTCCATCTGTCTGTAACCTAACACTCGTCTCCCCCCTCAGCTTTGCCAACCCCCCTTTTTTTTCCATCTCTGTTTTGATGAATTTAGAGACAAAAGTCGAGTGCAAACGACTGGAAGCTGCCAGTGTTTCTTCTTTCTCCACTAAAATAAGACCAAGGTATGACTGCCATTGCTGCAGAGATAGCACACCAACCACCTGTGGCCGAACAACTCCTTCATCAAGTGATGCGCTTTTATTTTAAAGGAGGTTTTGTTGTTTAAAAAACAAAAACATCTCAATATTGTACAGAGAATCTGTGGACATGCATGCTTTGGGGGCACCAAAAAGTGTAACATTGATGACCTCAAATGTATGGTGAATTTCTACTCTAAAAAGTGTGAAATAAATTTATTCAGCTGGATCTTTTTGATTGTTTCTGTTCATTTCTTTTTTTATCCAGAAGGCCTTCACTTCCCAAGAGACAACTAGAAAGAATTCAGCCTTTGAATCTTTCTTTCTTTTTTTCTCAAATAGGTTTTTAATTTGTCTCTAAATTAGTCTTCGAAGGCCAAATGGGTTTTTCTTAGTTTTTATTTTAGAGTAATCTACTGCAGGTTATTAAGAAGCAGATTAATTTAAGTTTCTTTCAGATCTTTCTTTCCAAAACAATGTTTGTTTTCCTATTTCACCACATCCTAACCGAGGAATTATCATAGCTCCTTTCTCACAGTTAGCAAGCTATCTCGCTTTTAACCAACCTTCTTGCACATTTGGTGTCACTTCTCATGTCGACATTTCTGGAACTGACTCGGTTCCCATCATAACCTCCCACCGGCCTTGTTGCATGTACAGTGTGTGTGAGTGTGTGTGTGTTCAGTGCACAGTATTAGTTACACTGCATCCAACCCGCCCTGACCTGCCAATGCCATTCACCCACTGGCCTGCTCCTCCTCCTGCTGCTAGCAAAGGTACCTTTTTCAACTCAACTGTGTGTGTGTTTGTGTATGTGTGTCCTAATCACTGCACATTCATTTTATAGTGTCTGTCATTTTTAAGTTCACTGTGTTGTGGTTTATATGCTTGTCTGTATGTCTGCCTGTTTTATTTTTGTTTCCTGTTCTGTGGTAAATGTATTTTATGTCATATATTACATGTTAACACGCAGCAAATGTGAGTTTGTAGTCGTCATCTGTTTGGGTATTTATCTGTTTAAAACTTTAGACCACAATAGTTTTAGATACATCAGTAGAATTACCATCAACAAGTGAGACCATCATTGAGTCTGACTGGCAGCCTCTACAGGCCTCAGCACTGCATTTTGTACTGTATGTGTCACGCAGTGGTGAAGGAAGCTGAAAAAAGTGTTTGCTGTATAGAATGGTCTTTTTTTGGTTAGATCTAATGTTTGACTACATTATATAATTGTCAAATCCAGTTGTAGACTTTGAATCACCACTTGAAGAACTAAGTTTACTCTTTCTAAATGCTTTTAATAATCCCTAAAATACATCAAGACAGTTTTATTTTAAAGCCTCTGACGTGCATGGTCAACCCACACACGGCGGATGTGTTTGGATGATTAGGCCTCTTATCGAGACGTTCAGACTTCTACAGACTTATTTGTACCTGAGTAAATCAGACAGAATAACTGAAAACCCCTGTGAAAGGTCTCAAAATAGTTCCTTGGAAGTCAACATTTTGGAGATACCGTATATATAAGGCAGTTATACAGATATAGAAATTTGAAATACTAGCACCAGCACCTCCAAATTGCACTAGAGTCCAGTACTTGAGTTCACAAATTGGATTTTGTAGAGGGTTAGAGGGGGACAATAGACAACAGACAGGCTTAAATGGAGGCTCCCAGTTGTCTCAGCCTTGGTCTCATTTGTTTACGCTCCTACACAGTGCTTTTTAAGATTGATGATAGCTTGTCTTAATAGTAATTAAATATACATACTGTATACTGTTAAGGCATGTAAGAACACTTATAGAAATGATATATCACCCTGTGTGACATTAGAATATAATGTAATGTGTCACTTCTGGTCTTTGAGAAGATTGTGAATGTTGACACATGGGGACTGTCTCTGCCTTTCAGTACAGGGCCTGATTACGCCCGCTTTTGAGTGACCAAAACCCATCGTAAGTGACTGCCCTTGGGTCTTCAGGCTCTTCATGCAACTACTTCCTCTTTTACTTTGTCATTATCACTAAAAATTGCTTTGTTGTCATGTTGACGTTGGGTGTCGTGGAGCGGCTTTCAGGTTCTTTCATCACTGTTTGCTTTGGTTTTTATGTGACGTGACTGTACACCGACCTAATCAACTGACTGTGGGGTGTTACTCGTACATTTCAGGAAATGTGTGGCATGTTTCTGCATCATACTCAATTTTCCCTCCCTTTTTTTGTTTGCATGACTCATCAGACTTCACTGTTGCTGGAAAAAGAACTGTTTCATCCCTTTCTGTCATTATTTCCAATGTTATGCATGTTTTGCATTACATTTTATCAAATAAAGAAGAAACAATGTGTTTTTTCACTGTATTTTCTTTCCTCTTCTTCCTCCCAGCGATAATCCACCCAATGAGCCGGCCGTGGAGGCCCCGCCTATTCCGCCCCTTTCTGATGATGAGGAAGAAGAAGAAATCGAGGAAGAGCAGCTTGATGAAGCTCAATATGACTCCTTGGAGAAGGCTTCGACTCCCCCGGGGGAGTACTGAGCTCCCCCTCAGTTCAAACCAGCTGTAGGTGGATCACTGGTGCCCCCTCTCCCCTCAGCTGTACAGCTCTGATTCAACCACAGTATTACAATAGTGCTACTATATAATAAGAATTAAATATGACCAGCAAATGAACTGCACCACAACAATTCACATTTACAGTAATCTCTGTATTAGTTGAGAGATAATGTAATGTAAATAAAAGCTATATTGATTCATATTTGATCTTATATTCTAGCACGGAAAGCACAGAAGCCAGAAGATTTAAAAATCAGACTTTGCTCTTGATTGTTTTCCACTGAGTTGTACCTCTGTAAAGGCACATGCTCACACTTTTGAGTAATAGTGATGGACAGTGGAGTTGTTTCACCATTTTAATTTTCAAAACATAGAAGCATGTGGTGTGAAATAAGAAAAGATGTTCTTGGATTCTTGATTCATTTTCAAAGCCAGAATTTTTGCCTCTTGCATCATATCACTACCCAAAGACTGATGACTGGTTCCTCATGTAGACTCACAGGATCTGAGAAGTCACCTGATGACATCTCTGTGCTTTTAAAATACAGCTTCCTCCCCCCTGCCTTGTCAACAAAAGGGCTTTAATGTTGGTAAGCTATACATCATGTCAGGTGTTTCACCTTTTAGCCTCACCCGTTAATACTGCCTTCTCACAGGGCAAGCATACCAACGTGCGTTGGTGCCGTGTCGAACACTGTTACACACATCCAGGAGATGGAAACGTCTGTTACTTATCTGAACCAAGATAGATAATCTAAAGTACGGCAAGTCCAATCTTTCAGCAGATGATGGAGAGAGAAAAAAAACACACAGAGAAAATAGACTAGTCAGAAAAATCAGCAGTATCCATGTAATAAAATTGTGCTGAGTAATGGCATCAAAACTGATAAGCACACTACTCATAGTACTGTATCTTCAACTAATTGTATACTCACAGGAAATCTTATATTCTGTAATATTTAGCTATAAGCAGCACTGCAGGTGTACCTACAGTAATAATTTACTGTACTGGTTCTCAGATTTTATTGATTTGATGTTTGATTAATATTGTGTACAAGCAGTTTGTAAGATCTTCTTAAAGCAACATTTTCAGCAGAAATATTCAGTAACACAATCAACAAGAGAAAACCTTTGTGATTGCATTTTGTCTTCTGTCATGTTTAAGATAACTGAGACTATGATGAAGAGACAAGCAATCAGGATTACACCGATACAGGTTATTATAAGTTAGACTGAGCTGATATTTGCCTTCTTAAAAATGTATAAGTTTAAATAGCAAACAATTAACTTTAATTTACCTTTAGTGGTGTCTGTCCATACAGAAGGTTTGGCTTTTATTTGTGTAGATGTTGAGATGTATCTCAGATTTCTGCCACACAATGGTGATGAATTTAATTTGTGGTGCTCACAGAACTGTGTGTTTCCAAATGCAGTGACCTGGTATATGCATAATGTATATTTATAATCAACAGTTACTGTCTTCAGAAAAAATAGTCCCTGTTAAAACAGTTGGTGGATTATCCAAAGTTACAGGGTCACAGTGTCTGTAGATAGATGTTGTTGTTGTTGTTGTTGTTGTTAATTTAATGGGATGTTTCAATGCTGTGAGCACCATAAATTCACCTCTGAGATTACTCTGATCTACTCTAACATAATTTAGGAAAAAGGGCTTCATATCTTAAAACCTGAAGAACTTCTGGATGGCTAGATACCACTAGAGGTAAATCAGACACATTGCCCAGGAAATAAGAACCTTTGGAGGAACTCAGTGTGTTTCCACCACAGGGAACAGGGTCTAAAAGTCTCTGCTTGGGGAGGTAGTACTTTCCAAAATACAAGAACTTTAGGGGTGGGGTTTGCTGTGCTGAGTATTTGTGATTTGTTGAATACTCACAGTATTATTTCAGTATATATTTTCAGTTGCAAACCAGCTTTTTTTTTTTTGTTTGTTGTGCTTTGACAAGCGTTTTGAATCCGCTTGCTACTACTGCTTGTTTTCTTCTAACGTTTTTTTCATTCTTGTATAGTCGCAAGCAAAAATGTGTAAAAATGACATGTAAAAAACTGCTTGGAAACACTGACAACAACAGAAAATTAGTTCCTGGTTCTAAAAGTTCCAGCTACTTTGGATGGAAGCTTATGTATTTTAGAATTTTAATAAAATTACTCTTTAATTTGCCTCCTAATAATCTGATAAGAGGATAGGATATGTATGAGGTAATAAACTTACTGTTGATTTCATCAGTGTAACCTTCAGTGGAAAGAACTATCCCTGAAAGAAAGAACTGGATTCCCCTTCACAATGAACAATTGAACCTGGAGTTCTTTAACACTGTGAAGTTAATATTAATGGGGCACATTCATATGTTTTATTGGCTATTTCAATAAAACTTAAAACTTAAATTATTATATTACTCAAACTGACAGTACAGACCTCTGACCTGTTTGTACAGCACTGACCTATATAACAATAATATCATTATTATTGTGCCTTGCAAAGCAAGCACAATACTACTCTTCCTCGGGCTTATTATTATTCTTCTTCCGTACGTTTTTGGCGCGCTTCTTCTCCGCAGCTTTTGTCGCACATACACAAAAAGGTATCAAAACGTGCGGCTCGGCCGGGAATCGAGTGCTATGACTTTTCTAAGAATTTCGCCAAACGGTTTGCCGATAAATCGCCAAAACCGGTCAAAAAATGAATGGGTGTGTATTGCGAGAACCTCCAACTGAAAAAACTGCCAGAGTGCGTGACATCATCGCTAGAGTGTGGGGAGAAGGGAAAAATTTGTTGAAAAATAAATTTGTAAACTGCTGTCATGGCCACAAATTTCACTCTACAGAAATAATTTATAGATAGAAACGTAGGTAAATTCGTTGGGGTCGCAGTGATACCACTGCTGAAGCTGTCAGACAAATAGTTTTGGCGGGAGACGCACTGATGCGCCAGCAACACCCTCTCACGGCCCCATCTACTCCCATGTTAATTTTAGAGGACAAATCTTGAAAAACGCTCGTTGAACCTCTTCTCTCTCAATCTCCCCAGGTCACATTTTTTAACTTTAGCCACTGAAACTCGGCAGTGCTATAGTCAACAAGATGACGACGCTCACGGTCTTTTCGGTTTTCATTTCGGTCGTTCCTGGCCATGCTTTTGAGGGGATTCATTTTAAATGTTTTCTGTCTCTCTGAGGAGTTAGAGACAGAGAAACGTGCGCAGCTGCTGTGGGCTCCCCTGATTGCCATGACAACCAAAGCCTGCTCACACACACACACACAGCTAGCTACAGAGAATGACAAGACATTAATAAGATAGCGCTAGCTGGCTAGCTAAAGATAATTAGCAGGCGGCTAACAAGCAAACAATTTAAAGCTGAATGATTTTAATATTAACACAAAATAAGAACAATACACCTTAAATATTTTACCCTACTATGAGCTGTTCCTTAATTTACATTAGCACTCCTTCAGGAGCATAATACAATTAAACACATTAACCAAAGCTAGCACTTAGCTAGCGATTAGCGCTTAGCTAGCGATTAGCATGTAGCTAGCGATTAGCGGTTAGCTAGCGATTAGCATGTAACTAGCGATTAGCACGTAGCTAGCGATTAGCACGTAGCTAAGCACTAGCTTTGGTTTATGTGTTTATATGTGCTAGCTTTAGCTAGCTAGCTAAAGAGAATGACATGATATTAATATGCTAGCGCTAGCTAAGGAGGATGACAGGTTATCAATATGCTATAGGGAGGATTACATGGCATTAATAATCTAGAGCTAGCTGGCTAGCTAAAGATAATTAGCAGGTGGCTAACAAGCAAACAATTTAAAGCTGAATGATTTTAATATTAACACAAAATAAGAACAATACACCTTAAATATTTTACCCTACTATGAGCTGTTCCTTAATTTACATTAGCACTCCTTCAGGAGCATAATACAATTAAACATATTAACCAAAGCTAGCACTTAGCTAGAAATTATCGGTTAGCACTTAGCTAGCGATTAGCGGTTAAATAGCGGTTAGCACGTAGACATGGTATTAACATATGGGCCAGAGCAAGGCACAATCAAAATTGCTTTAGGAATTTTCTAGTTGTTACTATTATATGAATCAAATAAACAGTACAGACCTCTGACCTGTATACAGCACTGACCTCTGTAACTTAGTATTATTGTTAAATGCACTAAATCAAATCTTTATTAACTGTCTCTGGAAGAGAATTGGTGTCAAATTATTGGCATTCACTAAAACTTAATAATATATATATATAAATATTAATATTAATATTAATATATATATATATATATATATATATATATATAAATATTAATATTATATTATATATAATATAATTATTGTTACTATTATATGAAATACAAATTGACTGTACAGACCTCTGACCTGTATTCTACAGCACTGGCCTCTGTCCTTTTATTAAGGATTTCTGAAAGAAAACTAGTGTAAAGGTATTGGAACTTAACATGTTTGCAGTGTAATGCTTTCTCTTCAAAGTTTCACAACTTGCTTTCCAGACAGGATAGTACATTGTTTCAGTGAAATGTGCCTTAGTTTAAAATGTTCTAAATGTGAAAGGGAATTCACCTCATAATAATCAGTTTCTTATCTTATATAGTTAGTACTCACATTAGGATATGTTAAAGAACAACTGCACTCTCTTCTATGTAGGAAATGTGTTACTGTGCTGACCTCTATGGGCTGAAAGGTTTAAGACTGGTAACTTCCGACCGTACGTTATCACAGCTGGGCATGGTCACAAGTGTAAAAGATCAGCACACCACTGTAGCGGTACCACAGAACATATAGTATATTGCAGTGCAAGGAGAGCAGGGTTGTAGTTCGTTAAATATCAGCAGCTTAAATCCAAATCTTGGTATTCAAACTGATAAAACCTGTATCGGTGTAACTCATGAAGACTTATACAATACAAATATACAGTCAAACCTGTATCCTTATGTGATTTGATTGCAAAAAAAATGTCTGTTTTTCAATTGAATTTTGAGAATAAAGAATCAAGTATTTACCCATATTTGTCTTGTACATCAGACTACGTTTTATTTTTGTCTTTCAAGATGGCCACTGTGTCAGATCAGGTGACCAAAGAGTAATACATTCTTAATGTGACTTCCAAAAGACAGGCTATATTTTTGACCACAACCAATCATAGGTTGCTGTCTTTAAGGATTTATATAGGTGATAAGACATGAGGTGCCAGGGACTAACGTCACATCATCATTCCTCTTTTATTTCTCTGTTTACAGTTCAAGGTGCAAAGCGTTTTCTGCTCCTATGGATCAATGTCACAGAACACATTGTAGAGGTTGTCAAACTAGGTGAGAGAAGGTGAAACATTTCCGACACGCTATTTTTTTTCTTTCGGAGGGTATTCTTAGATATAGATGAAAAACTAGCTGTTTTTTCCTTCGCAGCATCACGTCTGTCAGGTCAGGCCATTATCAGGGCTTGTCCAGCCACTCTAAGCTAAGACCTAATTAAAGAAACACAAAACACAAAAAAGTAAAAGAAAATTCAGTGTGGAAAACAATTCAGTTTATATTTGTAATTCCTTGTGTAAATGATTTATGAGAACAAACTATACCAAATAAAGCAAGAGTGAAGTCTGTTCACACCTCATGTGAACACAGAATAATCTTTCTTAAATAAAAAGTCAAACGATATCTTAAGATGTGTAAAACAGACTTTATTTATATTTGATAGAAGGTACAGAAAGTAATGATGTGACCAGGTCAATGTGGGGGCACATGTTACCACCAGTATCTCAAACCAAAACTTCACCTGCACGTTTTTTCCAACCAGGCTAAAGCTGCAGTAATGTCCCTCCTCTATCTACATTTTGGGGTAAAAACAACACCAACTGTTGCCCCTGGACCACAACACAACATCTCTTTGGCAACAATAAACATAAGAGACATATTTTCCAAACCTCCCCTCCTTCACAGGTACAGTACATCAATACTCTTAAAAGTATTTTTGTCGAGATACAAAAATATTACGGACAGCTGTCTAGATGGTTCTATGCTAAACTGTTACAGAATATTAAAGCCTTGGAAGGCAAACAAACACTTAGAAGACACTACATGTTGATCATAGGGTGCTTCGAAAGGTGGCATCCTGCTTCTTTGAGGCTCCAGAGCCAACAGCTTTGAAACAGGAGCCCAACCGACAGCTCCGCAACCACACCTTCCATTTCACTTCCTTACATTTTACACACACAGAAAGCAAAGCCTTGTAACATTTCATGATCATGACATCGGCCCTCTACTGCCGTTCTACCAGCTGATCAGACAAATAAGACTTAACACTGAATTGACCTGTCCCACGTAAAAGCAACATGGCTCAACAAGTTTTGTTTTTTTTATACTTCACCCAAGCTTTTAAGTGCTAGAAAAACTCATTCTGTTCTCAGATTTGTTTTCCTGATTTTTATGTAAATAACCCAAATTCTAATGAGTTAGAACAAACTTTTTTTTTCTTGCGAATCTGAAAAGGTTCAACAGTTCAGCTTCTAATAACTGAATCATCGTACAAAACTGCTCCAAACAAGCTCAGTGTAGCCAATATACAGCAAGTGACAGTAACAGTAAAGTCGGGCAGCTGTTCTCATTTCCCTTACAAACAGATAACATGGTAGAAATGGGCAGAAGCTAAGAAATACTGCATGTTCTGATTTACATATGCAGACTAACCTCTGTGCAGACAAAAATAGAATTTAACAGCCTTTTTAATACTGTTAATATATTTGCCTGTAGGGTTGGGCAATATGATGATACATACTGCCAATAAAACCAAAGTATCTATACCTTTAATATCTCTGGTTCTACTTGGCCGTTGTGAATATTGTAGCAAATCAATGAGCATTACTGCTTTCTGGCAATATTGGATTTACTGGATGTTTGCATCAATGTGATGAAGACGTTAATTTGTCAGGTATTTAACTTTTATCTGTTAACTGTGTCTTAAATGAAGTTCAGGAAAAGCACTTTATCAAGATGTATACCATTATTGCAATTGTGATGAGGATTTCATCCATATTGCCCACCCCTATTGGACCATGTCATTATTAGAGATCTAGTGTCCAAATCCTGAATGTCTCCTTTTGCCGTCTAATTTGTTTTGGACCTGTAACATGAAAATGGATTTCCATGACCATGCCTGTCTCTACTCCAAAACAGAAAACAAATATCTGTCCCTTTTTGTCTCTTAAGTAATAAATTCTCATAGATAACTGTTTTCTAGTTACTTGAAACCATGCATCGCTATATTTGAAAAACCCTAAACCTTTTATAAGAGTTAAAACTGAAATGACTTCCTTCATGCCCATGTTGTGCCTGATGTTTACAACAAAGAGGGGTCAGTTGTGATGGTGGTGCTGGCACTCAATTTGGTGGAGGGAATGAGCCACATATTTATGTAAAACAGTACAGTAGTGGTCCTGATACAAAAAAAGGAAAGAAATATCAGGTTTGTCCATGTTCGATCAGCTGTTTCCACAAAAAAACATTCTATAACCAAACATGATCCATTAAAATTCCCTTTGCTTCCTTCTTTCACACCAGTCTGTCTCTGAATGAACCCAAACATTAACATTATATTACTTACGATACCTCAAGGATTCTCATTGATATTCTTTAAGACAAGTAAAGCAGTTTCCTAAAAAGTCTGTGGAGCTGTACAGTCTTGCTCAAGGTGCTGATCCTTTGTTGAGAAGCCAAAAAGTTGAAATTTCTGTCTTTTACTCAGCCACAGTTTGAGACAGACCCTATTTCTATCAAGTCCAGGTGGTTCCACACTCTCATGAATGCTACCCATTATAAATTAAGAAGTGAAAGAGGCGTCAAATGTGATGCTTTCCAAAGGTCTGTCCTTCCATTTTGTCTCTTAGATCCGAAAAATATGCAGAATTCAACATACAAGTTTCCCCTGCTTTCATATATTCTTTACATCATACATAGTATATATTAATATTCTGTAAATTTTATATATTAACCATACTCTTTTCAGTATTCTAACAGCTTAACAGCTTCAGGTCAGTCCTACATTGTGGTAAGACGGACCTTTCAAAAGTGTCCACAGGCGATAAGAGGCACTGTCTTGTGTTTCTAAAACCTGACTTTAAAAAATAAATCTGAAGTCATGCTAGCAGGCCAAGTCGTTGTCAGAGAGAGGCAGTAAGTATCCACAGCTCGTTACTCTTTGTCCCCATCCTCGCTGCTTCCTGCAAAAGACAGAACAAGGCAGAGGGGATTAATGAACACAAGTGCGCTTTACAGCAATTAGACAGCTTCCTCCTCCAAAATGTTGGCAGATTTCTATGACATTTGGCAAGAAAGTTTATTATCTCATTAGGATGGTAGGTTTTACTGTAATTCAATTCGTGGCAATGTGTCATAGCCAATAATTTTATCTTTAACGGGCCAGTTTCCCAGACTGGGATTACGTCTAGTACAAAATTAAAGTTGTCTTTTAATACCATATTAGCCGAAACATGTCTATACATGATTTGGAATTGGTCTACATTTAGATTAGTGTTAGCAAGAGTCGAGGCTTAAATAAAACCTCAGTTAAATCAAATGTAAGTTCAGATATCTGTTATAATATTATTTGGAGTATTTGAAAGAGCAACAAGAATCAATAATAATAAAAACATTTATTTATTTTTTGTCCAGAGAAATATCAGGAGGTCATCCCACTATCTGTTTGACGAGTGCACTAGAGGAATAATCTCATTTAATTAGTCCAGGACTCCAGAGACAAGAAGTGGCTAATAAAAATTCAAGAAATGTTGCAGTCACAATTAACTACTCTAGATTAAGGTTTGATATTAAAAGATACAATAACCTTGTTGCTATGTTTCCCAGTTTTAACAGCATTGACCATTCAATCACAAGTTTCTGGAATTCTGATCTAAACCCTTTTTTAAAGCTCTGACAAAACACAGAAATTTGATCTGCACCGAATAGTCCTGAATACTAAATATGTTTACGTGTGTGAAAATCAAATCAGTAAAATATCATCTCTAATCGAAAAGTCATGTCTGCCATGAGGAAAGGTGTTACTTAAAGACCCACCTCCAACGGAGTCCATATCAGAGTCAGAGATGTGAGTGATGGAGAAGCGGGACACGTTGGAGGGGGAGACAGTGAAGCGGGAGAACTGTACTGCTGGTTTGGGGTCTGGGGCTTTGGGGCTGGAGCGGTGTGGAGGAGATTCAGATGCCACTGAGGACGTGGGTAGAGGGAGCAGGGGGAAGTCGTCCTCCCATTCATACCCTGCACCTGAGAACAGACAATAAAAAGATATTAGAAAATGTATATCTGATAACTAAATAATTTTTCTTGATGCTGAATCATAAGGATGTTTTATTTACATCAAAACTATATATAAAGTAAAATGTAACAAATGTATTCTTGTACTTACTCTCCTCTGAGATGTTTCCATCTGAAGAGTCATCTGAGGCATTAACCCTTTCTTGGGATTTGCTCCGTGAAGTCTGCCCCTCTGATCCTAAAGGAAAGCCGTGCTCAGCCAACTCCTTAGTTGGGCTTTCCTAGTGGCAGTGAAGTTAAATAGAAGACAGACTTGTTAGATACACTGAGCACCGGATCTGGGCAGGTGAGTCAGTTTAAGCTGTATAAGCTGCCATCAGGGGGCAGCAAAACATCAATAGAAGCTAACAGCTACACAGTCTCTACCATGGTCTCTACCATTTCTTGGGCATGTAGGATTGTGCTAGCTACCATATTACTAAAGTCCTCCTTACACACCCAGCGGTAAGCTACAAACGTTATGTTTTTCTCATCATCTTTTCACAAATATTTCTACATGTAAAAAGACTAGCAAAGAAGGGTTTGGTGAGTTGTATTACTTTCTGTCCTATAGTTTTGGTCTGAGATACTGGTGTTGTGTGTGTGACAGCCAGTGGCAAGTTAATTCTGTATACTGTATATAACCTTTAACTGTGTTCTGGTTTTTACTTTGTAACTTTGTCTGCCATTTGCTGTTGAGCAGGCAATGTAGAGTGGGTTTATTGAACCATTTTCTGTTACAAATTGTTACCAACCAGGGTTTAATTGGAGTGGCCTGAACCATACAATATATATATGTATATATATATATGCAATGAAACCAAAACAACTAGTTAAGAGTCTGTAAAGCTGCATAATTGGTGATACTTTTCCATTATTTTAACACTATGAGAACACTTTTCACTAAGCCACATGCTAACTTGGATTAGTGTTTATCAAAAATAATACCCGCTCAGAAACTCACTTGATCAAACAGATAGACGGTGACATCGTCAAAAAAAGACACTGTCTTCTTCTTGTGTTCAAGCTCCTCCTCAAGGTTTTCTGTTGTCAGCAGGGTGGGCATTTTAAGGAGGCTGCGCAGTTTGTGGGCTTCGCTGTCGTCGCTCACCACAATGGGCACTGGGTGGCACTCGTCTTCGCTCTCCTCCCCTCCGCTCTGTTCCTGTACGCTATAGGTCCGGAGCTCCTCATCCGACTCGTCGCTGTCATCAGTGTCACCGTCTTCCTCATCCGCCTCTTCCCCATCAGCTGGAGATGCTCGGCCCTCTGTTCCAGGGAGCGGAGGGGGAGGGGTGGATGGAGGTGGAGGAGAGGAAGAAGAAAACCGTCTGGTACTTGCCGTGTGCTGCAAGGCCACTTCATCTTTGGGTAAAATGTGAGGGGTTTCACCAGATATTCCTGATGGCCTGTTTTGAACTGTGTTGATCGCTGGCTCTTCTGTTGTTTCTAAATCTTGAACAGAGTTTTTCATGTCTTCTGCATCCTCCTCCTCTACCTTGACATTGGAGATGCAATCTCCATTCAGGGCACCAAGAGCTTCTTCCATGGCCCCAACCACCTCTGCCGCCCAATCTCCAAGAGATGAGCTCTCTTCCTGAGATGGCCATTCATCCAGCCCACCCTCTGCTATTGAAGCATTGTCAGAGTGTTCCAGAGGTAGCCCCAATACCTCCTCCCGGCTATGATCTTCTGACAAGTATGTTTCCATCTCTGGTGGAGAAGAGGAGACTGTTAATATGTGTTTTATTTCAAGTTTTATGTCTTTGTTGGCTATAGTGTCCTTTAGTTCTTCGTCCTCTTCATTCTTCCTTTTCTCACCCTTCTTTTCGCCCATGAGTTGTTCCTTTTCAACATTTTGTTCATCTCCTACTCTCTCTGACAGTTCGTCCCCTTCACCCCTAGACTGCCTTTCATTCTCATAGTCTGAGAAGTAGGCAGAGTCTCTGTATGGAGTCTTATCGCTCAGTGGTAAAAGGATGTGGTCACCTGTCTGTGAGGCTCCTAAGGCTAAATCTTCACCCGATGATGGTTCACCCTCTGTGGGAACAACTTCAACCTCGGCCTCAACTCCCTGCTCCTCCAGCACTTTGTCCTCCTCTAGGCTCGTATCAACGGTAGGCTTTCCCAGAGGTTGTTCACGGGGTTCATGAGGCTCTTTGGGTACAAACTCGGGGCTCTCATTGTTTTCTGTGTCATAGCCACTGTCCATAGCTTTGGGTGAGCTGGAAGGGTGGGAGGACGCAGGGCTGAAGCCTTCACAAGACCCGGCCGCAGATGGCAGATCCATGGAATCCATGGAATCAGGAGTTCCTACCTGCTTCTGTAGCGACTTGAAGGCAGGAGAAGTGTTCAGCTCGCTGGACTCGTCGACGAAGATGCCTGAGGTAACGTCAGTGATATCATCTGTGTTGTCATCGTCCTCGTCATCGTCACTGCAGTCGAGGATGTCAGCAAGGCTCACACTGGAGCCTCCTCTGTCAACACCACTATCGACAGTGTGACTCAACTCTGACTGTGGATCTGTGAGGGCCACCATCACATGCATGTTGTCAGAAGGAGGTGGAGTGGTTTTAGTCATTGTTAGGGTCACCTCTTCTATTTTAGGCTCTATCGGTTTTTGCATGATTGGATTTTCTTTGATTACATCCTCCCTCTTCTCTTCGAATAGTGTATCATCAAATGTAAGGTCAACATACTGCTCTCTACTCTCTTCAGTCTTTATAATTGCAGATTTGGCCACAATGGGCCCTCCTGGAGCAGGTGACAGATTGATCATCTCCTCATTGCTTGGGTTGTCAATGACCTTATCACTGATGTAGTTGCTGTGACTGTAGCTGTGACTATAGCTGTTGTTTCTGACTAGCAAGCCTGTGAGCGGGTCAACAAAGTGCGAGTGGCAACACTCTCCAGCTGACGGCACCTGAGTTTCACCCTCATGGCACAAGTAGATGTAGGCATTGCAGTCTGAGGGCACTATTGTATGATGTTTGCTCAGACTAAGGCAGGCACTGTTATCTTTGGCCTGGTGGGGCTCAAGATAGTCAATGGGTTTGGGTAGAGAATGGAATGCCAGGCTGTGCTCCTCTGGCCAGGAATCTTCAATATCTGTACTTGGCATCGTGTAGTGGAAATCTACATAAGCATCCTGTCTGCAGCTGTGGCTTGCCCGTCTGTGGTGACCCACACTGCTGTGGCGGTGTTTTGCAGGCCAAGTGTTGCAGGTGTGTCTCTCAACAAATATGTCCTCTTCTTCCTCCTCTGAATCACTGTCTCTGTGCCCGATGAAGAGTGCCCCCTCTGTCTCCATGTTGATACTGACTGAGTGACTGTGACTGCTGAGCCTGGTGTGGCTGGGCATAGTCTTCCTCAGGGAGCCCATCATGTCGTAATAGCCCCCTGTCACATTCTTTCCAATGATGGAGCTCTGAGTTGTGTCCAGGTATGTGTCTCTGTAGGCTTGTTGAGGTGGACTGGTTACAGAGGGGGATATACCTAGCGGGTTCTCCAACTCACCCAGGGCCTGACGCAGGCTCCTTGACCCCCAGCTTTCCCGATGATGCTCACTGGTGAGCTCACCTCCCATCAAATAATGATCTATTCCCAAAGGCGGCGAGTGCTCATAGTAGTAACCCCCATCTCTGTCTTTATAGGACACATAGTGACTAGACTCCCAGGGTCGTAGTGGGCTGCTGTCCAAAACTTGCCCTAAAAGGGGCTCCATTGTCAAGGAGATAGCAGGACTTGAGTCATTGGAATCGTACACATCTGACTTGTGGATGTCTGCTGACCAATAGGGACCCATGTTCTTTACCTGTGATGGGCAGGCCATGCACTCGCCTGAGTCGGCACTGCCAGTGAGAAAGCTTCCACTGCTGCCCTGGTAGTCTGGGCTGTAGGAGCACATGGTATACTCCGGATCAATGTTACAGTCTACTGGCTCTTCAATGCGGATGTAGTATTCACTGCTTACTGATGGGCTATGGGCACTGAGGACGGGAAGTATACCTGGAGCATGCAGATGTTTTGGTTGGTAGTAAGACGGGGATACTCCATGGCTGAGGCTCTCCATGGGGCAGCCCCCCACAATGCCCCCAGGTGGATAAAATGCTTCCTGGCAATGGTGGTTGACCTGACCCATGGTACTAGACGATTCTGGGGTTCTGTACGACTGGTCTGCCCTGGCTTGCTCCCATTTGTATTCAAAGTTCAGGCCGTGGCTGGTCTCAGTGACTGTTAGTATATCATCCCCAGACTCTGAGTGGTAGCCATCACCAGCTGAAAATTGCTCAAGGAGAGGGAAAGATGAGGAGGTTGATGAGGGGTGGTCTCGTGACATTGCAGAGGCACCACGGTGACTGTTGAATCCAGTATTGGGACGCAGGGAGTTCCATCGCCTCTCAAAGTCCTCTTCAGCCTCACTGGCCCCCTTGGCACACAGATAGCTGAGCAGCAAGTGGACTTCCTCTGCATTGGGTCTCTGATCAGGCTGGAGCCAGCAGAACTGCATCACCTCATACCTGAGAAGCCCAAACAGAAAACATATACATATCATATACACAAGATATAAAAGGGAAAATTCCATCAAATAATTTTGGTGCAATATATGTTGCCCCATTCCAAAAATTGTTTAATTAATTAAGTTGTAATAACAGGGCTAACAAGAAGAGACTACTGGGGAAAAAAACATCCCCAGTACAGTGAAGCCAAAGCAGGCAGATTAGCATAATAATTAGAATCTGCAGAAGAAATGAAAATCCACTCATCCTGCAACCGATTTAATTATGTTGCTCTGAGTATTGTGTTTTGCTGTGTTTGTCCTCCTGAAGGACTGTTAAATATTTTAAAGATGTTTCTAAATGTGTTTCTGTGTATCTCACCAGCGCTCAGCCAGGGGCACTTTAAGCAGCGGCTTGGGCAGTCGCAGCTGCTGCTCCCTCACAGCATAGGTCAGTACTTGTCTGTCAGAGTAGTGTCTGTAGGGCTGATTGCCCAGCTCAAACAGCTCCCAGATAGTCACACCCAGAGACCTGAGACACAGGATAACATGGAAATTGTGTTGATGAAACATAAAACAAGAACAAGTATGTGTTATCCCCCAAATTTACAATATTTAATCTGGTTCCTAAAAAGTTTTGGTTTATCTTGCTTCCTTCAGGTTGTCATTCAGAGATTTTCTATTATCTTAAACCTTTTTCTATCTTCTTGGCCTCTGACTTGCTCTAGCTCTTTACCACTGACCTCACCTATTACAGTCTTAACAGACTTACAATTCTCTTTTTTTGGCTTTCATGTTTTGCCATTTACAAGCACACTTAGGGTTAGGGTTGTCCATTTTCTATGGAGTGTCTTTCGCAGGGAACCAACGTCAACCTTTTGGTCGTGACCTTTTATGCACAAAGTAACGAAATGCAACATAAATAGTAGCAAGTTTACAGTTTGTTGTATTTCCAAAGGCAATGGACTATAATAAAGACCCAGTTTCTCTCTGCCTCATTTTATAGTCTAAAACATTTTGAAACTGTGCTGTCTGTATGCTATGAAATCTTTTGTTTTAAGAACAGAAGTGAATGCATATTTGTGTGTGTGTGTGTGTGTGTGTGTGTGTGTGTGTGTGTGTGTGTGTGTGTGTGTGTGTGTGTGTGTGTTAAGCCTACCACATGTTGCTCTGTTGGGTCTGGTCAGCCACAAGTAGGTTTCCATGCACCTCATCCACCAGCTCTGGAGCAATCCAACGTAGCGGCACGTACATCTGATCTGATGTCACATAATAATCATCCTGATAGGAGGGATGGGTAAAGTGTTAACAGACAGACAGAAGGCAACAAACAATCCACATTAAGCATTTTAACATTTAATTCTGACTAAAAGTATTACTCTTTCACAATAACAGATTAATTTATTTGCTTTGTTGTTAAAAATCTTCCCTTATTATATTTAATATTCTAAAACAAGTGAAGTGAATTATAATCTGTGAAATCTTTTGAAACTCTCTTGGGTGGAGTAAATGCTAGATCTTTTTGTAGACGCATAGCAACTGAGGGATAACTACTAACTTAGATAGTAACAAGCTTAGCTCACTGTTTCCTTAATTCATTCATGCACTCATCCACTCAGTGTTTGCCTGCTAATGGTTGTTATGTGGCATGGCGTTGTCTACAGATAACAAACTGTACCAGGATCACTTGCTTCTTTGTTACTGTATGTATTTATTTATTTATTTATTCAATTCGGCCAAATAATCTGAACAAATTAAATCATTTACTGTATGATAATATATATGATGATACTGATCAACAGACCTTGTATTTGGTGTGGGACAGACCATAATCTCCGATCTTCACTGAGACATTAGCAGACAACAAGCAGTTCCTCAAAGCCAGGTCACTGGTGACAAAGAGGGGTGGTGGGGGAGGAGGAGGGGGTAAACAGCTGTTACAGCTCTTTATTATTCATAAATATACAAAACAGAACAAGAACATTGCAGGAGGGTCATATTACTTAGGGCACCAAAATATTTAAAAGGCATGCATGCAAAAGCACCAACTCATTGCAAGATGAAATAATTAATCTTTTAAAATTGACCTAGTTCAACACTCCTATGCAACACATATCAACATCAACTCCTGTCTCTGAAAAAGGTTCTGCAGACTGAATGGATGTTTGAGTTGTTCTGGAGATGAGGGGTCACCGCCTGCAACAAAATCACTGATGCTGGAGTCTGTAAGGAGCACTCAGGCAGCACCAGGATATTGTTCCAGGAAGCAACCGAGAAGCAAAAGGCAGATTTTACTGACCACAGCAACATACTGACTTGGCCTGGTACTGTTATTTTGACGTGTGTGATATTTAATAGAAACTGCTGGCTACCTGTGTGTGAAGTTGTGCTTGTGCATGTGCAAAAGTCCTGAGGCAATGTCACAAGCCATCCGTTGAAGAATCAAGGGCTCTGGGGTCATGGTTTCTGCGGTCCTGCAGCTTCGGAGGTAACCCTTCACATCCCCCTGGACAGAGTAGAGAAAAATAGAAGTTCTGTTGTAACCTCTGACCACTGGAGGGCAGTCTTGTAATTGTGCTTAATGGGACCAAGAATCACCCATTTCTTGTTCAGTCATGTAAATCTGGCTTGGTAAAAGAATCTGGAATCCTGCATGGAAGTCCAACAGATGAACTAACAAACTTGGTGTCCTCGGGTTTATACGCACAATTAAAATGTGTTGGATGAACAGACCAATCTGCCCATCTGTGGGAATTCTTGTTGTATTTGGACTAAAATTGTCTCCTTGACAGAGTCTTTATCCTCTTGCGTCTTTCTAATTGCACTAAATTGTATAGGTTATGGTAGGTTATCATTGGTTCTGCTGTTTAACTATCTAAAAAAAATCGAAAATTATATATTTAATTTGAGCAATATATTTAATCAGCAATCACCAATTTACCTCACTTACACTTACACTAGCTAAATAAAAATCAGCATATGTAAACTCACTGTGTGGAGGCAGGAAGCCAGGTCTTAGTTTCTTCTTCCTCTTCTTATTTGCTTACTTCAGTATCACCAGAAATATCATATCTACACATATATCCATGTTAAATCTACTGAACTAATCAATTATTTGGAGCTGATGGTGGATTTTAGGCTGCAGTTTGAGCTGTACGAGTGTAGCATGACTTATTGGTAACTTCGGGCTCGGCTGCCAAACATTTGCAGCGGCTGCCAAGAATGTTTTACTGCCAAAAGTAATTAGCAAGAAAATCCAATAAACTACATATTACAAAAAGTTTTCAATCCATTTAATGTACTGAACGGGATATAATGCAGACTTTGAATTGAAAGCAAAGGCCAAAAGACTTGACAGGGGCTTTCATAAACTACAGTACATATCTCATGCTGTTATGTCAATACACTTTATGCACCAAATATGGTACAGCCTAAAAACACTTTAACAGCAAAGTCACATTTACGCCACAGCAGTTTTATTACAATATCAAAATCCTGAAATGAAATGACAGATTTCCAACAGGGGAACACAGCAGGGTTGTGACAGCACTTTCACAATCCTTCACTTGGCATTTGGTGTGTATTAAGTTGTTGTTGTTTTTTTACACATACTCTAAGCTGTTCTCCCTACAACTGGCCTGAAGGTTTAGATACTCACCAGTGGACAAAACTCCATCACCAGCAGGTATGGAGTGACCTCAGTGCATTGGGCCAAACACTGCACCAGAGCATGGTGCTGGAGGGCACTGGAGAGCAGAGGAGGACAAGAGCATAAGATCATTTCATCGTACAGAAAGTGACACATAATAGTTCTATGGCACTCTTAGACACCCACACTCACCTATATTAAGTAGAAATATGTTACAAATTATTCCATTATTATATACCAATTCTAAAGAATAAGTCCCCCTCCACTCATAAATATGTTTTTCTTCTTGGTCCTACAGTTGGATGTTTGATCTTCACTGTGCAGATTGATGTATGAGTTTGGCACTAAAAGGATGTTTTCATCTGCTCAAAGTGAAAGTTGCTCTATGCTCATTGAACATTTTATGGGGCGGAGCCTTCAAGCAAATGTGACATCACAAATATCAAACCTGGTCCAGTACGCAAAGCCACCAGTAGGAGGAGAAGTTGAACTGAAACAAGGATGTTTTTTTTTTATAGTTCCTGAATCGCCCTGACAACAGCAATGAGCTTATTAAATGTTAAATATGAATCTGCAAAGTACTCAGCTATCAGATTAATGTAGATAAGTTAAAAAATCTCCCACAATGGCAATACTCAAGTACACCACCTTGAGAGTGATAGTACAGTACTTAAGTAAATGTATGCGTTACCTTGCATAACAGACAGATAGACAGACATAAATTCAGCCAGAATGAAGTAAATGTGTACCGGTAAGGCTGTGCTTCCTCCAGGAAATGCATCTGGTCCTGCACACTGGCGCTGGCTTTGAGTTCCTTAACCACCACTTGGGTGGTGTTTAGACCTGCATTCACCTCCCCCAGCAGAACCTGAAACAGTACAGATAGAGACATATACGCGCAGGGAAGACACATACGCAGACAGACATTTACCCCCAAACAAACCCATTAAGCGTGAGTGACCAGACAAAAGGAGATGAAGCAGGCATGCAGGCATTCAGCGAAGAGGATTCAAAGACAGTGAAGAGACAGACAAATGCAGACAAACACACATACAGATGGACATACCCAGTCAAGGTACACAAGGATGGAGATGATGGATGTGTATTCATGAGTGGAAAAATGGAGGAGAAACAGACAGAAGGGGCGAGAACGAGAGAGAACGACAACAACATGTTATCTGGTTGTAAATACACGATACAACACAACATCGTTCAGCCTGCAGTGGCTATTACTTTGAAAATTTTACCAGCATAAAATGTCTTCTTAAGGGCTAAGTCTATCTCTTCTGGGACAGGCTGACATCAAAGGCATGAGGATCAGACCGGCATTACACACTCAGACATTACAGGTAACTCGGTGTGTCGGCCATTTTTAAGTGACTCCATTCAAAACATCTGGGATCACCGCAAAGACTAACTGCCGTGATGTGAGTGAGACTCACTGATGCTGCAGGGACAGCAAAGGGGCGACTGTCGAAACCACCAGCAGGAAGTTATAAAGATTGAAGTGTGAGAAGTGGGCTTACCTTCCCGAACCAGCCATTTCCGATCTCTTTCAGGTAGAGAAGACTGTGGCGGCTGAGATCTGAAGCTTTCAGGAGCTGGACTGGAGGAAAAGAAGAGAAAGGGAAAGGTGTTAGAGTGACGGATAATCCTCCGCCAGCAGACCCTGTTTACTACAGATCACATTAACATTACAACTATTTTGCAAACCATACTAATGTGTTTCTGAAATGTGTATTTGTTCTACTGTTCCAGCCATTTGTTCCCATTAATTTCCACATGATATGAAATTAAACAATATTAGCAAACTCTTGAAACTTGCTTGAGTTGTTTCATCTATCTTACTGAAGAGCAACTCGGCATTAATTTGATCAAATTTACACTAGAATAATGATGTAATGGTCTGTAAAAAGTCTTTTCAAATAATTCCACATTTAAGTGGCATTATCACACAACAATAATAAAACACTGACACATATTAATGCAGTATTGATTGTTTACTCTGATGGATTACACAACCAAAGAAAGCACAAGCTATTAATAATGCTAATCGATTTTCATTCCATATGAAAATGGGTGGAAACCAATAGATGCTTGGAACAAAATAAAACATATATTAAAAAGAAATCCTACAACTGTATAACATACATTTGAAAACAGTCCAAAAATATCATTTATACATGACTTGGACTTTATTTGACTAAACCAGCATTAAAGTTTGTTAAAAGGCTGATCATTAGTTGTAAAACTCAGTAAACTTTCATTAAAAAAAGCCTCAATCAGATTTGCTTTCCTTTTTTATTCTTTCACTTGTAGTTTCATTGTCAGTACTACATCAACCAGTTTTTGCTGCTTAAAAAAAAACCAGGAGCCTTTTTTGTACCAGAGACTGAAGTGGAGACCAACCTTCATCATTGTTAGCAATGTTTTCACTAGTGTCATACGAAACAGCCATTAGGGGGTGAGCAGGAATGAAAAGACACACAATACACATTACATGTGTCCTGCCACATTTCATCAAACTACAAAAAGCATTTTAATGCATCGCATACAGTGCAGGCTGAAATGTAAGCTAACATGTTCCTTTAGAAAGGCATGGTTCAACTCATCATTTTAAGTCATAATACAGTTACAAAGTAAGACAAATTCAAGACAGAAAGTTCTGAAATCATTCTCAGAGTAGCTAGAAATTTAAAGTTGGATTAACATGAAATGGATGAACTTATTATGTACTTATATTTGGTTATTGGTAAAAGACTAGTGCAGTCATTTCCAATATGATGTTGGGACTAAACCTATGTTTTATTAAAGATAGATAGATGAAGATACAAAATGTCCTCACTTATAAGGAAGGAAATAATAGACCGATTCAATGATAAAGAATAAAAAATACAATATAAATCATATAAAACATATGTAACATGCCAGAACGCACCATATCCAGGTTCTTAAGTGGCCACTGAAGAATCCATCCTCTGTCCGATTATTAACCTTTTTTTAAATGAAATAGCCGAACATGCCAGTGGATGTTGCCCATGGTTCCTGAGTAAACAAACGGATCTCCACTCTTAAGTCTTATTCTATATTGAGCCGACTGTGGCACCGAGCTGTCTGACTGTCCTGCAACCCCCTGATGCATCTCTGTCAGCATCCCCTGATGACCCGAGTCCTTCCTGCCTGTCGAACACGCCCGACCACCCCGTCCCAGCTCAGCCAAATGAAACGGGACCGATGGCAACATCCCCCCCTCTGCCCCTCCATCTCTCACCCCTGACCATCTATCCCTTTCTTTCTCTCTGTGTCTCCCACGATGACACTCAGATTCTGGGTGTAGAGGCAGACAGTCAGATCTTTGTGGTGTTGTCGTCCCCCTCCAGACCGCCACACAGTCCAGTCACTGTGTGGAGGCCATATTGGACACCCCTGTCTCTTTCCCCAGACTGGTCATTCCTTACACCCACTCACGCTCTCTCTGGCCCAAAGCAGAATAACCTCCATTGTCTGGCTGCTTAGGGCAGCATGGCACCAGTTAGGACCGGTTAGTACGCACACTGGGGCTATTATCCACCAGCTCCATGACATAGGAATGGACTGAGTTTTGGCGAACTCGGTGGCAAGCAATGGGTCCCACCTACGCCATCATTTTAACCTCAAATATTCATAATGCAGATGGAACAATGAGGGGAGGAGGATACATTATGGGAGAAAAAACTAAATTATCAAAGACTATACTATAATATTTGCTATCTTTGATCCTTAGTAGGACGATTAAAAAGAATGAAATTTGGTAGAAAAACAAGCAATAGGTCAGGGAACAAGTATTTAGTGGGCTTTGTTTATTGTAACATAGGGGGTTTTCAACATTTTCACTTTTTGTTTCATGAACTACTTCACTCACAAAGAATCTACAAATTCCATGTTTGTCTGTCACTTAAGTGTAGCCTCGGAAGGAGTCACTCTGTGCTTTCTAATTTTTATTTCACTTTAATTTCTTTTATAAGAAACTGAAAATATCCCGATTACCCCTGCTAAGTTCTCAGATCTCTATACAGCCAGTACACTAACTCAATTTCCGTTCGACAGCCCTGTCTGGTCTTTTCTAAGCTCTGTGCTGCTGAGCATCTCCGTCTGAAGAATGTGTCTAGCTTAATCGCTATAGTGGCCAGGAAGTCTTTAGGAGGGAGATGCACAGCGGCTAAATCACTCAGAGCCTAATGGAATTCCCATTATGCTCTTCCAGTCCAGTGCATCCCAGTCCAGTTTCTGCTGAGGTGCTGAGCTGTAGTGCTGTCCATGGACAATCATTTAAATTCACTTGTGACGCTGTGTAACTCGAGTGGAAGTGGTAGCATGGTGGATTTAGAGGTCGATGTATGTTGAAGTGTCTGTTATATAAGGATGGAAATTGTGTGTGTTTACATGAACATGAAAACTTTTCTGCTCAGATTACTTTTTGTGTGTGTTTTTAACGTCTGCGTAGCTGTTCACGTCTTCTCTGAGTGGGTGTGAGCTCCATTAGTCTTCGCAGGGCAGCCTGCAGCACAGTACAGCTGCATCAGGGCGGGTCCTGCATGGGGACCGGGCCACAGACTGAGCCAAGCTCTTACACTACTGGTGTCTCATTAGGAACTCCACCTATCCACATAGTCCTTTGACAGCCCCAGTGCACAGCAGGATGACAGAGGAGATGGGAACATTGGCTGAGAGTAAGCAGACTTTCTCATAGCTGCTAAATACTTCACATCAACCTCAGCTCTCGGGAATCATTAGAGATATGAAATCTGAGACCTGCACCTACACAAGACCTCTTTTAAATCAATTTCTCAAAAATCTTAATAACTGCTCTTCCTGTGCTCTTTTTCTAGTCATCTATACTTCCATTTATTCTGTTGCTTTTTCGTTTTAATATTTTATCACCATGTAAAGCACTTTCAACTGCATTTGTATGAAGTGGTGGTGTACAAATAAACTTCAACTTGAACTAGGACAGTTGAAAAGAAGACAGAAGACAGTAAATAGCAGCTAACAAAAATAAGACGACTGATCCATTTCAGCCGTTCTATTTCTCATTAAAAACTAAAATCAATTTCCCCTCATGATGTCACTGGGTGAGGCAGTCCTGAAGGTGTCGTAATGAATCTCTGACCTCTGCCACTGCTGTAATACCATATGGTTTCTGTTATTCACAGAAGACAAATCACATGTTAAAGGGCCAGTTTACCCAAATCAAAGAGCATAGTTACACTTAGCCCAAGGGGTATCAAGTAGAGTTGTTTCGATACCAATACCAATCAAATTCCTCTGATACTGCGTAAAATCCGGTATTGGCGAGTGCGCTTCTCTGTGCACTGATCTAATACCACATCATTTATTTTCCCCGAAACGTGACCCTGCTACTTCCAAGCAGTGTCCCGTTTGCCATTTTTCCCCCAGAATAGTGAAATCATGACCCGCCCTTCTCTGACTCTGATTCTGACAAAGGATTTAACATAAGCCAGGGCACACAACAATGACAGCAATCATACAAGCTTATTGAAAATCAATAATATATATGTTTTTTTTTTTTATTGGTCCTCGGTATTGTCCGATATTGGTATCAGGAAGGAAATAATGGTATCATAAAACCAGGCCACGTAGATATTTGTGGTTTTCTGTGCCGGGGTTTTGAGATATCCACCTCTGAAACAATGCAGTGAATTCAATGCATTGAACAAATCTCAAAACTATGAAATCAAATCAATCTACATGGCTAGATACCACTAAGAGTAAGTTAGAAAGTATATTTGTGATGTCTTATTGTTTGCCCTTTCATACACTGCCTACGGGTCAATTTAATTCTATTTCAGCTTTGATGGATGCTGA
This sequence comes from Dicentrarchus labrax, assembly GCF_905237075.1. Classification (NCBI taxonomy): domain Eukaryota; kingdom Metazoa; phylum Chordata; class Actinopteri; family Moronidae; genus Dicentrarchus; species Dicentrarchus labrax. The sequence continues at coordinate 21,976,431 of NW_026136712.1, read as the reverse complement.
TCGCTGAGATAACTGCGTGGGCATGACCCATCAAGTCTCATCACACTCTCCAGTGTCATAAGTTTATCAGGCAGCATCAGCCCATTAACACACAACAAGGACCATTGTCACATAGCAGCAGGAAGAGAGAAAGAGAGCGACAGAGCGAATGAGGAATATTCTCACTGGGGTTTTGTGCTCTCGCATGCCTGACATTCCAACAAGCAGCAGTGTAGGCTGGCCGCCTGGACATTATTATGCAACGGGCAGATGTTTGTGGGAGAGAGTGAAAGTTAAAGAGCACAGAGTTCATTCTGTGGGGACCTGCAGTGAGGGATTGTGGGATAGGTGGAGGCCCAGCTGAACGAGGCCAGTATCAGGGCGGTGTTCACTCCGGGGACTAACGCCAGATACACAGTTCTCCCTGCTCTTACACCCTTGAAATGTACTTGCATCTGTTAGGCTCTGGCACTCTTACAACGCCATTGCAAGGTTTGCATCAGTTTGCAGAAAATGACTGAAGGCGTAAATTACGAGGCACTGACAAGCCGTCAGAAATGATATCATGATTGGACATTGTTTGACCACCCATTCATCTTATATTTCATCCCTTTCAACAGCTGGGAAAGCTTGCAAATCTTTTTAAATGTAGTGTGGGGATTTCAAAGATTTGCTGGAAATTGAATTTGAGCACCAAGTTTAACCTCTTGAGCACTCAATTTTCACTTAAAATATCCCTGTATGAGTCTTTAAAGGACTCTATGTTTGCAATTACCAAAATATTGTCAGTGAATGTGAATGATTTTGTTTTTATTTCCCCAAACCTTCAACCTCATTGTCTTTCTTTGGAAATTTGGGGAACTTAAATGTTACATTTCTGTGGGTTTATTAATTGCTCAAACATGAGTTTCTTTACAGTAGACAGAGCCACAGGTGGAACTATAAGGGGTTAAAGTGAACTGAAGAGACTCACCTGATCGAGCAGGTTGCTTCGCGACCGGCAGGGACACCTCGGTGAGTGGCAGGATGTAGACGTCCGGGCTGCCCTGGGAGGCCGGCGAGGCCAAGGTGGACATGTCTGCATGATACTCCTCCCCATCCACATTCTTGAATTCCTGGAAAACACATACACAAATACACGAAGAGGTCAAAGGTCATGCAAAGGAACAGGTTGCTTACATTACACTGACAACCGGTTGGGTAAGTTGTAAGGTCACAAATGTGAAGCAACTGAGATGGAAAATTGGTAAGAAACCTCACAAACATGCCCTAAAGTGCCTTTAGGGGAATTGTAGATCATATAATGTTTGCACATCTTGAGAAATATGTAAGATATATACTGTATGTAGAAAGAGATAGAATATGTTATGTTAAAACATAATCCAAAATTGATGATGTTTTGGCTCTCCCACTGAGGCAGAAATGAGATAAACAGAGGCAAGCTGTCCTGGCCCGGTTCACTGTTTCTCTGAGCTGTTTGTGAGACCAGTTGGAACATCACAGTGTAAACAAAGCCAGTCTGATTTATCCACAGATTATTTGTACTAAGATTACATGTATCTCAATCCTCTACTTCGCAATTAAGCCTGATAATTTTAGTGCTGAGATGCTTTCTGGACCCTTGCAGAGCAAAGCCTGAAGAGAAGAGCTTCTGTGACTCACTCTTACTCAGCAAGAATGTTTTTTTATATATATATATCTGATCTAGCTCTCGGCTTCACAGTCCCCAAATGGCACCAAGCGGGAGATTGATCAATGAGTCTTCACAACTCTGAGATGCAAAGAGAGAGTAGTGTTTGCACAAGAGACCTTGAAAGCCTGATCACACTCACATCACGGGCAACAGAGATCTTCTAATATGGATTAACCATTATTTTGTATTGGAAACTGAACAAAAGAGATCCACATCTGTTAAGAATTTAACAGATGTAACTGCTCTGAAATGAATTACCAAGAAATGTCAAAAACATGTCCATTTAATGAATCTACGCCAAGTTATCAAAATAAAATAAAAAATAAAATTTTGAAGCAGTGAGTTTGGTGTTTTTTTTGGAGCCAGAAGTGACGATATTTGGACCAGAGGGTGGAGCTAGGGAGGGTACTATGCTATACCTCTATCCTGGTTGGATCCCAAGGACATGCCATGGTTGCCACGCCCTATAGTATACCCTGCTTTATGATCTATTTTACTCTAAATGGGACCATCAGTTACTAAATGAACATCATGCTGTATGGAAGAAGACTGAAACTAGAGATTGAGACCATAAGCTCATCGGGAAACTGTTTACTGAACTCATAAATCAACTGAGAAGCTCTACACACTGGCTGGAGCGTCTTTCACAAAGTGAAAAACTATTCTTCTTCTAATATTAAACAATGCTTTTTTTCACTAAACTTACTGTTTATGTAAATCTAGAGCTAACTAACTCAGAATCACATTATCATTAAAACGATTGGGATGGGAGCTGCAGCACTCTCTAAAGGCCAAAAGGAATACTTACTCCTACATTTCCATATCATTACTGTTCAAAAAGAAGGTTGCTTGGCTTAAGACTAACATTTAATGATTAGCATTTCGATGTAATAATGTGTAAAGAAATAAACAAATCAGTGTCAGTTACAGTAACGGCTTTTAGAACATTCTAGTTTGAACCACACTGCAGGTTCTAGTGAGTTTTCTATGTTAGTGTTACATTGGGGCCTGAGCTGGATGAACACTGAGGAGCCCCTGAAAGATTCCTTCTGTCTGTCGAACGTGGAGACACATCGCTGAAGCAGAGGACGAAAGACGGGAGGGAGTTGGCTGTATCCAACGACCGGATGTCAGAATAAAAGTCCCTTAGTTGAGAGCTAGAGAGCAGCGGGGTCCCAACACTGGAAAAATTTGACCTGCTGCAGCCCTCTGCAACACCCACACAAACACACACACACACACACACACACACACACACACACACACACACACACACACACACACACAAACACCTCCGTCTCTCACTTCATCCTGTCCCCCAAAAATGCAAGCACACGCACTCCCTCTGCCTCAGATCCAAATCTTCACACGGCCTTGCTCGCCCTCCTATTCAACATGTGGTTTCACTCTCAGCACACACACACACACACACACACACACACACACACACACACACACACACACACACACACACACACACACACACACACACACACACACCAGCATTTACAGAACAACAATATTATCTCTCATCTCTCGCACATCCAGCTGTAATAGAAAACTAGGCCAGAAAATAATGAATACTTTTGTTATTTTTTTTCCAATTAATCCTTCAGTAAAAAGAAAATCAAGAAATATTCCTATGACAGTTCCCCAGTGTGCAAGGTGACGTCTTCACATTTAAACTCAAACATGTTATAATGAACAGACCAAAGCAGCTAATCGTCAAATAAAATAGTTTTTTTGGTTGATCCAGTAGTCAATCAGTTGTCTAAGGCTCAATAAAAACATTCTTAAAACAGACAAATAAAAGTATGACAGGAAACCATTGCAATGATTCAACAAACTTAAACCTAAAATATTTACAGATCATTACATTCGCTCTTTCCCTTTAGTCCCTGCTTCCATTTTAACACCTGGAAACTCCCCTACTGGATAAATAATGTGTTTCTGCAGCATCTCCAATCAGCTTACCTCTCCACAGGGTCCACAGGTGAGGAAGACATGTCAAACGTCCTAAGCTTACAGGTTACAGCATCTCAAACTCTTTCTCACACACCCATAAAAAAAACCTCACATGCGCACATACACACACACTCCATGACTGCCCCCCCACCCCACCCCACGCCCCACAGGGTTCCCATTTGTGTGATGGGTGCAGGGTAGAGGGAGGTTGGCGGTGCCAGGAGGAGCGGCTGCAGAAAAAGGCATCATCATTCTGCAGAGAGAGTCTCATTGTTGAGTCCAGAGAGGTGGAAGAGGGAGGAAGGAGGCTTTGTAGCTGACCACTGACTGTCCCCAGGATCTGCTGGGGATGGAGGGATGGAGGGAGAGAGAACGAGGGGAAAGGGAGGGGGGGAGAGGAAGAAGGAGGAGCACCATCTTCCAGTTCACAGGCGAGACCAAACCTGTAGCCGTCCCATGAGGGAGAGGAGAGAAATTGAGCCCCCTCAAAAATGTGAGGGAGAAAAATACAAGTGGGAGGAGGAGGGGGGGAGGACGGGTGTGTGTGTGTGTGTGGGGGGGGGGTTCACACATACTATACATGTGACATCACTCGCTCTCTTCCTCTCCTTTTCTCTCCCTCCCAAAAGCCAAAGAACATCTGCAGGGCAGTCCCCTTCACCAAGAACACACACACACACACACACACACACACACACACAAACACGCGCACACACGCACACACACGCACACACACACACACACACACACACACACACACACACACACACACACACTCTCTGTTTCTTAACTCTATACTTGTGAGAACTGTCCACTGACTTCTTTCATTCCTGAGCTGAATCTGACTTTAACCTCATATACAGGCCGTTCTTAACCCTTAAACTGAACCTTTATTCTGACCTACAAATGACTCTTTCTTTATTTTAGCCTCACGCATTTGGAAGTCAGTTTGAAGTTAAACTTTACATTGATGAGGCACCAAAACCCCACCCTTTTTCTGAGCTCTCTGAGGGAATGTGTGTGGAATGAGAAATCTTACAACAACTTAATGTGATCCTGAAAAACAAAATTGTTGGCCCAAATGTTTCTTTTGTGCCTCAGTGCTTTTGTGAGTGTTTTAATAACCTAATTTAGGGTTTATTTAAGTCTGCTGTCCTTGAATCTTACAAATAAAAAGAAATTTGAGGCACTAGATTCAGAGATTTAAAGAACCCTGAGTTTCTTCTTGGTATTGGGTTTGAGATGTGATCACCATCTACAAAAACTAAAGTATAGAAAATTCTGGTTGAAGGTCTGGAGCCTTATCTACTAAATGTACTGAAAATCTGAATTTGGCTCTCTTGGCAGTTGAGTTCTAGTTTTTCAGACAGTATTCAAACCTATCAAATTATGTATTTATTTATTCTTTAAAAGAATAGTTTGACATGTGCTTTCTTGCAGAGAGTTAAATAAGAAGATAAGATCAGAAGAACACTCTCATCCCTCCAAATCAGTGTTTCTCAAACTTTTTCTGGCATGCCCCCCTTCAGAAAACGGAAAAAGTTCCCACCCCATCACCCCACAATTTTTGTCAAACATTAACAATGGTAGGGGATGCAACCACTAAAAAAGGTCCAAGCTGGTTAGCTTAGCTTAGCATAAAGACTGGAAACTGGGAGGGAAACAGCTGGCTTGGTTCAATCCAAACTAACAAAATGTGTCTACCAGGACCTCAAATGCTCACTGATTACACTGATTATTAACAGTTTGTGGGGTTTTAATAGGATAGCAGATTCTTGTCCATGCACAAGAAATCTCAATCTTCTCATTTGACTCTCAGCAAGAAGAGAAAAAGCACTTTTTCTTTTAAATGTTGAACTATTAATTTAAGCGACAAGATTATGCACAAAAACCTTTTCACTCAAAAAAATTGTTTTTAGAATTATTAAAGTCACAATCAAGTAATGTTTTTCTACATTTTTACATGAGGTGAGGAATGACAAATTCTTAAGAGTATTCAGAAAACTGCTACAAATGAGAGTTTTAACCATAAAACCAGGTCCAAACACCAAACTATCCCTGATAGCTGTGAGGATCATCTCTCCAAACACAGAAAGCTTTTCTCTCTCGTCTCCTTTTTTTCCCTGATATTCCCTCTTCCTGCTCTGGGAGAGGCTGTGTCTAATTCCAGATGGGGCCCGGAGGCCGGATGCACTGTGGGCTCATGGGTATGCCCTTCCTCACGCCCTTGCGCCCTTACTCTTCCCCCTCCTCCCACCCTGGCCCCTTCCTCTGACACACCCTGACAGGTCCGAGCTGGGTGGTCCAACCCGCCAAACGACACAAACCAGACATGAGGCACATCATATATCTTCAATAGACGCCTATTCCTTGCATGCAGCCTAACAACAACTCAAGATGCACACGTATAAACACTAACAGTGTTGAAGAAAGAACAGGATGTTATGTAATAATTGCTACAGACACTTGTGTAATCAGTGCAGAGCTGAGAAAAGGCTGAGGTTGCAGAGAGAGTGAAGAGAGAAGATGGAGATGCGCCCAAAAATGAACCAACCTCTTTTAATTATTAAAACTCTTACATGTCCCCGACTCTGTGAGAAAATTCATCCAACAGCCTTAATCACGTGGTTCTCTTCACATTGTCACAACAGCATAAACATTTCTCTAAAGCAACTTTTGCTTACATAATGTTGCAACATAAATTAATAAGTGGAAGAATAAATCACGTTCTTTTGTCAGTTTCAAGTGTTGTGCAGGAATATGAATCACAGAAGGGACTTGTTGTGGAAGAAGAGAAAAACAAAGGGCGTGATGTATTATAGTGGATCTGTAGATTATTTTTTGCAATATTTCATTTGATCTCATAAGTTTCCAGAGCCCAAAGTCCCTTTCTTTAAGTTGTTTGTTTTGCTCAACCAACAGTCTAAACCTTAAAAGATTCACAGTGATTAAAAGTAGCTAAAAGCTGTGAATCCTGACGTTAAAGGTTAAATAAGAAATTCACTTTCCACTGGATGTCACACAAGAGCACCAGCATCTTATATAACAACAGTGGGACAGGAATGAAATGAAACTTTCTAAAACTGTCTTTGTTATTCTTTCCAACAAACACCAACACTGGTTTGGTAAAAAAAAAAAATTACTTAATTCACCAAGCTAGATAAGAAAATCTTTGTTAAATGAGAAAGGTTAGCTTACATTATGTGCTGCAACAATGTGGATATAAATTTAAAAAATTTACTCTGCAAATGTTTAATGAAAAAGGAAATGTATTTAGGGTGTAAGGAGAATTGTTATTTTACAAGAAAACTCCACAAGGTAATATGTTTAAACATGTAGATGTGTCCACATGCATACATACACACAGAAATATCGTCAGAAAGACACATATTTGAGCATTTTTGCAATCATATCCACAGTCCCACCATTCCTCCAATCTACACACACAACCATCTTCCTTGCTCCCTGTCCTATTTTCTCAGATGCCGTGACCCATTTCAGCACGCTGCTCAGAAATGGGGTCTAAATCAACAACACAAGATGGTCCTGAAAAGCTGCAGGCCTCCTGCCGCTCCACAAACACCATCTCTCCCACCTTTGTCTGCCATTCTATCTACTTCCCATCCACATAGTCTAAGTATAAATGGCTGGGGAACCTGTGTACTGACCGAGTATAATGGATGTCTAATGAAGAATGTTTTGCGTTCAGTCCATTTGCTGAAACGCTCATGGGAAAAGAGAGCTAGAAAGCGTATCTCTATACAAGACTCCATAAAAACTTCATATGATTTAATGAGTGTGTTGGTATGAGATGTGTCGGTATGTCTTCACGCCTCATATCTTTTTTATGCATCATGTGGAAGTCGATGGGAGACGGTGGTCTGCACATCAGCCCAAACGAGAGGCCCACCTTGAAGCCGATTTTGCCCTTCTTGCAGCAGAGGCAGGCCAGCATGAGGAAGACGAAGGTGAAGAGGCCCGAGAAGGAGATGGCCACCACAGCCAGGGACGACGACCAGGACAGATCACTCAGCGGAGCGCCATCTGCAGGACACATCAAGAGATTGTTAGCTGAGGCGTAAGACTGGTAGGAGACTCTGCATTGTTTGTGTGAGCTACAATAAAATGCATATTAAAGCATGTATGACATATGAGAGCAATTACATTACGACAATAAAGGGATGAATGTAATGTATTGATTCATTTTATAGGGAGGTTTTTCCATCGCATCATTTCTAATGTATCCTGTGTACAGTAGCTCACAAACTGAACTGAATCTCAGGAGATTACATTTCCATTTAAGAACATTCAGATGGCTGATTTATAGCCTGTCATCGTGTTTTTGCTCAAAATGAAATGCTCTGAAACATTATCGCCCTGATCCAGCACACAATGAACAACATTACACCTCCGCCTCAGAAAACCAGGCAAAAAATTCAGGTGCTGATTTATCACCTTCACCTAGCAACAGAGGCATATCTTTTCTGTTCATCATAAAATTGAGTGTATAGTGTAAAACAGCCATGTGGAAGTGATTTGCAAATGAAGCAACTGCTTAACTTTAATGTGTTTACTTTAAATAAGGGGCACATTTTATATAATGAGGATTCAGGAGGCTGGAAGAAACTTTTGTGTTTTTCATGTGTCACTGCACAACGCCCCAGAAAAACACTTCTGCTGCAAAAAACTCTGCTTGATGTGTTAATGACAAACCAACACCCTGAAGATAAACTTGAATATGCAATATTTATGACATTTTAATGACTTTATTTATTTTATTTCCCTTTGTATAAATTAGGATACTGTCTTCACTATGATTGGGTGAACATGAGTGTTAATGACTCAGGTGTTTAGCATCTGTAGGCCACTTTTTGTTACTTTTAAAATGACAAAATGATTGTAGTGTTGTAGATGTTCTGATATCTTCCAAGCTGACTTGAAACCCACAGAGCTTTGATCGTGTCTCTCACCAGGTCAGATATCTCAGTTAGCACTTATATAAGACTCATATGGGTTCAGAAGTTCAATGGTTTAATTTGAAGAAAGCTCAAATATCAACTCCAGTCAAGATCAGACTCTCACAGTGATCTTTTGGGCCAATGAACACCAAGTAAACAAGCAATGAGAATAGCAGCTGTAGCAATAAGAGTTTTTTTACTCTTTTTCAAGCATTTTTGACTTTGATTATTCAACAGAAGAGACAGAAGACAGACAGGAAACACAGAGCAAAAGCAAACATGCAACCACGCAAGTTCCCCAGTCGAAGTCGATCCACTAGACGATAGTGAGTCAGTGTCTGGATTTGCCTCGCCTAGATCAGTGTGTAGGGACTTGGCTTGGGAACCGGAGGGTCACCGGCTCAAATCCCACAGACCACAATATGGAGTGTGGACTGGTAGCTGGAGAGGTGCCAGTTTCACCTCCTGTGCACTGCCGAGGTGCCCTATTGCATGTCCACAAGTGCATGAAGTATGTATTTCAGCCTGTGTGTGTGTAAGAATAAAAAAGAGTGAAAAGAAGAATTTCCCCAATAGGGGATTAATAAAGTATATATCTTCTTCTTCTTCTTCTTCTTCTTCTTCTTCTTCTTCTTCTTCTTCTTCGTCTAGATGTGAAAAGTGCACGTGTGTCAGAAGGTGCAGTACCAGCAGTATAAAGCGTGACATAGTCTTCATTTGGAGGCGCTGGGGTGGATGGATGACTGAAACAAACATAGGCCTTTCATTCAGGAGACTGCTGTCGAGTCCTGTGTATAACTTGACCTCAGCAAGCTTTATTTTGAAAGTCTACCCAGACACTGTATATTTATTATTGCTAATCTGATGGTGGAATGAGCACGTGTTGAAAACGTGACACTGCCACGCCTAGGCAGGGCAAAACGTGACTTTGGCACAGTGGAGCAGTGTGTATATTACACACTTTGGCCTGATACCAGGTTGGATTATCTTAGGCCCTGGGAATGCCGAAATTAATTCAACCACACAACTCTGGGTGATAAAATACAGTACAGCATACTGAAGACACCCTGAAGGGCACTTTGGCTTCATAATGTGTTGAGGAATAAGACCTCCCATGTGTCCTGAATGCATCTTTTTTTTTTTTTCAGGATCATTTATCTACAAATCAAGATAATTTTGCGATGCAGTTATAATTATGATATAATATTAATTCAGTTTGCTTACAATATTTACCCACTCTAGTTCCGCCTCTGAAGCCCAACAGTGTAGATTTCTCTGTTGAGTTATTTTCCTCAGGCTCTATTTCTCATTCTGCCTCATTCTGTGTCAGTGAAGCCAATTTTCAGACTTGACGGTTTGAATTATCCTGTATGTGTGCCGCGTGCATTCTGTACAGTCTTATAAATAATATCTTGTTCCCAATTTTGGGGTCATTTTTGAGCAGTGGATGATTTATATTCCTCATCCTGCTATGGCTTCCCGAAATGCAACGGTTACCACGGAAACAGATTGGACGGACGGCCATGCAGGATTGCCTTCAGCTGTAAATCTCTCACACTGATTCCTGCCAACAACAGTGCCACCCAGCTCCGCAGACACACACACACACACACACACACACACACACACACACACACACACACACACACACACACACACACATAATGAACCGAGCACAGAGAGTCATTTTTGCTGCCAGTTTGTGCTGATCCTCTGAAAGCTTGTGCGACTGGCTCTGAGTGAGCATCAGGCTCTTAGTATAATTGGACAGTGTGCGAACACTGTTGTTTAGGAGGCCGGCTGGCAGGATGAAGGAAGAGAATATTTTGAAAAAAAAAACAAACATGCAAATTTAACAGTTAAATACAGGATTAGCTGGCCAGCTCACTCAGGGTATTTGGAACATAGAGTCCTAGTCTGAATTTTTCACTTAAATGGGGCTAAATAAAACCTGTGGTCCACTAACAGTGTCCATAAAAAAGTGCAATATGATGCCACATGAAGCAGAGTGGGAGGAAGACGTGGAAAAGGCCAGCTTGCTAAAGCAGTCAATAAGCATTTAGTGCTTTGAAACACTATACAAGATTCAGATTTAATTACTCTTTATTCGTCAGGGGGGTAATTACAGAGAAGAGAGGGACATATTCTGCCTCTGTTGTGGTTTATTTAAAACTCCCTCGCTTACAAATCCCATCTCCCCCAACAGCACAAGTGGGAGAGAGTGACTGGAGATGCAGCCCGGGATTAATATTTAAGGGAACACACTTAGGTCCACATGCAGTCGAAATGAAAATAGAGCATTTAAGCCCAGCTGATACACGTGTTCATTAAAATTATACACAGAAGCATAATGCCAAAGACTTCCACAGTCTGCATTAACTTTAGATCAGAAACAACCAGCACTACTGTAAATGTTATTCTCAGTGAAAGAATGTGGGTTTACACTGTTGTATTGATCAGACAATTACAAATTCTGATTTATCTGATAATTATGATGATAGTCTATATTTTTTCTTATCAAATTGCATTAAAAGACCAAAACCAACATTGAATAGATCCCACCAACAAGTATCCAAACCCAGTGAGTCAATCCCACATACAATGCTGGAAATACCCATTGGAGCACCTAATGCCAAATGTGTATTAATCCACAGCTGAAAATAGTCCCCAACAAATGCACTATTTAATCCTGTTTAAGTAAGAACATATTTAAAGATTTATAGTACATCTTCAGAAGAATGCCGTGGGCTTGAGTCCGAAAATATTGAGAGACAGACTAACTCCTCTTTCCATGGGATTATCTCCAAACATATTCTTATATATTATAATTAATTAATTTGGTACTCAGGTTTTTTTGCCAAAATAAATATCAATTTGACACCTCAGTTCCACCCGAAACAGTCCAACTGTGCCAAAGCAGGCCGGTAAGGAGGTAGTGAGTGTAGGAGAAGAGAAGAAAATCTGACGACAGAAAGAATTAATATCTAATCTTATACTTGAGTTTATTCCAGTGGAATACCCAGAGAGGTGTAGTGTAGGCAGGTGCAGGAAAAAGCTTAGTACAGCAGTAAGTAAGCTGGCTATGGGGGGGAGAGGAGAGGTGGAAAGGAAAGATCACTGAAATATATTGGTGCAGTCATGTGATGCCGCCATACACGTATGATTTATCCAGTCAGCAATGATACAAGTATAGCCTATTATTATTCAGCAGGTAATGATACCGCCTCTCTTTGTAACCAGCTGAGATGGGCTGGACCCCCCCAGAAATGCACAAAGCTACCTTGTTGTTGTGTTTTCTTCCCTAGCTGTGTAAAATCAATGTCATTGACTGCAAATCCTAATGAAATAGAGAGGAATCTCCCTTGTGTTAGCTGTAATGAGCCCAGATCCAAAGAGACAAATGTCTCCTGCTAAAGGTCGTTTAGTTCACAGGGAACACGTCCCTCCTGAGAGCCTCATTAAGTACACTCAGAAACACAAAACACAAAACCCCATTTAGAGTGAAAAACACAGGAAGGAGGACTGAATTTCAGAGCTGCTGCATTTTTTTCTCTCCTTCTACTACTTGATGCTAGCAGCTTGAGTACCATATAGCACCCAGCGCAGAGGTGGTAGCCATTTTTAGCCTCCCGAGGCAGAGAGCTCAAGCGCATCCTGATGACTAAATGATGAAAAGGGAGCGAGCATGAGGAGACGAGAGGAGGGAAGAAAGGATCTGAGAAAGGAGAGGCTGAAGAGCTGTGTACTCTGCAGCGTCTGCCCCAGGAGAATCTCCTCAGCACTCAACACAGAAACTCAGAAAGTTGAAGAGCAGCAGCTCGAAGTCTAACCGAGGGCAGACAGAACCAGAAACTGCAGAGCGTTAAGTAAAGTCTCTCTGACAACCTCACGTGTTTGTTCTGCCTTTACAGAGAGAGAGAGAGAGAGAGAGAGAGAGAGAGAGAGAGAGAGAGAGCTGTTAGCCGCAGCAGATCTGCGAACACTAAGTGCCAGCTTCATCCTGATTTACAGATTTTAATACATAACCCCTCAGCAGTCTGACACACCACAGCCTGTGGACACTGTTAGAATACCAATCACCCAAAAGGTTGAATACGACTAATTAAAGATAAAGGCACTCAATGGGACTTAAGGGATGGTATGACATTTTCTGAAAATGTGCCTTCTTGCCAAGAGTTAGATGAGAAAATCCATACCACAGTCACATCTGAACTGGGACCAGCAGCCCATTAGCTTAGCTTAGCCTATGGTAGTTGCCCGGCAACCTCACAATGAAAACAACAGCCTGTCCAGTCCCAGCATGCAACTCCACCTAGAGCAACCTCGAGCTGCAACAAGTTTATTAATTGATTAGATGTCAGCTATTTTGATCATTTATTCATTGTTCTGTTTTTACCCTGACATTTTATGGACCAAAAAACAAATCAATTAATGGAGAAAATGATTGATAGATTAATCAATAATAAAAATGATCTTTAGTTGCAGCCCTAATAAAACCACAAATTGCTGTTTTACATTTAGTTCTGTGCACAAATTAAACAAACAACATATAATGCATTAATTAATCAGATTTAGAGCTGCTGAAAGCAAATATTTTTCTTCTTTGGACAGAAGCAGACTGGGTGTGACCCGCTGCTTCCAGTCTTGCAAAGCTAAGATAATTGCTTCCTGGTGCTAGCTTCATCTATAGCATACAGACATCAGAGGGGTATAAATCTTCTTAACTAATTCTCAAGAAGAAAGCGAATAAGCAAATTTTCCCAAAATATTGGACTGCAAAGAACTGCTACAATGTGCTAGAGATCTTCATGGGTTCAAAACTTTGGAGCTGATTCAAACACCCAGAAAACCTCTCCAGACCTGATGTGCATACATATTAGAGGAACCAGAACCAAAAGGAACACAAGAACATATTTATTTTTACTTATTATGATTGATCCAGAATGAACTGGACCTAAACAGACCCAAACAAGGAGAAAGACCAGCACAGAGAGCCACATGATGCTCCAGCTATTAAAAACCTATAGTTGAAAATCTATGTTAAGTCTAAGACACTAGTTCCTAAAACAGCCATAATTAGGACGTATGTTTTTAAAGGTGATATTGAGTCCACTCAGACCTCAGGCCTACAGTAAAGGAATAGCTTGCTAGTGCTAACTCAGCTAGTTCGATCACTGACAGGCCGTGAGGCTGTATTTCCTGTTTATAGCACAGCAAACAAAAAGCAACTAAGCTGTCTGAACTGAGCTCCTGCAGTACAGTACAGGTATGAGTCACTGTGACTTGTCAGAGACTCGAGGGTAGTTGGCATGTGGGACATTTAAATCAGAGCTGACAGACTGAGAAGTGAGAGAGTCCAAACTCTTCCCTCTGTCAACATAATGTCCTGGCTATCAGCCTGAATGTGGCACTCCTGACTGTGGCATTAACTCTGCAGCTGCTCACTGCATCAAACAATAAATGTTTATTTCTGATTTACAGGCAGCGATTTCACATGTAATTCAGCCATCAGTGATTAGTGTGTCACTATTGTTAAGCCTGCTCTATTCAGATAAGCCGACTGGCCATTACAGTGCGAGTTGATGCCCAGTTTTATGCTGCAGCTGTGATCCAGAAGGGCCACACCTCCCTGTCTGAGCAAAGCCAGAAGAGTCACAGCTCTGCCCTGGCTCTCTTCCTGCGCCCGCTGCTCACATCCAGCTCAGGGGAGTCAGCAGGAAGTGCATCCAGGGGACTGCTGACACCCATCATCAGACCTGCTTACCGTCCTCGCTACAGCCAAATGATCTAAAGCTCAGCGGACAGAAAGGTGAAAGCACCTGAAGGGCTGGAAACTGGCCAGAGCAAAAGATTTCACACAGTGAGCCCAATTAAGGAGGAGGAAGCTGAGAGGGAAGAGGTTAGAGATAAAGATATTAATTCCAAAATGCTGTCCAGGACGTCCATTTTGACATCTATCTTTAATTCACCAGGCCTCTGTTTCATCAAGAATCATAATCAGTGGTCACAAAGCTTTAGCAGCAAAGACATTAAAGGCTATCCCCCTGATGGAAAAAATGATTACTGCACATTATTAGTGCTTTTGCTGAAAAAAATTACATTTTAATGTATTTTGGAATAACACCAGGCATGCCCAAACTGCAAATCTCTATGAATCATGCTAAATCCCTAGGAAAAATCTCCCCTGGATGCTGTATCGGGAGCAGAAGTAAGGGTTTCAGCTCTCAGGCTAATGCTGGTGGTCAGGTGTCAGAGTGTGAACAGTCAGGTGAGTGATGTGTGCGACCAACAGACCTTCCACTGACAGACAACAAGATAACAGCCTGCCTGGTGCTGAAGGATGCTCTCCTACCTGACATGTGGGCATGTAAATGTGTCTTCTTGTTTTTCTACACTGTGAGAACTACTGTTAACCTTTAAAATTGGATTATATGGCTGTTTTTTACATTTTCAGGGGGTTTTGGGTCATGATTAAAACAATAAAACCCAGATTTGAATCCATAAGATAACAGGCATATACATAAATCCACAAGTGCAAATCGGATATTTTAAAGTTTTTTTTACACCAAGCTGAAGCTGATTGCTATTTTTTAAACTGAAAATCACATTAATGCATAAAATCTTGCATAAATTGTGTAAACATCATACTCTATGAATATAAATTTAGATATATTTTGATTATTGATGAATAAAATAAGAATTGGAAGAAAAATCTGAATGTGAACTTTCAGTTTCACCAGGGATCCACAATCTCACACTCGCAATGCACTTTTAGGGGACAGGCCATTCAAATAGACCTAAATTGTGTTTTAAAAACCCTTAATTAAGAGGCAACGTTTAAGGCTTCTCTTTGGTGCAAAGTTAAGGGGTTTTACTCCATGAAAAGATTTATTGTATGCACATTACACATAATTTACTCTTGTGAATGCAAAGCATTTCACCACAAAAATGACCTCAGATTCCATTGCAGAGGGTTGGGATTAGGGTCAGGAGTTAAGGAATGGATACAATCAATAGATGCTTCTCACTGCAAGATATACGTGAGTGTGTCTGTGAGCCAAACCAGTGACAGAGACAAAGCTTCTACGCTCACAGCCAACTGAGACACTGTATCAAAAATGCTGGCGCGGGAAAAATAAATGATTGTTCCCCTTCTGTCCTCTGCTGCCCTGCAACACTACTGCTGACACCAGGCTTCTATCAGACTGTGAGAGAGAGACGGGATGACAACAGGAAAACAACGGCAGAGGATTGGTAGGAGATGATGATGACAGGGGGAAAAACAGAGGGGTGGAGGGAGGGTTAGAGATGGTTAAACAAGCCCATATGGGCCAAACACATGTGAACTGCATGAAGCTGATGATCTTGTCATGAACAATCTGTGTTAGGGGCCAAAGAGAAAACCAATCTGCCTTACATCTGCTGGTGCAAATGAAACGATGCAGAGATCATCCTTCTGGTCATGCAGAGACATCAGACAGACAGACAGACAGACAGACAGACAGACAGAGAGATAGACAACACCTGTGCTGCATGTTGGGTTTGTCATCGGAGGTCTAAATGTAAACACAAGCAAATGTTGGCGAACAGCTGCCGACGCTCCTGACTCAAGAACAGCCTGCAAAAAAACTCAGCATGGTTTCCATGGCGACTGCTTCCCCCAAATCCCGTTCAGACTAATTCAAATGCCCTCCTAATGCTCACAGACGCTGTGCCAAGAAAAAGGAACAACTTGAACACACTAGAAAGGAAATTAACCTACACTCTCGGTTAAAATAAAACCAGCAGTCCTGCATTTTGGCACAACACGAGAGAGAAAAAACAACACTTAAAGAAAAAGAAAAGTAAAGAGTTTTGTAAACAGCTGCAGATATTTAGATAAAGGCAGTGCTCATAGTTTGATGGTCTATAATTATTCTTACTCCTGTGGCTGATTACAAAATATTTCTAGCATTAGAGCTGATTGGAGTTTCACAGCAAGAATAAATTCAGCTTTCTAAAACATCGTGTTTTGTTGCTATTAGTTTCAAGTCCTGTAGGTGGCGCAGGTTAGGCAACTAGGTGGCAACATAGACTCTAAATTAAAAATGGACATAGTTTCCATGACGTCACTTCTGAAAGACCCTGTGAAGCTCAGTGTGGCCGTCGTCATCTTGGCAGTCCTGACTCCGCCAGCTCCCACCTAATTCAATAATGGACAAATACGTGGAGCGTGAGTGAAGCTGAGGAGGGCCGAATGAAGTCTGGGTGCTGAAACAAGCCGTATTCCAGCTGTCACTCAAAGCAGCTATTCTCTTCATTTTGCATAACTTTCAGCCTATAATGATTTCAGTTGGTGAGTTATATAAAGATTCACCCCCCGTACAGTCGAAATTAGCTATTAAGACCAAAACCGTTTTTGTACCAGGCTGTAAATGTTTATTTCTGCTGTAAATTTGGGCGTTTTAATATGGGGGCTTATGGAGAATGACTCACTTTTGTAGCCAGCCTCAAGTGGCCATTAGAGGAAGTGCATTTGGAGGAGGTTGTTGCTTGCATTGCAATGGCTCAAAAAGCTCTCCCGTGTGGAGAATCTATCTGATTCAGTTTGTGAGTGAACTACGCTGCTGTGTAGTGCTTCAGCTCTAAAAAGCACAGCAGGATTTTGATTCAGTATTTATTCGCACAGGAGTAAACTGAAAAAACAGAACTGAATGTAACACAGCCTCAAGACCTGTTTTGTGACGAGGGATGGAAATTTTGCTTTATCTTCACTGGACTTGCTCTCTGGATACTACTACACCATCGCTTTCTGCCTACACGTATACCCCACAGCTGAATGTAACCATTTCAGGCCCACTGTTTAGGAGTTGTGAAACTTCTGAGAAACACAGGAAATCACCATCAAGTAGAGTAAAGTTACAACAATGTAAATTAAAATTCTTAATAATAAATCCACTAATTTACTGATGATTTGCAGCATTTCAGACTCCTATTGATGACACAAAGAAAAAAGTTTAGTATTAACAAATTTGTAGCTCTTCATTAACAAGTGAATCTAAAGCTGTGGAGGCTATATAGCTCCTTTTAAATTGGATGAATAAATTGTATTGGTGGTAATATTAAATTGTATTTGCAATCAACTGCCACTCAGGGCGTCTTTCTATATCATACATGACCCCCTTGTGTTGACTACAATTACCAACACTCATAATAATACTCCTACTCTTAATAAGAACAAGGAGTCTGACCAGAGAGTCTATTCACCTTTAAATATTTTACAGCAACAAGGATGTCGCAACACTGTAAGAAATACTGCAGAAACACAGACAACTCTATTTTTTTTTTTGCAGTTTTACACAAATGTTTTAATAATTTAATAATAATACCTTACAATTTATTACCAGACCTCTTTTGCAGTTTTTGCACACAGTGAGCTAATTTAAATTTTCTTCACCCAGTCAGTGGTCATTATGATCTGATCCTATATATTTTTCTCACTGTGCTCATATATGAGGCAGATATACATTGTGTAACATCTCTGAATATGTCACCCTGAATGACCACAGTCCCCTCTCCTCTATATATTCCTAACATGTCACAACTTCCTGTGTTGGAATTCGACACTGTCCATTTCCCCTCATCCTGCCGCTTTCGGGCACAACGTGAGATCATCCAGTGGAGTTACAGAACATTATACTGTTTGGACCCGTCACACAAAGGATTTGGAGGATTAGCTATTCATATCATTTGGGAGTCGGGTCTACCTTCCATCCATATGAGCAGGCAGCCCACGTACTGTAACCTAATTACACAGGAAGCTGTAATTCGGAGCAACTACCCATGAAACACATCTCCCTGGAGCAGCCACATTATCTCTGTTCAGCAACCTTGTACAAATAGGAGAATGGTTCTCCGGCTCACCCGCGTCGGCACTCCTGCTGTCAGGAGTACGTTTATTCCAGCGTGTATGTGTGTATGGATGTGTTGTCTACCTGATATTTCCTGCCCTGCTGTGGCAGATATTCAGTATGCTGAGTGCAGCCTACAGCTGTCTGTTGTCTTGCAGCAGACAGCTTCCACCTGAGGCCCAGAGACACCTCAACCTCGTCTGCTTTATTCAGCATTCGGCTCCCTGGAGGGCCTGACGGGCATATCAACACAACGTCCAGCAGTGGAAAGGAACTAAATGTATTTACTCAAGTACTGTTGTGCAATATTTGACGTACTTCACTCGAGTATTTCCAGTTTTGGAAGTTTTGAGAGTCTCTTTTTTATTACTTTCCTTCTCCCTTTATTTCTTTTTTCCTGTTTTTCTTTTTTTTATTCTCTTTCTTTCCTATTTCTCAGACTTCATCTCCCTCTCTTTCTTTCCTTTATTTTCCCTCTTTTGTTCCCTCGCTCCTGCCTCCTTCTTTCTGCCGTCCTTCCAAGTTAACTTAAAAATGAATTGTTGAAGTATTCAGTTGTTTTGAGTGAAGTTGTAGCATTTTTATGTAGAAGATGTGTGTCATATACTTACTGGTTTTAAGTTCAGTTGAATTAAATTGGTACAATTACCTTAATGATAAATACTTGAGTTACTTGTAATCAAATATTTATTCATGCTTACACTATTGAAGGTAATACATTGGAACAGTTTAAGGCAATTTTAGTTGAACTAACTCATCAGGTTTTACAGTGTGGGGACTTTAAATTCAAGTTGAATCCATTAACTCGCTGTCATCTCTTAGTGACATTTCCTTGTCTGAACCTTCGAACAACATTTCAGTTTCAACACACTCACAGAGGATCCATAGAGACCATTCAGTGAGATAGATAAACGAGTTTTATAGACCTGGGAATACCCTTCTGAAATCAGCAACTCTTGGATATTTACTCTCTATAGGCTGTGGCATTCAGCTTAAAGTGTGTGTGTGTGTGTGTGTGTGTGTGTGTGTGTGTGTGTGTGTGTGTGTGTGTGTGTGTGTGACCACATAGCGGGCTACATGTGCATGTGATCTGTTAAAGGTCACAACCCTCGGAGAACCAGCGGTGCAGCGACATCCCTCCCACTGACCTCCCATCACAACAAACATGAATGTCACTGCTTTGTTTGCATCACCTCTTCTGCTCTTTCCTCTCCATCTTAATACGACATCACTGTCCCTGGGGATGATGGGATTTGGTGCATATAAATATGCGTGGGTTTCTTGTACTGAAAACAGCCACAGCTTGGTGCATGGACTCTGTATGGGGATAAACAGCAGTTATGTTGTTCTCTGTGGGTTTGCTTTGTCACAGAGAGGAGAAACAGGCGACCTGCTGTGAGGGTTTAACTTTGAGTAAACAAAGCGGAGGAGGTGAGGGGAGATCACGGATGTCAGTTTTGGTTTAAAAGTGCTCCGAATATGATGACACAAATGCCATTTCTGTGACATTCGTGAACAAATGTTGTATTAAGCCTCATCAGTTTGGTGCTTTACTTTGACCGAGGAGATACATCAATGGTAAATAAAGGATCATCAAAAAATAATGTAAAAAACACATTCTCACTCCCAACTTGTTAAACAGGGAGTTGGTCAGTGACCCTCCGCTTCAAAATATATGATGCTGCAGGTACCCCTCAGCATCATTTCTGAACGTTCAGGGCTCCATAGTCAAGTTAGCAATACTAAATATGCGGTTAGACTTTCAAAATCAAGTTTACGTGGTTAAAGTAGTGAAACGGTTGCACTTTGGTTAGGTTTAGGCACAAAAAATACTTGGCTATGTTTTAGAAAAGATTGTAAGTTATGTTACGTAGCTTACTTAAGTTAACTTTAAAACGTAACTTAAAATAAGTCACTTGTGACTTTTGGTCCCAAACCAAACAACGGTCTCCTGGTTTAAAGTCCTGTGTTTGTTTGAACCTGTTTAGCTGGTATAATAGTTGAATAATAAATACATATGAAAGAAAGAAAAGAGAAAAATTAAGAATGTACTGCTTCTGTGACTTTTAGAAACACACAGCCTGTTCTCATTCTCAGGGCGTCAAATATCAATGTTTTGTCACGCCACTCATTCAGCATCTGAATGTGACGCCATACAGTCTGTTTAAGACACAGCGGGATGTTAACGCCAATGTAACCCCTCAAGTCAGGTCACGTAGTGCAAAGAGATGTTTATTTGACTTGCGTCACGTAACGTACTTATTTTAACCCAAATCAGGACGTTTACCTAAACCCAATAAAGTAGTTTTGTTACCTAAACTTAACCAACCAACCATGTGTTAAAAAGGCATCTCATACAAACACTAAAGGGTACCATATGCTTCCGTATGAGACACTGAGGCATCGTTACAAAACTGCGTTGGTATTTCACGACCTAGAATGACAGCATGTTGAAATACGATCTGACACACACCCACAATTTCTTTTCCATTTTGTATTACATTTATAATCATATTTGTGTGTGAGGGAGAAACCAAACATACACTTATGAATAATTTAGATCTGGCATGCGTCATTAAATAAATATTCAGTGAATAGCCTCAATGAACAGAGTATTTGTCAAGATGTTAACTTGAGAATATAATTCAGTGTGATACGTAGTGAAAGCTTATCAAGCCCTTGTAGTGGAGAGAGCAGTACAGAAGCAGGGGATTATGGGTATTTGGAGCATGCAGCTCACGTGTGTAGCACAGCCTCACCGCGACCAGCGAAGCGTGGAAACAAAACAAGCCTTTATGTAAATGCGAGTCATTTTGTATGCATGCACAGGTACTGTTAGAGGGAAGAGAAACGTCTGTACAAGGGCACACAGGAAGGCCGGAACACGCAGGAACATTACATGTTTACCTGAGCGAACTGCAGCGAGCATGAGAGCAGAGCATGAACACGTCCCGCTGTTTGTGGGTCTTATGTGGATGAATCATCTCAGTCAGGGAGACTCAATGGAGCAGAGGAAATATAAACTATCACACATCAGAGACTGCGGTGGTTTCAGTTATTCCTCCATGATTATTAGTTCCTCTACGTCCTGAACCTCTGACTACCTCCTTTTCTCCTCACTCTTCTCCCCAAGGAGCTTCTCAAAAACTGCTTTCTTCCTCTGCTCTCACTCATTCACTCTTTCTCCAGCCATCCCTGTACCTGTGTGAGTGCAGATTAATCTTCCAGAGAAGCAGAATGAATCTCCTCTTCCTGCCCTCTCTCCCCACTCACACTGACTACACATGCTCAGATGTCCCATCACATCACAGATGCCATGCAGAGGCAATTACACAACACACACACCTCCCAGGAGCAGCTCATTATGACACACACAAGACACAGAGGTAAAACACACACACACACACACACACACACACACACACACACACACACACACACACACACTCAGGCATAAAGTCGCATTATATGTGAGTATACAAGATGTAGCTCAAAGGTTATAGCTGAACATCATGTAATAAGAAGACTATGCATTGCATTATTTATGGTGTATGTAAGATCATTTTATTTATTTATTTAAAAAATTCCCGGTATTGTTTGATTTTTATTTCCATTATTAATCACAGTATTATGTAAATGTAGCTGAACAGCAGCAAATTTGGCCAAAATTGTTGCTATAATGGCATGTTGGATTTTCCATAGTTTTCTAAGGTTCTCCTGAGTCAGTTGTCAGTGTTAACAATAGATTATATCACATTGACCAGTGTCTTTTGATTACTCAGGAGACAGAGTGGGTCGTTCACTGATCACAGGGTTGGTGGTTCGATCCCCACTTCCTCCTGTCCAAATGTCATAGTGTCCTTGAGCAAGACTCTGAACCCCGCAATATAAATGTGACCATATAAGTAAACCATTTACCAGATGACGAAATATAATGTTAAAGATGTC
The DNA here is from genome assembly GCF_905237075.1 of Dicentrarchus labrax. Lineage (NCBI taxonomy): Eukaryota > Metazoa > Chordata > Actinopteri > Moronidae > Dicentrarchus > Dicentrarchus labrax. Next base: position 21,953,998 of record NW_026136712.1, on the reverse strand, counting down.
ACTTTACATTTTTAGTTTGGCGCACTCCCATCATCCCTGTTTCTAGTTGCAGCAGGCAGATGTTAAAACACTGTGCACTACCTGCCCAGCACCAAACAGCAGACAGACACAGTTAGTGGAGCATTCAGCAGCTGAAGAGGCAGATATTGGTGGAGACCAAAAACAGAGCTAAAAGTACAGAGACTATTCATCAGGTGACTAAATAAATGCTAATGTTGCTCCAGCATATGCTGAGTGTATGAATATCCAACTGTACATATGTGATAAAACCATTCAAATGTTTATGACATATTAAACTCAGTATAACATTAGCCGCTATAAGCTGACAGTCATGTCAGACCAAATAAGGCCGTAGAAGCAAAACATGAGTGGATTAAACTGAGTAACAATTAAGTGCTAATGAATTAAACTTGTCATTTTTATATAGAAGATTGTTTTTAAAACACAACACTGTAATTTAAGAGTTTCCTGGTTGTGTTTCAGCACATCAGCAGCTCTGTGTTTTCTCACAGATTCTCTCGTCACTTTCTATTATCTTTATCACAATAGAACCTTGTTTAGTTAGCAGCAGGAAAAAGCTCCATAAAAAAAATAACTGTGAGTCTTGAATATGTACTAACATGAACAATATATGATTACACAATATATCAGAACACAATACAGATGAAAACAAATAAAAAGAATATAACACAACTGTAATAAAACTGTGTTAAATGATGTTAGGAAGCACCATGGCATGTAGATTTCAGAGTGTGTTTACCTAAACAGATTTGACGGCAGTGTTTTCACCATTATAGCGAGTTCATACAACTCCAAGGCCACTGCATGTCACAAACACTACTTGTAGTCGAGTCTCCTCCTGTCTAGAAAATGACACTTCGAGAAAAAGAAACTACATTTCTGTGTAAAGTCAAGTCTTTTTAATTTCAAAATTTATAACGACAGTCATTACAGATGGCAAAAGACCGACTTTAGTAAATTCAGACCCGCCAGAACTCTTCCAATGTGGTGTCATTTTTCTTGTTTTACCCTGGACATTTGCATAAAAGCAGCTTTTAACTAATCAAGTGTCTTCACTTGTAAAAGGCCAGCGTATGATGAACACAGAGACAGCAGAGCATCTCTTCACAGATCGCAGCGTCTTTTCAAGTATTAATGGAAGATGCCGGCCAGGTTTGTGATATGTGTCCGCCGTGATTATGCATGATCACAGGGAGTGGACCCTCGCCAAAGTGCCCCCCTGTTGTGCGCTGGTTTCGAAGCGTGGTTGCCATGGAGACACTTTTAGTATCAGGCTGCCTCATTTCATTGTGTGGCTGCTTGTGAAATGGCTTTATGGCCGGGAACATTATGTATTTGAAGTACTTTAAGCAGGAAATGGCACCCAGATTTAGAGCTACCTGTTCAGAGATGGAATAAGAATGTGTATGAATAGGCAATATGTGATAAAGATGTACAGGCTGCTTTATATAACTGTGATGATCTGGATCTGGCTCAGACAGAGAAGGAATGTTAAATGTTATATGGAGCTTCTGGCCTGAATGTCTCAGTACAAACAGACTAAATGTATACTAATAAATATAGCACTACAAAGGGTACACTAGGGATGTTATGATCTCTTTTTTTATGCTCACTGCTCATAGCCCTAATTGGTTTCTTACATAACCAGTTTGTATAACCAGTGCAGAGTACTAGCGTTAGCGCTAGCACTATTTTTTTCCACATGAGTACCCATACTTCTTATTAAGTAGTGCTTTGTCCTAGTGAAGGCCAGCACAAATCTCCGCTAGAAACTTTAAAACTGCGTCTATGTTAACAATGGGTCAAGTGTAATGGAAAAGGGCTCACTGGTAGTGACAACCACACAGAGTTTGCTCTACAGGGCAATGTATCCTCTTTCAGAACAGTGGTTTTATGTTTTTACAGCATACAACTTTACTGTTTTGGTTCCCTCTTTCTCATCAACCTCGTTTCCAGCCTCAAAAAGCTCTGATAAAGCCACTTTAAGTTGTTAAACTGAGATTAAATGTTAGATATCATAATTCAATCTGGATATAAAAAAAACTGTTTGCTAACACATTCGCAATTACAACTATGTGGTGACTTACAGTGCAAATAATGTCGAGCCTGTAGTGTAACACAGTCCCCTCCCCCTGTTCACACTATCAAGATGACATTTAATTGCCTTCACTGTTGGAAACAAGTTCCCTGGAAACATTACAGTAAGTGCCTGCCTTGAGTAGCAATCTCTCCCATCATAAATACTAACATATGAACTCTAAATGCCAATCAATGACATTCTTGATATTTTCAACTGGTTTTGTTTATGTAAAAATAGACACTGACAACATAAAGTTTCTGTACTTTCTGAATATACCGTAGAAAATGTTTTCCTTTAAAAATAATTATAGTTGAACCACTTGCTCCTCATGAATGTTATGTGTACTTTCACACAGACAAAGGTTTCTCAGAATGTTAATTCACAGGCTGAAATGATCCTAGACTACTTGCCATGCCAAAAAAAAAAAACTGAAATTGTACATTGAAATTGAGAGTGTGCCTGTGTATCTGGAGGACTGTTACTTGTCCAGCCTCAGGCTGTGCGGGACTCGGCTGGCTGTGATCAGGGAACACTGATCCAGGCCGGGGTGACTGATGTTCTAAATATTGGATGAGCTCATCTGTGACCGAGAAGAGGCAGGGGAAACGGCCAAAACTAGAAACTGGAGCAAATGCTGTCACACAATGTGCAAACTCTCACACATCCACCCACACACACAAACTACACAGATGCTCTCTTTTCTTGCTCACATACCCACATGTACAAATACAGTATATACGCACATATACCAGGCTTTCACCAGCAAAGGCGCATTATAAAATATGGAGTCAGTGCATAAAGAAACACACACACACACACACACACACACTCCTCACTCCTCATCATAACAAGAAAAATCAAACTCCTCCAGCTGCAACAGCTTCACGTGTGGTGTCTGCCTGCTCACGTGCAAATTATGATGTAGTTCATTTGGGCGAGAGAGCGAGCAAGCAAGAGAGAGAGAGAGAGAGAGAGGCCTGTTTTATTCACTCACTCAGACCTTGATTGGTCGAAGGTTTCTGAGATGTTGAAATAACCTGTAATGAATGAAAACACTGATTCGGTGAGATGCGTTGCCATGGCGACGGTCTGAGGGAGTATCTGCTGCGTTATAGCTACTGACGCATGTGGTGGCTTGTCAGCTGTGTAGGCGGTCAGTGGCACTGACCTCACAGGTCAACCACCGTGCAGATCCAACATGTTTCAAAGTGGATCCCTTCAGGTGCAACAGAAGGACATCGGTAATACGACACATGCTCAGTACATGCAGAGTGAAGGTCGTCTCTCGTCTCTCAGTGGTTTAGTTAAATGTGAGGTACGTGTGGTGTTTGCTGTATCTGTACTAAAAAAAATGTTGGGGCTGATGTAATTGTGTACTCATTGGATTGTTAATTGTTTTGAGATATTTATTAGGCTGGGCGGGTTGGATGGTTAACCACATCTGTCATCACTGGGCCTATCAGCCTCTTGGTATATGGGTGTGTGGGTGTGGTACCCAGATCCAACTGAGACCGAAATGTTGTCCACTCAAATAAATCATTTTGTGGTTTCATCTGTAGATGTGTGACTGTAGTTCACAGAGTTTAAACAACTACAGGAAAGCTATTCAAATGCATGTTGCTGAATAGAGTACAACATCATTCAGTAGAAACATTCTTGCTGAAGTGAATTAATACGACAAGTAAAGCTGAATATATGCTCTAAACAGCGTTCCTCGCCAATCAGACATCTCATGAGCGACAGGGCAGGAAGTCCAGGGTATAATTTCCACAGTGGATGGAGGGCGATATCCTATTTTTGTGTCCCTGACTTTACAGCAACAATTTGATTTACTTGTTAAAATCTCTTCTAACTATCCAGCTGCCAAAATCAAGATGAAAAGAGCTCTGTGTTGATAAAAAAGTTAATTAAGTTGAATGGCACAGAAAGTGCTTTGCAGATTTGTATTTGCTCTGGTTTTCTGTCTCAGGCTGCATGTTGGGGCTGTACGCCGACACTCTGGGCTGAAAAAATACTCCCATCTCCTCTGCTTGTATTTGGGGGTTAAACAAAATCATTTGAGTATTTGTATGTTTTCATTTCCCGTTAACTTTCTCCACCAATCAATATTATTTGTAAAACACAAATAATTTGTTGTTTGATTGATTTGCCCATACTCACATGCTTTAAGCCAGTGGTTTTCAAACTGGGACTAACAGGGGTTCTTGAGTGGGTTCTAGGGGGTCCCCAGCAAAAGGAGGAATTAAATATTATAACTTTTATCAGTTTTATCACTTTTGATAAAGTTTAAACAACAACGAAAACAGATTTGGCCATTCTGATTGCAATATAGTGATCCTCATCTGATCATTGATCAGACTTTTTATCTTCTTTTTATGAATAAGAAAATAGCTCATTATGGATGCAATAAGACCTAAATCCTCCCTAAATTGGGGGCTATGATCTAATGTGCATCTATTAAATCCTCGACATGAAAACATTTGGGAATCCCTGCTGCAAGCTATTTACTTCTAGAGTGAATAGGTGTTACGTATCCACATTATGAAAACACAAGTAGTCTGATTTATGGAACCAGATGTTCAGACGTGGATGGATGTGTGGTTGGAGCTCAGGTCAGCTGATCGACTGATCTGTGTCTGCTACGTGAGGAGCTTCAGATATGTTCTGCAGCCTGGCCCATTCTGTCACTATCAAGCTGATTTCCTCTTTGTCTATCACTCGTACCCCTCCACCGCCACTATTCCCTCTTCTTCTTCCCCCTCTCTCCTCTCTCTCTGCATCAGGACGCACCGGGAGTCTGAGCCAATCACCCCATTTCTCAGCCAGGCTAGCATGGCCAGCGATGAATCCCTCTAAATCATAGGCTTAACAGCCTGCTGTGATACTGCAGGGACTGGGAGGGTCTCCACTGCACATTTCATAGAGAAACGGAGATGGATGGATAAATATATATATGTGTAGGGGAAAGGATGAGAAAGAGAGAAACAGGGAAGATAAAGAGACAGAGTTGAAATAGTGAAAGATAAATGGAAAAGTTTATGATATCAGAACCCGAAGAACAGGTTCAAAATAAATCAACAATGCGGTTTATTGATTGAATCTGAAAATGTTCGGCAGCCAGTCGGTGCAGTCCTCCACTCATGTGTTTACTCTCCTGTCCTCGAGTCTAGTGATCAGCCTCTCTTGTGCAAACAGACTTAACAGAGCAAAGATGATAACTGGATGTCTCTGTAACAGCATATCACTCTGGAGCAAATCAATTTGTCATTAATGCCTCAGCTGAGAGGCTAAAAAGGAACCAGGAAATGAAATTATTCCCTTAGAAGGTACACTCATAACTACAGGGACAGGCAAAGTAATAAAGAAATAATAGCTCGGATTTCACCCAGAGAGCAAATTGTTTTATTATGAGGCTGACTAATTTATCTGATAAAAAGGACATTGGTGCATGTGTGAGGCGGCCATTATTACTGAAGACGCACTTCCACACTGAGATGGCTGGCTTGTCAGTCTGGATTTTTGTTGTTTTTGAGAATATAGCCGCTGGAGGAAAGACAGAGGGATGGATTTGATTCATTAAGAGCTAGAATATGAACTCCTGCTCTCAAGGCAAGCGACGACACAAGACACATTTCAACCACTTTGTAGGGAAGTCCTCTATCATGGCATGTGTAATTTCACATTTTCTGGGAATTCACTTGAGAAACACCCTGAAAATAAGATGGTTCATTTAAAGATCACCTCCAGGCCAAGCAGCAACCTCCATGGCTGGCAAATGAAGCCCACACAGAAGTGCCATAAACTGCAGTTCCTGGGACGGCCACTTCAGGCTGGCTCCAGCAGTGAGTCGGTCTTCATACTATCCAAGACTTTGAGTGGAGGGGAACTTTAAGGCATTTATCCTTGAGTTTTGAAATAATTAACACATTATTAGATTCAATATTTGGATGGGACTGTATGTTTTTTTGAAAAGGTGGCACTGTGAAGCAACGGCTGGAGTGGGCATTAGTGAGGAAACACGTACAAAACATTCACGAGCGTCAGCAAATTGGATATCTGCACAAAACAAGATCCGAAAACAGAGCCAGTTTCACTTGATGGCCAACATTTAAAAACTATGGAAAAACACCTTGGTGCAGTTCTGGACTCACAGGTGAGCTTCTCTGGAAATAAAGCATATTTTCCTATAGATTAGATAGATAGATTCTTCATCAATAACTTGGTGTTATTCAGCAGGTCTTAGAACTAGTGTACAAAACTATTGTTGAGAGTGTTTTAACTTTTCCTTCGGCACGGTCAACTAAACTGTAGATCTAAGAATAAACTTTCAAAGATTGTGTCAATAGCAAGGAAAATAGTAAACCCCAAAGGCCCTTGACTCAACTCTCTACAGAAAGGACGAGGAAGAAAACGAGAAGAAGTATAGCACATAGCTCCCATCCTCTCTTCAGCCAGTTGGAGCGTTTGGGCTCTGGGAGGCGCTATAGAGTCCTTCTGGCAACTAAAACTGGATTTAAGAAGTCCTTCATCCCAAGTGCCATCGATATTCTTATCTCTACAAAGTGACTGATGAGATTTAAGCCACAGACACTGACATGAACTGTTTTTGATGTGTAATGTGACCTTGTCTATGTGCTTGTTTTACTAACTCATTGTCTGTTTTTCTGTGTTGTTATTTCTTGAGTTTGGTGAGCTGAATATAAATTGGTTGGGTGCCAAGAAATGCAGCAATGCACCAGCAAAAGTCAGGGAAGAAGAAGACTGCAGCTAGCAAACATGGATTGTAAACAAACAACTGGCTTTGCAAATGTTTTGTGAGGAAGGAAACATGTTAGCCTTTAGGTACACACACGGGCTTTACACTGTGTGTAAACGTAAGTATTTGTTTGAATTAAAACACCACAAAGTATTGGAAATATTAGTATGTGAAAAGTCAAGGTAATTTATCATATTCCTACACATCCATTATAACCATAAATTAGTCCTGCTCATTGATTTCCAATATTTTCCACAGTGGCCTAAAGTACCTTCTTGGAAACAGGATAGCAACGCATTCAAAGGTGCACCGAACTCTTGTGTGTTGGTATATGTATATATCACAATTGATTAATTGCTTATATATTATTTATAAATGCTATAAATGCAATAAAGTGCTACCAAAGTATTTTCATACAAAATAATTATCAAAAAACTTTCCCCATCGTAGCCTCGGTCTTCTTTCATCGCTCATTGCTCAGTTTGTTTTGACTGTGGGAGCTGTCCATAGTGCTGAAATACCAACACAGATGCTGTACTGTGGGAAAGCACTCACAGTCCCTCCTATTCTGCATCCATTTCAGCTGCCTCAGAGGACAAAATGCCCATTAGGCTTGCCATGTGTTTTGTCAACAACATAACAATCTCTCTGATCAAACACAACTTCCACAGTGAAACTCAGAGGCAGAGACAGAGATCCAGGCCAGGGGACGGAGCAGAGGCGCAGAGAAGATCTAAACAGGTGACTGGTGTCACACTCCATCATCCATCACATTAGTCAGGCCTACAACAGGCAAGGATGGAAGTGGCATGCTCGTAAACCTTGCTCAAAGGCCGCCGCTGCAGAGATCCTGCATCAGAAATCTGAGCAGCAGAGAGTCTGAAACTGTCTGCCTGCACCAGACTATCGATGGAGACAATAAGTGAGAGGATTAGGAGATAAAATGCAGCGGTTTGACTCCTGTTCTAGCAGAAGTCATCCATCATCATCATCAGCGTTTCGCACAGTGGTATATGCAGTCTTTTACTGCTGGCTCTATATAAAAGGTTTTATGTCAAACCAGAAAGGGTTTCAGCTGAAATATTTTTACGTAATCGCTGAAAGAACTTTAGAAATATATTTGCAGAAGAAATCTCATATCCACATTTTGCCAAATAAGTACTGAGGAGTGATAATGAATCTAATTACACATAGAGGTTTGATTCTAAAACCTTATTATGAAATTGGAACAACCTTATAAGAGAGCATGTTAAAGATCCAAAGCAGAAAGTAAAGAATCCAAGGGGTAACAACACACAAGGAATAACATGCGATTTCCCATGTTTCCTAAGATGCAGCATAGTGGTGTACAGTAGTAAGAGTGTCCTCCAGCTGTTAGCTGAAGTGCTCTTTAGCAGGGCTGTCGGGTTATAGCTAACCCCGTCCACCCTGCGGCGGGGCAAACACAAAGAGATTTTCCCTCAAGGATGAAAAAAAGAATTTCATTTCATTAAATGTGCCTTTGGATTTAAAATCCTCATCACTGTCTTTGAGTTCACACTTTAGGAGAAAAAACCTGGAGGTCTGTGATGGTCAGGGAGCCTCTATTCTATTCTCATCTGTAAGGTCAATATACTGTAACAGACGGAAGAGAATACCATTGGTTTTTTGATCTGATTAGCGCTGCAGCAATTAGTTGATTAATGGATTATTTTATGGTAAATATCAGACCGATTAGCTGCCATGTTGAGATAATCTACATCGGCTGATGCCTGCGCTCACAAAATGTCTCCAGACACATCTGCAGGCAGCCTTTTCAGGGTATCACATTGTGCATAGACGAATGGAAATACACATTACTTTACCACCCTGCTCTGTAAATAGCAGCATTGTCCATTGAAAAAAACAACAACACATCAGTCGACCACTAATTGTAAATCTAAATAAACAATCTGTAGAAGTCAACTTTGCTTCTGGAAAACTGTGATGAGTATTTTTCACCAATCTGAGACATTTTATGGACTCAGCAATTATGAGATAATGATAATAATCGATGATTTAAGCCCCATTTCTGATCTACAGCTAATAACATGTACTCTCTGTCTACAGAAGAATACAAACATACTCTATAGAGCTCAGTACAGTGAGAAATATTGATTCCCGACCAGGTTTAAATGGAGATGTTCAATGGAGCTCGGCAGTTTAGAGACACTGAGTGGCAGATGCAAAGTGGTGAACTGTCCTGATGGCCAAGCTCGCCGATTCATTGATAGAATCTTTGTGTTGCATCAAGCCATTAAAGTATCAAAGTGGGGTGTGTGTTTGTCTTTTGTGTGTGTGTGTGTGTGTGTGTGTATCTGATCTCCCGCTGTAACCTGGGGTTGTTTATGTCCGTTTTCATTCATCTGAGGTCGACAGGAATTCACTTTAATCACAGCAGTTGGAAATGAATTGGAACAGAGGCGGGTGAGTAGGAGTGGGATTATTTCCTTCAACAAAAATATACCATTAGAGGCTATTATTCTCCAAACTTTTTGCAGATAAACACACACACGCACACACAAAGAGGATCTCTCAGAGAATGCAGAAGCTATTAGCAATCAGAGGCATGTCTGCAGTCTCACTTAAGACACTCCGGGCCTTTCAATACGGGAATGATTATGTTCAGAACAAGCCGCTCTACAGAAACAGAAAACACTGCCAGAAAGAAATAACAGATCCTGCTGCCGGATATTCACAACTTAAGACCGCCACAGTGCTTTCATCTTTTCAGATCAGTGAGAGTGCTGGGGAGTTGCTCATAACAGGAGGTTTTGAGGTGTAGATCAGAGGAGAAAGCTTTTAGAGGTTGTTCAATCACTGTAAATGGCATGAATCCAATTTATAGCCATAGCTTTGTGCCCTCCACTTCTTCAGCTTGCCAATAGCGCATCGTTTATTCTGCACGCTTCTCCTTCAGTCAAAACATCTACTGTACATACAAATGATGCAACCACTCTATCAGATCCCTTCTCTGTGCATTGACTGTAACCTAGTTTCTTCTCTGTATGAAGGGCAAATACCCACAGACACCCCACCTTCAGCTGTGTACATCTACTCTTACTCCCCACAGCCACTCTCCCATGGGTTTACCTGCTCCTCCAGCTCCTCGCCTGTGTCCTCCAGCAGCTGGACCTGGGGGTTTATAGCGATAGCCTGGAGAGAGGGAAGTCCACTGGGCTTTCAAACACACTATGTCCTGCTTCCCCGTCTGTTTTGTGTCCACATAATTAGAGTGCGCCTCTGTATGCGCAGCCAGGAGTCCACTGAGAAATGTGAAATGGATAACCTAGGGCTCAGGAAGTGAGCCAGCGCTGCCGGTAAAATCACCGCCTCCACAGCCACTGACACCAAGCCCTGCCCTGACTGGGCTGTGATGTCATCCCCATACCCAAGCCCTACGCAGCAGTCATCATAGTTTGGCACGAGAGGAAGCTCCAAGTGATAAGACAAGTACCTTCCTGTCCTTTCCCCACTCACATTCCCAGGTACTTTTCTGCCTCCATCCTTTCATTTCCTTGTCCCTACATCCTCATCCCTTCATCAACATCATCAATAACTGACATAAGATCTGCGCAACTGGAACACAAATACAAACACTGTGTGTCTAGATACGACCTGACAGATACAGTTCCGTCCAGCCAAAATACTTACAGACTGATAACCATTGTTTTTACCCAATACCTATAATATGTAGGGCTGCAACTAATGATTATTGTCATGATAAAATTAGTCTGCCAATTATTTTATCCACAACATTGGTTAACATTTCAGAAAATCTGAAAATGTCCATCACAATTTAGATAAGAAGACAAAGAAAATCAGCAAATATCAGCATTTAAAAAAGTCAAGTAAATAACTGCTGCAAAACATTTTCTGTCAATCAACTAATGAACTAATTGTTTACGCCCTTTACAAAAAATATACATACGCAATTGTTTACAACACAAACAATTAATAGCACGTATAATTACAAATGTACCATTAAACTAAATCAAATCCCAAAGAAAGGGACCTGATGCAAACATCACCATGGATTTTACCTTTTAACTCATTAACTCACTCCCAGCAGTGGACCAGAAAGCTGTGCAGTCAGCATTGTTCATGCAGTAGCAGTATCCAAAGATACCAAACATGAGAGGCAGAATTTGGGGAAAATGTGTGTGAAATGATGCACAAAACATCTCAAATATTTCTATTTGACGGTGAGTTGTGGCCACAAAAACACATATTTCTGTCAGTTTAAACATCAACAGCTTCAATAAAGAGCTGAGCCAAGCTGATACACAGTATATATGACACTGTCAGACAGTGTGGAATAAGATAAATAAATACATTTACAATCTTAAAGCTACTTTAAGGGACAAAAACAACATGTGGTTAAAGGAAAATTCTGGTATTTTTCTAAATAGCTCTTATTTTCATAAATGTGACCATTCTGTTTATGGGCAGGCACACGAGCTAAATTCAGCAATAACACACCTCATTTTATCTGTGGTGGTTCAGAATGAGAACGGAGGAATCTGACCCATCAAAGAGCCACCTGGGATCCAAATGTTGTTCAGTCAAAGCCCATACAGCGCACCTTCATTTTCTGTTGTTTCTGATGAGACTGAGGACGAAAGAGGGGGAGTTTCCACCTTCTAGTTTCATTGATTTCAAGGGGAATCTGAGTGAATCCGACCTGGTGGCAGGCATTAAGAATAATTAGAAAGAAATAGCTATTATATTATAACAGGTATTCAGTATTAAGTTAAGACTGTTTCATAACCAGTTAAAAACATCCTTGTTGTAGGCAACGTTTAAATACATTTGTGATATGGAGTCAACGCAAAGGACAAACCCTGGTTCTGACTCTGTGGCACCAGAAAGAGAGAATACACAGCTTTGTTTGCTCGTTTGGTCATCTGGTACAAATCAAGTGCTGCAGAGACTAAAAGGCCGGAGGGGAGGGGGGATTTATGCAATTCAATTAATGTGTTTTGAAAAGGGCAGGAGGGCATTATGAAACCAAGGTAGCAATTGCAAGAAGGGCAGTAGAGACCCACTTAAGCGTATTTGGAGGATATCAAGTGGAAGACAAACCATCATGCACGTTAGACTTCGGTTTTCCGGCACACTGACCACTGCGGGCCGGACAACAACAAAATACCACTGTGCTCTCTAGCAGCTCTATGCAACACTGTAGGAGTGCATTCATTTTTTATTCACTGTTGCAAAAAGAGATGGTAAACCAGAGACTGCTGCACCTTTCGGTTGCCATAGAAACCACCTGAATGACAGGCCCAGTAGCTGTTTATGCTGCATGATAAAAAAAAAAGGCATTTTCTTTCCAGTGAGTTCTGATTATTTCACCACTGTGTGAGAAACAATGAGGCAATCTGGCCTCCATTCATCATCTCCCACAATCCCCTTCCTTTTCCAGCACTAATTGGATAACAGCAGCCACACACTCCTGCTCCAATTAGAGGAAGCCCCTGCTCTCACAATTCCCTTTCACCTTTCACCTTCACTTCTGCCGTTCACCTTTACAGGAGCTGCAGCCTTAAACTGCTCAGCTGACCTGATCCTCTAACCTGGGGGGGGTGTTAGAGCTGTGGGTCTGTGAGCTTTAGAAATAGACATCATTCATCATTGTGCCATGATTTTTATCCTGAATCTCAATACACACACACACACACAGGCAAGGACACACACAGCACTGTGCAACAGCAGATGAGGAAGATTACATCATATCTATAGGCTATGTAGCCATACTGGTCGTCTTATAGAATTAGGTGAACATTGAGGTAATGTGTAGGCGTTTATCGGCGACCAGCAGCGTGTAGAATGAAATAAGAGCACATCAGCAGCGTTATCGGGGTGTTAGCAGCGGAATGTCGGCTCACCTGAGCTGAAATGGGAGCTGAGGGCAAAGCCGGGGCTGAAAACGACTGAACACATCGTCGCCAGGAGCACCAACATCTTCGCAGCCGGCGTTGCAGAACCACAAGAAAAAAAACTGCACAGCTTGGAGAGCAACAGACTAGGCAACACTATTTCTGGAGCACAGCTTCATTTCTCCTTTCCGAACCGGTCCCTGGTGCTCTCTCAACGCGCCCCTCCATTCCTCCTCTTATACCGGTGAGATGAAGACAGGAGCGCACGCCACCGCAGACCGAGCCCGGTTCTTATCTTTTTATTTCCCTCCTGAACTCCTAGCTCTAGACTGTCGCTGCAGAGGAGGAGGAGGATGTGGAGGAGGAGGCGAGAAAGTCCTGTTTTAAATCAGCCAAGTTGATCCAGAATTGAATCCTATCCGGCTGCAGAGAGTGGCGCACAGCTTCACCTGGATGGATCACATCTTCTGAGCAGCTCCGACAGAACCGGATCAGACAGCGAGCACACACACACACACACACACGCACACATACACACACGCACACGCACACACACACAGATCAGGCGTTCAGATGTGTGTGAGAGGTGCCGGGAGCTGTCCGAGGTGCTGACAGCAAGAGCGCCATCTTGCTCGGTAATGCTCCCCAATAGAATTTATGGAGCGGTTTTTTTGCGCTCCGTCTGCAGGGGGAGGGGGCTGTGAGAGGCTGTGGATAGGCTACTGTGCTGCTTGTTCAGATGAGATATACAGTACAGGATCAGATGAAAAGGTGTGCAGGAGGAATCTATTTTTGCAGTTAAAAAGACCCATTTTATAATTTTTTTTTTGCAAGCTTGCGGGCTGAAAATGGCGCATCTTCACCTGCAAAGCAAATATTTCTGTCATGACTTTACTGTATTTGTGTTTTGTGCTTCTGGAGGCAGCGCCTGCAGCTGTCTCCTCCTCTGCCTCAACTCCAACAGTTAGATAAGAAGAGATATTAAAAAAAAAAAAATCTCCCATGAACAGACAGTGATGTAACGGGGAAAGGCACAGAGCGGGAGTTGGCTCTCTGGACTATCCCCACTCTAATCCTACTGTTCATACATGTTGGATGATGCCCCCTCCCCCACCCGGCAACATTCATCCTCTCCCAATCCCCTCTCCTCCCCCTTCATCCTCTCTTCCCATCAGATTGGATTCCTGGCAGCAGAGGGAGTCAACTTTTCCTTGTGCGTGTTACAGGCTTTACTATGGTTGTAATTGTTCACCCACGCAGAGCCACAGAGATGTCACAGGCTGAGCTGCCAAAAAAAGGAGAACTGTCTAAGCACAAATCCAGCCTTTGTCAGATTCAACATCACTCTTATTGTGCACCCTGCTTTGTTGCATGGATGAATAGTTATGTAATGTATCATTTATAATTAACAGATACAGATTTTTTTTATGCTGCCAGAATGGCTTGTTCACATAAAAGTGGCTGCCAAGATCACATATATATATATAGAGAGAGGTGGCTTAAAGAAACACTGGACAAATCAAAAAATGGTGATTCAATAAGCCCCTATTATAGAGAGAGAAATTAATCTTTGCAAAAGTTCAGCGTTATCTTCCCAGCTGACTGAGCATTATAGAACCAGTCTGATCATCCCACAGCCGTATGGCACGAGGGGTCTTCAGCAGTCATATAAATGTTGACCCTGCCCTGAATGTCCACAGGTATCTACTAGTGAGTCTGTAATGGTTGCTCACTGATGTTCAGTGCCGGAGAAATTATTGAGATATTTTATTATAAGTAAAAGCAGCAATGAAAAAGTAATTTAATAACTCTTCTCCAGCTCAATGGCTCCTCTATAATGTTTTCTTACTATAGACTGCAAAATTTAAAATGGACTCAGTGACATCACCTCACCAGTCACATCAAATGGAAACGCTCAAGTAAAGTACCGCTAAATTGTAGTTAAGTGGTATATTTTTATTTTACCACTGGTCTTGAAAAGACGTATAAATTTTGACTTCTGATGACCGAGAGGCTGGAAGTCCAGATATTGAACCTGTCCAGACCAACAGGTATTTTCTGCATGTCCATTTGACATTTTGTTGCGGTGTAAAGTTTTCGTTCTTTTTAAAATATGAAACTGCTTCCAGCTTTCTGTCTCAGTGTCAGTACGACATAACCTACCTCCACCCCTCCGCCTCCAGAGTTCATCAGCGCAACTCTGTGTGATCCAGCTTCCAGGGCTCAGGAGTCCTGGTCCAGGTCACATCCATCCAGCTCTTCACCTGGAGGCTCAGCTTCAGGTCGAGATCTCTGCAATCACAAAAACAAGACTTTTTTTTAGCGCCATCAGTTCCAAGACTCCATTGGAAGATTTTCATATGCTGGCTATATTATTTTAACATCTTTGGACTGTGAGGAAGTCTGATGAGTTTGTGATCCCATCAAAATGATAATGGGGTCTATAATCATCAAAAACTCAACATTTACTGCAGTGCATTCTATAACAACGTACATTTATTTCATTACTAATATTCTTCATTTTTCCCCTTTATGAAGAACGGACACTGAAGCTAAATGAAGGCACACCTGTGGAGGACAAAGTTAAAGAAAAAACAACATCAAGTGTCCAATAAGACTTTAATGTTTCTGAGAGCAGCTTTAATGATTGTTGTTTTAGATTTTCCATGAAACTCCATTAAACACATTGCTTCTCCTATAGGCCATATGAGTGATATTTGTTTGTTTCTATACTCATATTCAGGGTTTTCCATTACAAATGCAATATAATATTCATAGGTATGTTTTCATGAGTGTATAATCACTTGAATGTAGGAATTGTGTTTTCGTTACCTTAGAATGAGCCAGTTGTTTTTATCTACAGCAGATCCTCTTCTACTTAAGTCTGCCATGTGGAACTGCCATGTTTCTACAGTAGCCCAGAACAGGCAAACCAAACTGGCTGTAGATAGGGTCTTTTTGTTTTTTGTGACTTTACATCCACAGTGTTTTCTCCTACATGCTTGGAAGGCTGAGCTGTATTCAGATGGTTGCCATCTGCCTCTTCACCACTGGATGGCACTAAATCCCACACACTGGTCCTTTAATTGGTCTCCTGCCTGCATGTTGTAACAGAACAATGGACTTCTTTAAAAGATAAATCTGTAAGTGCACATGGAGGTATCTGCAGTATGAGGGACAGAGAGACTTTTCCAGCCAGCAGACTCTATTAGTAACCATGACATGACCTCAGGTCTGTAACCTGAATCGTCCTTACTGAATGAGATTTTTTCTCTCATGTACCTGTGGAGACAGTGAAAGCAGAGGAATGAGAACATGATGTATTGGTTGTCATCTCCGTCTCTGATTCCACTTCATTTACTTTCTAATGGAGTCACGCTTTGATGAATAAGAACTGTGAAGATGGTGGAAGGGTACAATGTTTTAAGTTCCTATTTTTGGACATTTGATTTCTCTGACAGGAATATTCCTCCTAAATCTTTTCACTCCTCCACCACCTCCTCCTCCTCTTGTTTCACTGTCTCGTCACGTCATATTCTACTCACTGATAGTTGCATGTCTGCCGTTTCCCTGGAAACAGAAAGGAGAGGATAAGATGGATTTCTGGGGTGAAACGCCAGCAGAGGGGATTGTGCTTTCCAGTCACTTCACATCGTACATCAAACACAATGAGCGCCGGGTTAACTACAGTGTATCACAGTACTTTTAAATGTTTATCAGCTAATCCAGTTCATGCACAGAGCTAATTACACCTGCTCCCACGCAGAGGAGCATCATGCAGATCACATCATTTACTGCGTATCAGCACTGAGGAAAGCAGAAATGGAATTACACTGGCGGAATTTAAACAGCCGTCCATCTCCATCCTCACCCCACAATTCAGAGCTGTCCCCGGGGGGAGATGAGAGAGGATAGCAAGGCCCCGACAGCAGGCTTCAGGCCCAGTTTTAACAGCTCCCCCCGGAGGCTCGGTCACTCTGCGCCCAGGCAGCTGCTGAGTTATTCCTCTCTGGGTTCACTGAGGGGCTTGTAAAGAAAGCACAAGCCTCTGGACTCTGTCTCAGCCAGCAGCTCAGCCTGGATCCACCGAGCCTGTAACTCCACTTTAATGTCAGTTCAGAAATTCACTTTTATTCTGTTGACTCAGAGCTTTTACTTTATTTTTTTTACAATTGCCTGGCTTTGTGAAACTCTGTCAGAAAAGTGTTGGATACATTTAAAATTGCCTTTTGGCTCATCTGAAAGCAATGCTGCATTTAATGGTTACTGAGAAACTGACATTTGAGAGACAGTTTCAAAGGCTCTGAAGACTCTGCTGTTCAAAAAGTTGATATTCTTTAAATGGCGAGATTGTGTCGCTCCATCCATTTAAGACTGGTCAAAAACAGCTGAACGTGAACCTCTGTTACATTATATTATAATGCTATACTGGTCTGTGCACACATGTTGAAAAAAAAAAAAAAAAGGTCAAATAATAATTTGGCAGAACCCTTTTAACTCTAGGGGAGCCCTAGGGGTCGCAGACATCCTGTTGAAGACCCAGGTATTAGAAAATAGGTGTGTTTGTTTTTGTTGTAACACTAAAAAAGAAAAGACAAAAAATGAAGAGATACAGTGACAATAACCCTGTGCTCACTAATAAACCTCACCAGTATCCAATCAAAATACACACAATTCATACAAAGTCTTTAAAACTGGATTTGATGGATCTTCTGTTATTGTTTGTATTATTTGTTTGATGCCAGATGATATCAGTGTTACTCTGTATTTTAAATCATCGAATAAAATCAATCAAACATAACTTATCACAATGTTCACATTCAGTACATTTTTCCAAATGCACACTGTGTCTTCATCTGAGCAGAGCCTGGAAACTGTAACCTGTACAATGGAAGAATGTGACACACTCTATAAAGTTGAAGCACTTAAAGCTGTGTGCACTAGTTAGACTGCAGAGGAGACTGCACGTGTAGAGAAAAGAGCTGAGATTGGTCGGGACTGTTTAATCCAGAATCTCCCTCCTGCATGAGCAAATAGTTAGAGGCCAGGCCGGGAGAGTAATCAGGAAGTGTGTATGTGTGCGTCGGTGGGGGTGTTGTTACCTCTGAATCCTGCAGGCAGAGACCTGGGGGAAACAAAGTCTTTAAGTCACAGACGCACAGTAACACACAGTAACACACAGTAACAAACAGTAACAAACAGAAACACAGTAACACACAGTAACACAGTAACACACAGTAACACACAGTAACACACAGTAACAAACAGAAACACAGTAACACACAGTAACACACAGTAACACACAGTAACAAACAGAAACACAGTAACACACAGTAACACACAGTAACAAACAGTAACACACAGTAACACACAGTAACAAACAGAAACACACAGTAACACACAGAAACACAGAAACACACAGTAACACAGTAACACAGTAACACACAGTAACAAACAGAAACACAGTAACACACAGTAACACACAGTAACAAACAGTAACACACAGTAACACACAGTAACAAACAGAAACACACAGTAACACAGTAACACACAGTAACACACAGTAACAAACAGAAACACACAGTAACACACAGTAACACACAGTAACACAGTAACACACAGTAACACACAGAAACACACAGTAACACACAGTAACACACAGTAACACACAGTAACAAACAGTAACAAACAGAAACACACAGTAACACACAGTAACACACAGTAACACACAGTAACAAACAGAAACACACAGTAATACACAGTGGATCGTACTCTGACTGCAGGGAGACAGATAGTCCTTTAAAACGAGCCCGTCACTGTGAGTCCAACGACTGCCTCGTTACGTTGCTTCTGGAAACAGACGATTATTAATTTTTGAATTATAATTGGTTAAATTAATTTAGCTTGTTTGCAAGCTAAGGCCGCTGCTGGCTGTCCCACAGTCTGCTTCTCCTCCCAACAAAAGGGATTAAAGTGTTTTGTCTTCGGAGTTTCTATAAAAAATGAATCAAAGTAAGGATTAATAACCTGTGAGTCTTCTGGACCAAATACTGGGGAATTTGCATGTTTTTGCCCATTTATCAAATCTGTGCACCATTTTACAAACCAAGCTACAATATAGTGTGTATGTGAATGTATTGTCTTTCTCACCTTCCAGGCAGCCGGTGGCTTCAATTCACCTCTTATAAATTTTTAAAAAAACCCCCAAAAAAAAAAAAAAAAAAAATAAAAAAAAAAAAATATTACTTCCCTTTTTTGGCCCTTCTGCCACCAGCTGGCCAAACTGAAAGTCTATTGGTTTTCAGTATTGAGTGATGCCTCACTACATTTTCTCCTGCAAACAACCTGTTTCACCAGGAAATACGGACATAAATATGCGATTTTATTCTATCTTTATTAAAAAGTTACTCAATGCACAAAACAAACAGACAATATTTTGGAAGACTAAACGTTGTGCTGACAGTTGATTACACAACTCAAGTAAGTTTCCAGATTGATTTTCATATGCTATAAATGAAACCTATGTCTGACGCTCCAGGGACACAGAATGAACCGGCTGAAACCAAATATAGACGGCGGTGGTCAAGCAATATAGTAAATATACATGATTTGAAGTTAAAATAGCAAGTTCACCGTAATTAGCCAATTAGTTTCCAGCTATGCTAATCTTTTTGGTTTTATTTGTGCACAGTGGTGGTGCACTGAATTTGGTTGCATTGCAATTTTGTTTATCAGGTCAGGGCTGCCCAGCCTGGAGCCTTGTCATATTACCCCCTCATTAGAGTGGAAGTGAAATAACATATCAGCATGTAACCCGTTGGAAGCTCAGCACTCTTCCTTCCTCACGCTGGATTCTCTCTGGGCCTGTTTGGAGCCATTTTCCCTGCACTGTATGTTGCAGGAATAAAAATGTATGCATGATTCAACATCTATTCACACACTGGGACAGCATACAGCTTTGTATGTTCACACGTCATTAGGAAGTTGTCTGCAAAACTCTGGTGTGCTAATCCACCGCGCTAATGTACGTCTGTTAAATGTGACGTAACGGCTCTTTATGGAGTCAATTTCAATTAGGCTCCGAGGCTTGTTGGACGAGTCCTTCAACACTTCAACAATTCAGGGATCTTAATGGGATTAATTACACTTTTCTTCATGCCAAAGACCCTTTTCAAAAGGGCAGCGAGACAGACAGGAATGGAGAGATTTGGGTTTTTAATCCTCTGTCCTGCAGTGAAGTGGAGCAGACACACTGTATTATCAGTCAGCGCTCCAGAAGAGAATATCGAACCTTCAGATCAATAGCGTCAGAGTCATTTTACTTGAAGGTTTCAGCAAAGTGTTTCCCAACAAAACAACGCTCAATAAAAGGCTAGGGTCACACACAGGCACACTGTAGTGGACTATGTACACAAACAAGCTCACTTCAAATTTACACATTTGCATAATTGTTCAGAATGCCAGCAATGAAATCCTCTGTGGTAACACGGAGAACTGTCTCCTTCCTCAGGCCAAAGAAAGCATGAAAGAAACAGTGCATAAGCCAAACCCCAACCAGAAGGGAAAACTCCACTAGATAGAAGTGTCAGCAGGGGCCAAATTTAGTCAAGGCAAATGTTACATTCACATTTCCTCTTTAGAAGGGATTATAATAAATGTATGCGTGTCTGTATTCACTCTTCAGGGCCAAACAAAGCATGTGTGATTTTGGCACCTGGCTGCAGAAATTTGCTCCCTTTCTGCTGCAAGAGCATTATTAGTGAGGTCCAGTGCTTGGGTGATGAGGTCTGGCCCGCAGTTAATCCCAAAGGTGTTCTATGAAGTTGAGCCAGCCAAGTCTCACACCAAACAAGGACATGGGGACATTGCAATGAATGGGAAACAGTACGCTCTCAACCTTTTGGCAACAGACTGTATTTGTGCCTTTCCTGTTTCAACATGGCAATGTCCAACAAGGTCTCACTGCAAGTCTTCATACACTGCTACTTAAACATTATTGTGCCTAAACTTAACCAAACTGCAACCGTTTTATAACATTAGGCTTTATTTTAAAAATCAAACTGCACGTTGCCACTGACCAAGCGGCAGTATCTGACTTATTTTGGGGATTGACGGATTTTTGAACATTGTTGTGTTGAAACAAGAAAGGAACAAACACAAACTGTTGGCAAAAAGTTGGAACAAGTTGGATTCACTGAAACTAAGAGGCCAAGACCAAAAGTACACCAAGGTCTGTCCACAAACTTTTGGCAACGTAGTGTATATAAAACTAACTCTGCACATGAATAATACAGTATCAAAGAGATCCCACAAAAATCAACACCTAAAACAACCCTCTGGGACAGTGGTTTTCAAATACAATTTGTTCAAAGAATCCAAAAGCACAATGAAGTCTGTGGATTATCCAGAGCAATGAGGATAACGTTTCTGAAAAGACAAGTTCAAACATTCAAATGTACAAAAATAAAACCAAACTTTATTTGTTGTTATTTCGAAATGATGCCTTAAACCTACCGTATTCTTCACAATGTACTTGCAGCCATTCCCATCTGCAGAGTCTCTTCAATATACAACATATAAAACATATTTAAACTCTACTGCAGCTCTGGATTTACAGAGTCTGATAGAAGTGAAGAAGGCAGACTGTTAGCGGCCTGCGGGGCAGTGGGGCTGTGTTCAGGCAGCCTGGCTGGGTAGGAATTCTGATTTCATATACTCTGGATCAATACACAGCAGGAATCAACCTCAGAGCATCTGAGGCTCTAACAGGCCTGTAGACGTTTGTTGTTCTATAAATAATGTCCCTAAGGAACACATTTGTGCACAAACGTTAGGAAAGAAACCCTCACAAATATAAAACCCGGCTTTATGGGTTGTGCTGAGCTGAAGGCATTGTCTTCTCTGGTGTGATCACTGATCTATACACGACTGCCCAGAATACTTTCACTGCTCATACGTTATTTAACACACATGTAGCACACACAACTGAGTTATATAACTGTGAAGGCTTCCTCTGCAGAGCCCCATTTCTATCTGCCAGCTCTCTGCCCTGCAGCACTTGTATGTGTGTGTGTGGAGAACAGGGAACAAACCTGATTACCTGCCTGTTGTGATGCTGGCAGGGAGCAGGACCCGTCATGGCGGTGATCCTGTGAGTGGAAGACGCTCCTCTGCCTCGCCTTTGAAGGGTAGCTGCAGATGTTAAGGGCCAGATATAATAACTGTGTGTGACGACAGCATTAAGGAACAGTGCTCTGCATCTTGAACAAGCACATGTCCAACATGTCTGAGGAACCTAACGTGTCCTGAATAACATATCCAGTGTGTTCAGTTACTGAATACAAATTATTGCTTCAAAATCAAACATTGAACATTTTGTATTTTATACTGAGAAATAGATGCAGCAACAAAGATTTTTTTTTTTCTCTTTAATCATCTCAAAACATTTTCAATGAAACTAAACTGAATTCTGCACATTCAGCATTTACAGTTGATCAAATCAAATAACACACAATGTCTTCAGTAATTATTTGTTAATGTTTCAGTGTTGAAAACCTTTGTTGTTTTCAGCAGGGTTGTTAGCAGCCCTCTGGCAGTCCCTGGGTTGATATTACATCTTAATATTCTTAGTATTTCCATAGTGATTTCTATCCTAGAAGTCATTTTCATGATTCTAGCTTCACATTCGAGAGGTTAAATGAGAGAAGACACCAGAGAAATACATGATGCAGTCCTTTCTTCTTCTTTTTCAAACACTTTCAGGCTGCAGTTGGAAATTTTTATACAAATATTTTGTAAAATGTTTCTAAAAACTATAAAATGTAGCTGTCAAGATTTCATGTTGGACAAGAGTGTACAGCGATGCTAGCAACTGTTTAGTGGATATAATGTTTAGCATGTTCACTATCTTAGTAGGTGTGTTAATAGAAAGAGCCCTAACCCTGGAGCCATGACTTTAAACAACAATTAGCATTTCGTATAGAGAGAGATAGATGTAGATACAATAATAGAGTATGTGAATGGATAAAATGAAACTTGAGGCTCTGATGGTGTGATTTGGTGTCTCTGTGTGTGACTGTGAGACTCTGGGGCCCTGGCAGAAGTGCAGTGTGGCCGGCTCAGGCTGGGACTTTAGTTTCCTACAAAGCTCTAAGCCATTTACTTGACAGCTAACCTTGAGCGAGGAAGCCAAACATGCTTCATTGAAATAACGATGGCTGGCAAGAGAAAGAACTAAGTGAAAGTACACATTATCTGTCTCCTTGCCTCAAATGTATGTAAAAATAACAGCTCTCTGTGAAGTGGCTGTACGATAGCTGTCACCGGTTATTTCTGAAATCTTGCAGCACTAATGGATTCAGGAATGACTTGTAGAACTCACACAACAGTTTCCAGTGCAGAAATATCACTGATAAACTTTTGAAGCGGCGTGCCAAGGCTGGCCTGCAGTTCAACCCCCACTAAAGGGTGGCTGTCCTCCAGTTCAACCCAATCAGCAGGCCTAAATGCGGGTCTTGTCCCAGTACATCTGGAGCGATGTGTCCTGTCTGCAGCAGCAGGAGCCAAGGCTTTGACGGAGAATGGCTCCACCGGGGAGAGCCAGACAGGTGCAAGGCCACTGGTGGCTACATCCTTCCCGTATATAAGAGACGGAGAGAGGGGGAGGGTCAGCTGTACCAGGAAACCTTGAATCTGGTGAGTAGTGCTGGACAGGATATGTTGGTAGATGGGATGGACCTGGTGACTGGTCTGTAACTGCTAATGATTTCCTATATTTTTCAGTGTCTTCGATTGATGTTAGACCCTCTTTTCTCTTGCCGTCATGGTGCTAATGTTAATGTGGTTCCAGTTCTCTGCAGAACTCGTAGACTGAGGGCAGAATGGTCTTGTATGATCTATAGTGTGCCTTTATAACCTCCAGCCAATGAGAAAAAGCACAAATTCATCCTGATAAGAGAGTTCTTGAAGTGCAAATGATGGTGTGATATTGGAGGGGAGAGTAGAGTAGAAGAGGAATGATGAAACAACCAGCGGATGTGCAGCAATACTCTGCTTTATGTTTCCCCCTCTGCTCCATCCTGCATGCTGTTTGCTCAACTAATTCACTACAATCTGTACATGCTAATGCTAACCTGCAGTCCCTCAAAACCCCCATTACTGGACTCACATACTGGCATGACGTGTCCTCTGAGATCAGCGCTGACAGACATTATTAAGACGGCGACCCAAAATATCCGTGACCTACCCCAGCGTGAGTAACCCAGCTCTGACTAACAGACACTTAACTGAGTAATTAAGGTTGTATTGATTTGGAGAGGGGCAACGTTTGGTGATGATTAACACGCCTCTGAGTCTGCCAAGAAATGAAAAAAAAGAACAGCAGACGCTTGTTGGAGATTCAGTCGAAATGAAGAGGTAGATATAGGAGACACACACGCGCACGCACACACACACATACACACACGCGCACACACACCCCTCTCTTCTTTTTTTTGGGGGGTTGTTGGGGTTGGTGGGGGGGGGGGGGGGGGGGGGGGGGGGGGGAAATGCCAGTTGAATGTTAGATGGAGAAGGAAGTACTCAGCTTCATTCAAGCCGATGTATCTCGTGTTTGTGTTTGAACTGATCTCAGGTCAGCTGGAAAAGAAAAAATAGGAGGACAAAAGAGTCTTTAAGAGTTTTATTCATACTGCCCAAGAAAATCAACAATCTGAGAAGGCTTTACGATCTGTACAACATATCACAGCCTCTATTGTTTGACCTTTGATTCAGAGAAAGTAAAGGGGGAGAGAGATTAGGAATAAAAGAAGGAAAGAACAAAATAAAAGGTGGGAAACAAATAAAAGAAGGAAACCAGAATAAAAGAATTGAAGAAAGAAGGGAAAATAAAGCAGAGGAAAGTAAATAAATTCACTTCATTCAGCAGTTGCCAGGCAACCACTGCTCTCATAACCTCTCCATTAAACTCTGAGTTGTTATTTACAACTGACAGGACTCTTGATGCTAAGCTAGGCTAACCCGCTGCTGGCAGTGGCCTTGTGTTAATAAGAGCATCAACTGACTCTCTGCTAGAAACAGTTCCCAACTATTTTTTTAATATTAATAATGCATTAATGTAAATGATGGAAAGTGACTTGTAGACTTGTAGATAAATGTATGGGTGTAAAAAAGATTTCCTGTTGAAGTTTAGTTTGAGAAAATGTGAATATTAAATGTATCAGTTATTAAAATTGTACAAAGCTACAGAAATGAAAGATCACCTCCAAAAAAGAGAAATAATGTCTATGTTTGTTCCACAATAACATAATAAGTGTAATTTCAACTTTAAAATCCATAAAAAAGCATCTTCTCCTTCTGCCTCAACACATCTATGAATATATACAATATAATAGACGTCTCCTCCTTCACTGTAAAGTCCATTCTCAGTGTCTGTGCACTGCTGGATCTCACTGGACAAGTTGGACTGCACCAGGACTGACCTCCAAACTATTTGTGATGTCTCCCTTAAAATCAGATGTTCAATGAGAAACTTTCCACTTTCAGCAGATGAATGTGAGAACATCCTCCTAGTGTCAGACACCATTCAAACATCACACTGCAGGGACAAGAAGAAACTCTGATATCTGAGTGGAGGGGGGCTTTAATTAATCTTGTTTGTTTTATTGAACTGTTGAAGTTGAGTTTATCCCCGTCCTGACCTCCAGAACCCCGCTGTACAACATGGAGGGGGACTTTCGGCCGCAGGTGAAGAAGGTGGCGGTGGCCATGGGTGCTTCGCTCACAGACCAGGACATCGACCACATGCCACGGGGGCTGACAACACATGGTGACACTCTGTGTGTGTGCGTGTGTGTGTGTGCAGTCATTAATTTAAAGTGGCAGGTGTGATGAATGAGGAGGCGTTCACGTGTGAGTCATGACGATGATTTCACTGTCTGATGTCATCTTTTGTGATTGTCTGCAGAGAACTTCAACTACAGCCGGTTTCTGGAGCACATGAGGCAGTTCAAGACCTCCGAGCAACGAGAGGAGGCCATCAAGAAGGCCTTCACGATGCTCGACAGAGACGGCAGCGGCTACATAGAGTGGAACGAGATCAAGTATGAGCCCTATATTTGTTTAAAGCAGGGTTTCTCAAATGGGGGTATGCGTACCCCTAGGGGTACTTTAGGGTACCGCAGAGGGAACTTGACTTTAAAAATGTTAATTAAAAATATCGGTCATGCATAATTCCTAAAACAATAAATCAAAAATGTAAATACAGGTTCAATAAAAACCACATTTTATATTCAATAATCCTATTTTCATTGCAAACGTCTCACTAAATGCAACTTCAAATGCACAACAAATCCAATTAAAGGGTCAACATTTTAATTTAATAGTCCAAAAACAGCAGTCACTGAATAACAAACTTTACTTAAACAGGAGGAAATAGGGATTTTGTTGGGGACTATTTTAAGCTGTGAATTAGGCTGCAGTAACACACTATTGTATGTGGGCTTTACTACAGTGTGTGTGTTCATGGTACTGAAGGAACATCTCACCCAGTGCAACAGTGTGGGTGAGGTGTTTCTAACAGTTTCTGGACAACAATGGAGCTCTATGGCACAGAGGAAGAAGATGTATCAGAGTCTGATACACACACAGTGCTTGTTCGTGGATAAACTCACCGTTGGTTTGATTATTAGTCAATGACAAAGATATGTCCACCCTTTCCCTTAAATGTCTGTTTCTACCAAACAAACAGCTGCCAGGGCTCCTCCTGCCTCTGGAAACTCCTTATTTTTAAGATTCAGTCATTAATTCGTGACATAGAGTCAAAAATCCAACCAAAGACAAGTAACAGAAAGAGCTGATAGAGATTTCTCTCCTCACAGGTACATTCTGTCGACTGTACCGACTGCAACCCCGTCGGCTCCTCTCTCCGACGAGGAGGCCGAGGCAATGATCCAGGCTGTCGACACTGATGGAGACGGACGCATCGACTACACAGGTTAAGCCCTTTATTTTACATTTGACTCTCTCTGCTGCACTGGCCTACAGTCACCACTAAGGGTCAGCAGTTAGTAGCTCTTCAAGGAGAAAAAATGGTCACTCACTCCAGGCTGAATGAAAACATGTCAGCTGATATTTAAAAGACTGCAATAACCCTGTACGCTCGGAGGATCTGTGATCATAATGTCAACACACTGCAGCTGGTTTGGAGTTATTGAAATAGAGCATACTTCTTATCACAGAGAGCAAGAAGCCAAAATTGACTTTGGAGAATCCAGCGTTGTTAAGACCCTAATGCAGCCCCTAACCCAGCGGTCCCCAAAACTAGGGGTCGCCAAAGCTTTATGGGGGGTTCGAGGCTGCCTTGATCTTAAAGCGTGCTAGAAAACTTAAACTTATACACAGTGGGCCTATAGCTCAGTATTTAGTTCACTTCTGAGAAGAAAAGTAAATGTAATGTAAACTGTCTAATAGCAGTCTCTATGATTGTTAAAAAATGATGAATTGATGAAGTTCCCTCCACAGGAAATAATCTGCTCAGAATGAATACAAATGTCTGGTTTTACACAAACTTCCTGCAGTTACTGAGTTCACTGTTTGAGTTCATTGTAAAGTTTTTAATATAATATGAAATATCCATAAAATATGTCACTGAGTCAGTTTACTGAATGATAGAAAATGGGCCCCTTAAGGAAAAAGGTTGGGAACCAGTGTCCGACCAATAACACTCACATCTGGCTCTGTGTCTCTCTCTACGTCTCAGAGTTCTCAGACATGGTGAAGATGGAGAAGAAACCGAGGAAATAGAGGACACGTGATCAATCTGAGTCTCACAGCAGAGTGAAAGACAGGAGGAGAGGAAGTCGGACACACACACACCAGATCTGCCCTCCCTAAAGAGCGCTCTCCCTCCTCTGTTATCATTCGCTAAAAAAAGGGAAAAAAACAGGATTGGGGAAACGTGGGTTTGTTCAAGTCGTTAAAAACATGTTTATGACTTACTGCCTTGTGTCCTAAACTACGGACAGTCTGTCTGCTAGCTTTGGGTCACCTGACATCTATCACTGTGGGTGGGACTCCCCAGGAATGGGTGATTGTCATGTGTGAGACTTTACTGGGTATATATGTTGAACTGTTTGCCTGTGGACACAAATAAAAAAGAGACTAGGTTACATAAGCTAATTAATTGGATTTGGCACTCTAATAAACACCACATTACACATCTCCAGGAACCTTCCTAGGACTTCCTAAACTAAAGGATTACTCATGTTGATAAATCTGTTTATGTTGGTTTTTAAAATAAAGGTATATATACAGGTCTCCCTTTCTAACTATTACACTTTTGGAAAACACAATCCATAATTTCTGATGACTGGATCACTTAGTTTGAATATGTATTGATTAGACAGATATATAGAACAGATATATTCCTCGATGTGCAGTGTCTTGGGTTTCTTTTTGTTCCCTCCATCACAGACCTACAGTATGTTGTCAGTGGTGTTAATACAATAAAGGTTTATTGGGTTTTTTGAAAACACTTTTTCTTCCCTCATTTACAAACACTGATAAAGAAATCATTTCAAAAAACTTTGTTTCAATAACTTGAAATGTCTCTGAAAACTCTTTTATACAATATCTTGAGACGTAAACGTTGTTGATGTCTTTTTGATACTTGCTTTGTTTCAAGATTGAATACTTAAATGTGTTACACATTAGGGATTCGCCTCAGTGTGCTCATGAGAGAACAGCAACCGCAGCCCAACAGTCCAAACACAGTAAGAAAGTAGAAAAAGCCCACTCCATAAAACCTTACACACATCTGTGGATGCAGGAGATCCAGTGTTCTACGTTGTAGTGATGACCCGCTTGTTGGTTACAAGCAATGCAGTGTACATTTAAAAAGTCTTTACACATATTTCTGGAGCCACTCATTGTTTCTGTACTGCTGCACTTGTTTTGTTTTTCAGTCTCTCCAGGAAGTTGCAATCACAACAACACAAATTCAACCAATCCCTGTGAATTCTGAGTGACCTCGCAATTTTGTCCAATCACCGTAGTTTCACCAATCAACCACAGCGTAAAATGTTGAGCCAGTAGCAATTTTATTCTCACTGGAACAAGGTGCAATTTTCATTTTCTGCCACAATTTCATTGCACAGAAATGATTAAAACGTCTCAAGAATAGCATTTTCTTTTCTTCTGCTAAATCCTGGAGCGATTTGTTTTTTTTTTACTTGAGGAAAAAAAGTGTAGAAAACAAGTGCCTTTTGTTTTTTTGCCTCAGCCCTTTTAAACACAGAAAAACATTCATTTTATTTTGCAGGTATTAAAAATGTCTTGAAGATTTCATATCTCCATGTTATCAACATACAGCTGATCTCCAACCACCAGGGCCCCCAGGAGGACACCAGGAGACGAGGCGCACGTGTGGTTTTCTTGAGATACTGAGTAGTGGTTGAAATGAGGTGGGCATTAACCTTTTTTTTAGAAATATTTACCTACAGAAATAAGTACGCAACAGAGGAAGGTTTGTTTTTAACACAACCTGTTACGCACATTGCATTTCCAGCTCTATATTCTTAGTCTGAGCAAAAACATCCTTATTTATCATATACTGGCTCTCCGTGCTGAGTTCATTCTCGCCGTCACTTTAAGCCACCGCCCGGATCCTGCTGAGGAGCTGAACATAATGCATCCATGGGCAGCATTGTCTAACGTTACAGCCAGGGGCGGACAGGCCATCTGTGTGACCTGGACAATCACAGAACGGCCGGTACTCCAGGACGGCCGGCGGCCCACCACCCGCCACGCAGTCATCACGTTTTTTTCCCCCTGCTAATCTACTGCTTCACACTCCAGTACGGTAGGAGGCAGCAATGCACCTTTAAGTTGGATGCCAGCTGCCCCGGCCGTGCCCGCCAATTAAGGAGAAGAAGAAGATGAAGTAGCAGCAGCAAAGACGTTCAAGACCATAGAAACAATATGGATAACGCCGGTAAAAAACGGAAAGGGCGGGGCTGAGAAGGCGAGGGGGGGAAAAATGCGACATTTAGAGAGTGAAGCCACTAAACGTGAGATGAGCTGGTTCCACAGACAGATACAGGGCACGTAAGTATGGAACATGAGAGCGGATGGGCTGATGTTAGGAAATGTTATTCAGGTTGCTACATTTTTATCTACCCAGGTTGTGTTGCTCAGTACAATGCAAAAATTAAAATGAAATAATGATTATAGTAGTTAAAAACAGCTAAACTTAAACATTTTAGCTGTAAAATGCCACATGCAGTGATAGCTAATGTTAAGAAATATGTTGTGCTTTTACTTTTTAAAGTTTTGGTAAGGTTACAGTTAATGCTTACAAACTCTGAAGACTTTGAATACAGAAGTTAAATTTGTAATGGTGTATTTTCATTAAAATGTGGTATTATTATTTGTGCGGTAAGATTCATTACTGCATAAATTAATTAAGATTATTAAGTAATAAATTCATTTTAAGATAGCATGGAATAGATTATTATTTTAATTCATTAATTTATTTTTAATATTAATATATTATTGTGACACTCATGCCAGGCGTTATTGTTGGGTTTCCGCTGGCGGACTGCTTTGGGCCGGGCCTAGTCAAAGTCCAGGGCCGTTTTTTAGTCCCAGTCCGTCCCTGGTTACAGCTCTAGTGTTACATCTGAGAGCTTCGGACCGCCGGGAGTGCAGGTGCCTCGCGCTCAAAGTCCGTTAACAGCAGTTACCAAACTCAAAGCAGAGAGTTCAATTCCACGTAACTTACAGGAGACTCCTTATATTCAACCTCTTCCAACCATTTCCAGTCTTCAGTTTCAGGTCACAATCTGAAAGGTTCTTGCCAAACAGAGTGTGACACCTTGTCATCAGTGTTTGGTTGCGAATGATTATCTGGATCCAGGTTCCTGACAGGTTCTGATCCTCCACAGTCCTCTCCATCAGCCTGTTTTTATCTGCCGTGCTGAGCTGCTGGCTGGAGGCTCTGTCTCTCTGTTGTCCTCAGTTTGGCTTTGATGACACCGGGAAGACTCATGTTCACAGGCACAGTGGGAACCTGCCTGGAGCACAGCAGCAGCTATTCACGTCATCTGGAAAAAGATGTTGGAAACGTTGCAGAGTCCGAATTCTGAGCTTTTTGCTCACAGGAATTACTTCTATGGCCAAAATCCACCGGGCGCGGCCTAGAAGCGTCCGCTCCGCTCTGCAGAGAATGCGCTACTGGTCTATTTTCGACGGAAGCCGCGCCCCGACCGCATCAGGCAGCACAGAGCAGATCGCTTTAGCAGGAAGTCAGGCACAGAAACGGCATAGAAAATCTGAACAATTTTCAAAATAAAATACCTCGTGCAGACTCTCGATCAAATTGCATCGACACTGTGGCACCAGGCCGGAAGTCAGTGAGTCAGTCAGTCAGAGGAGATTTGACACCATGGACGACGAGAAGTTCACGTTGGAAGTGGAGGAACACATCGTATGGTGTCCTTTGTAGGACAAAATACACAAGTCAAGAACGTCGGGCAGGCAAGGCCCTCTGTGGGATTTAAAGACGAGAGGATCACAGAGCTACCAGCCGTGCCCGGTGGTACTTCGGGTTTACATATTTCCCATTATTTGACACTTTTTTTATGTTTAAGATGAAGACCTAACCCCGTAACATTGTAAGACAGAAGCTAATAAATCACCTTTAAAATAAACACAAAAGACAAAAACTAAATACATAAAAAACAATAAGAGGAAAAAAGTGCTGTGGTTGACCACATGTAATCAGTCTTTCACAAGGAACCCTAGAACAGATTTTACCTCGAGTGGACATTCATGTGTAGCTTCAGATGTACCTGCTGGTTAAACCTTTTGTCACAAACATCACAGCCATACGGTTTCTCTCCTGTGTGGATTTTCATGTGTGTCTTAAGATGTGACTGCTGGTTAAACCTTTTCCCACAGTTATCACAACCAAATGGTTTCTCCCCTGTGTGGATTTTCATGTGAGTCTTAAGATTTGTCTTCTGGTTAAAGCTTTTACCGCACACGCCGCAGCCAAATGGTTTCTCTCCTGTGTGGACTCTAATGTGTGCCTTCAGATTCTGCTGCTCTGTAAATCTTTTCCCACAAACATCACAGCCAAAGGGTTTCTCTCCGGTGTGGACTCTCATGTGTGCCTTCACCTTTACTAGTTCTATAAATGTTTTCCCACAAACATCACAACCAAACGGTTTCTTTCCCGTGTGGTTTCTCATGTGTCTCGTAAGCTTTGACTGGTGGCCAAAATCTTTCCTACAAAGATCACAGCCAAATGGTTTCTCTCCTTTGTGGCCCTTTTGTTGCACTTCACATGTTTCGTCAGAAGACTCTTTTCCTAAAGGACAGACGTTGCCACATTCAAGACAACTAAAGGAATTGTTTCCATCGTTAGATTCCACATCACTTACAGGGGCTTCCTCGTGTTTCCATGATTTTACACCTGACTTAGATGCCCTGGTGTTCTTCGAATCACTGTCACTGTTTTCAGTCTCAGATCCAGAATCTGACAAAGGTTCTTGCCAACCACCATCACTGACATCAGTCTCTGAAGAGTCTGAAGACGTTTCATCAGTGTGTGTTTGTGGATCATCATCTGGATCTACGGTCCTGGCAGGTTCTGATATTCCACACTCCCCTCCATCAGTTTCTGCTTTTATCTCTGTTGCTGAGCTGCTGTCAGGAGGCTCGGCTTTTATGTTGTCCCCAGTTTGATGAAGCTGTGAAGACCACGGTTCATCTTCATCATTTTCACTCTTCACAGAAACACCAGGTAATGGGAAACTGGAGTTGTTAGCCTCCCCCAACCCATTAATCTGCTCTCCCTCCAGACTGATCCCGAGTTCCTCCTGTTCCTCTTTTATGTGTAGAGGCTCTGGGTCCAGGCGGGGGCTCAAGTCAGGAGACTTCTTTTCACCAATCAACACCTGCTGGACATCTCCAGGTAACACTGAAAAACACACAAGAACATTAATAATCAATAACAGTGCTCCATTATGTTTTTATGCGTTATTCAGCTTTATTGCTGAATGAAGGATTGGATTTGATTTTAAAAAGGACTAAACAAAAATTGTTGAAATGGCCTGGATCATGCAGACGCTGCAGCCAGCTCTCTTTCAAACGTAACAGTTTGTCTTTTAGTCCGTGACCTACACTACTTTATAGTTTTTATACAGTTTTGATAAACTACTGCTATTTCACCAAGAGTGTAAGTTAACATGCTACAGTAAAGACAAACCTATATTTTACTTACTGAACCGTCTGGGGTCATTAGGTTGAAGATTCCACCTTCTGGACATTCCCACTCCACTTGTGATTCTCCTCCTCACAATCCTTGCTTGCAGCTCGGAGATGTAGCCATAGGTTTTTTCAGATTTCAGAGTGTACACGCTGTATCTTCTGCCATTTTTCTTGTACAGCCTTCTGAAACTTTAATTACAAAAATTTCAAACATTCAATAAAAGTTATTCATTATAACAACTGACAACCTTGAGTGAACAACAAAATTAAATTGTACCTGCATACAAAGCAATGATTGTAAAAAAAAAAAAGAAGAATGTTTCAAATGTAAAACATACATCTCGTTGCCTTCCGCTGTTGTCATTGTCGGTCGGTTGCGGTGGAAATTATAGTCCAGAGCAGCAAGCAGAACTCTCGTCTCATAAACTGCAGGACTGAAAGTGTAGTGCTTGCTAGCATACATCAGAATATGATTCTGGAACACCTCAAGGTCTGCAGTCGATCTGATTAAACAAAAAAATACATATAACTCTTGAAATAGGCACAAATAGTCATATTGTAAATCTGTGTGAAACATGTAGCCACACCTCACCTGAAGCGCAGATATTTATGTATATCCTTCAGCCAATGCTTGTTGAGAACGATGTCCACTAAAGCTTTGTGGCACTTGGAGTCTCTCTGGATCCACATCTTTCCACGTGTTTCTTCCATGTGCTCATGTTGGCACCTTCCCATAGCCCAGGTGTGAATGTCACAGACATGGTGAATGATGCCAACCCATAGTTCCTGCAAAAACAGAAGCAGCACTTTAAAAAATATCCTTCATATGGAAACTAATGGACTCTAGACTGGTGACGATGTTGTAATCACACCGGCTGTAACGCCTGTCAATATGACCACATCCATCTTTAAACTCAACCTTCATTTTGATCTCAATTACACACCTGTGCAGTCTTGTGACAGCATCCTGTGACACTGTAACTAAATCTGTCCACAGAAACAAACACCTGCTGGTAGTTCCCTGTACAATAGGTGTCTCCAGGACCACATTGTGCAACACACGCTATAGCAGATGACATTTTTATATTATAAAAATATATAGAAATAATGTGCTTACAAGAAACTGCTGGGTACCGTCAGCTGTTTTACAACACCACCAAAAATGGTTAACGACGTCTTTCAGCCAGAGCCAGAGAGTGGGCTGTCCTTCTTTCTTTGCCGCCTTGTGGAGGGAAATAAAACATAGATAATAATGTAAGACAAGGCTATTCAACTGTTTCCCAAAGAGGGCTGAGAGTATGCAGATTTCCATCCCTACCAAAGAGTAAACCAGATGATTTCACTGACTAAAGCTGTAATATGTAACATTTCCACATTAAAATGCCTATAAACACTAGACCTGTTCTATATGTAGTTGAGTTGTGTACTTACATTTTCTCTACTGTTGTTGTGGTTCTCTGCCAGAAGTTATACATTTATTTTTTATCCAGTGTTAAGCCACATTTTTACTTTTTAGATCTATAATTTTTCACTCTATATTTGAACCGGATGAAGGATTTTAGTCATCGGACGTCTGGATCTTAAGTTATCAGTGAAACGAGCTGAGCTAACGTTAGCAGCAGCTCGGTTTGCGACCCCTCCGGGACGTCCTTTGTTTATCAAACAGCGTCGGACAAACTGCTGCAATGACAGCAATGGTGGTGAAGACAACTCCCATGATGCCATGCTACTTCACAACATCCTCAAACTGTCTTTTGTTATTTCTTTTGATGTGTAATGGCAGAAATTAAACGTTCAACACACCTTTACCAGAGAGCAGGAGCTCATCAGTGAATTCACCTTTTGTTGTCTTTGATTGGAATGAAAACGTAAGTGCTCTCAGCCTTCAGTGGCACATTGTTAAATAACCCTGATGTAATATATAGTCACTTTATGATGAACAAATGAGCAATAACATAAGACACTTATTAAACTTACAGCAGCTATTTTTTTGGCCAGGTTTTTGGCACCGTGCCACATGTCCAGACTGTGATGAATACCAAGGGCCTTGTATCTGCCTTCGTCTGGGTCTGTGAAGAGGGGAATCTTTTAATATTACCACATTATTTCACCTTTTCAGCACATGAATTCATACATTACATCAGGTGAGTACTTACTCATAAGGGCTCCGATCTGGGCATGAGCGTCTGTGCAGATCTCTGCTAGGCTAATTTCTGATGTGAGCTTGTCCACAGTCTGGATAAAACCCTCCTTCTCCATAACGACAGACTTCCAGGACGGCTGCCGCTTTTCTATGGTGGCAACATGAATTATCTCCTTGGTGTCATTCTCCATGCTGGTGTAGCTGCAGTACTGTGCACAATGGCCCGGCGAGTCGTTCATACCACCCGCTGAAAAACAGAAATTACAACTCAATCTGAATTAGCTGCTGACATACAATCACACTGCCACTGCCTAATGTCTTACATTAAATGGTTAAGTTTAAAGATCCCCTCCAAACATGTATTACTACATTAATATAAATAGTCTGCTTGGAAGAATAATGTTTTGTCTGTTTAATTCCACATTAAAATCCTCAAAACCTACAACACACCTACAAGAAGAAAAAACAGATTTGTGAGTTGAGGGGAACTTTAAGCTACGCACCTAGGACCACAACACGTTTCCCTTGAAGGCGACTGAGGGCCTCCGTCCTCCTCTCTTCCCAGAAGTCCTTTACCGTGCCGACACAGTAATTGTTCTGAATGGAGCAGAAGGTGTTCTTGTTCACCATCCCCATGTTCATGAATTTGAACAAGAGGGCAACCTTTGTATAGTTGCTGCCAGACAACAAAATGTTGGTGGACAAAAGAAAATCTCCAGCTTGAACCCCGGCCTTCATGACAGGCTGGGAATTCCACCTCCACAAGCGGTGTCCATTGGGACAGATCTAAAAGTCAAACACAAGTAATAATTGCATTTGGCATGTCCAGCACTAGCTTTCACTAGACTATGATACACTGTGACTGTCGAGACTTACCCATTCCACATTAGTTGCTGTGCCCTTGGAAGAGATGCTGATCTTGAAGGGGGCAACGCAGTCGCACATGGCACCGGTTCTCAAAACGCCCGTACATTTATCAACAGGCAGGATCAGAAATGAAGCCAATTGTCTTAAACACTCCTCATAGACGATTGAAGCTTTGGCACCTATGATGTCATCTTCAGAGCGGACATGCTTTCGGCGTGGGAACATTGGGTCTTGATTGTCAGGCTCATCGCGAGGGTCTTCATGTGCAGGCTGGTCATGCACAGTCTCACCAATCCCAATAACTGGAAGTCGATCAATGGGTGGTGCTTTCTTTAACTCTCCACCCATTCTGTTGAGGCACAGCATGAAGGCGCGAGTAAAAATCAGACAACACACGACAGTAGCAGAGTAAAGACTGACCGATAACACACCGTATGCAGACTGATGGAAGACACTCTTCATCCGAGCTGTCCTCATCCTCCTCCTCTCCATCTTGCTGAAAGTAACGGGAGCCGTCATTTGCCCAATCAATTCTGTAAAGAAAGACATTCAGAAAACAGCAACTTCTCAATGGGAATATAATATTATAGAAATGTTATTAGGAAGTACTACTTACACACTGTTAATGGGGTCATTGAAAACATTTTCCTCCATGTCCTCCTCATCAATCATGCTTGTGTCCTGTAATCTGTAGAAATAAAAACAGCATGAATCCACAACAATCAGCTAAAATATGAGCACTGATTATCTGGCTATCAGGGCTCCTGACAGTGGGGGGAAATATCAGGCAGCAAGTGAACATCATGTCCTCAAAGTTGATTTGTTAGAAGCAGAAAAATGGGCAGCGTGAAGATTTCAGTGACTTAGACTAGATGACTGGGTCAGAGCATCTCTCTCCGCTCTGCTGGTTGATGCTCAAACTGCAGCGAAATGGGTCAAATCCTGGAACTGTGGTTTCTTATTTTTCTGCACAGTGCAGACAAACACGAGGCTAGGTTGCAAGATGTGGATAAATTGGGCATCATGTCGAAAAAATAAACTTAAAAGTGTATTTCAGTCATCTTCCTCTCCATCATCATTCTTATGGAAGTAAAGTCAAATAAATTCTTTAAACAAAGAGAAGAGTAAATGTCATTAGGAGGTACTACTTACACACTGTTAATGGGGTCCTCGAAAACATTTTCCTCCGTGTCCTCCTCGTCCATGCTTGTGTCCTGTAAACTGTAAAAACAAAAATATTACACATAAAATAATTAAAATAATATACATAAAAAAATATATGTATATATTTAACTGTTACCTTTGTTCAAAGCCTGAGAACTCTGTAGCTTCAGTAAAGGCATTCAGGTGATCGTCTCTGTGAAGAACAAACAAACAAACAGTAAACATAAACATATTTACAGCAACTTATTGTTTGTAAACATATTCGGACTCCACATTATTTAAATGCAATGACTCACCTGTCCATGCAACCTGACGCACCCATGCTTGACACTGCTGGAGCTGCTACTTTAAGACGATTATCCTTAATGTGAGCTGATGCTGTGAGACTTCTCTCATAGCTGGAGAAACAACAACAACAACAACAACAACATCATCATCAAGTAAAAAAGTGCTGTGACACAGTCATGTAATACATTCTGTTACATCCTACGATGCTGGGAGGGTTGGCTCACCTGGACAGAAATACATCAGATAAACTGAAAGGTTGATCTTGGGATCTTATCACTGTGTAATCTGTAATCTGTAATCTGTGTATTTAAAACAGCTGGACCTATCTGTGAACACTGGGGATGCAATCCTTCCAGACGGAGGCAGAATCACAAACGTCTACCAACACAGAAGAACACGTTGAAGTTGCACATATTTTCAATTCAATTCATTTTTACTCATTTTGAATTTTATGAACTCCAAACAACTCGTCCGACGTGTTTTCACATGTTGGAAAACGTCCATTTGGTTCGGGCGAGGTGCTGGCAGGAGGAAGAGGAGGAGGAGGAGGAAGAGGAGGAAGAAGACTCATCTGTAATGACCCATAATGATCACAAACTGTGACAGAAATGGACGCGCTGAGGTTTGATAACTATGAGCCGGACAAACAGACTGTGAGGATATCTGACGTCACATGACAGATGACGAAGATGACTCATATATTGATTGGCAGACGGACTATATCAAAACAAAATGATCGAATAAAGAGCGTTAATGAAATAGACAGATATGTTGAGTTGTTTCTTTTTTTACACTGTTGTTGTTTGTACTGTTGTAATGTGTATTGAAGTAGATTTATTGATTTGTTTTTGTCCGTGGTATCCGAGACAACCCTCACTGCAGAACATTTACTGACTCCCGCCCTGCGTTCGTGAATCCAACTGGATTTACAGCCCGTCTTTGGACTGGTTCTGGGCTGCTGCACAAACATGGCGGCTCAAAATGGCGGTCGCCTCGGAAGGAGACCCCGCCGGCGTCTGTAGATAAAAACGGCTCATTGTAAGATAAAGAAAACACAGAGGCTATTACTTCCAGGTGACTGTACACCAGTGGAATCAAACCTACGACTGCACAGTGTATATGAGCCAGGACACGCTGACTTTACCTGTACAGAAGAAAACAGGCAACATCGGCGTCATTCTGAAAACACTTTTCCCTCATCAGCGACTTCCACCTGGGAAAGGCCACACCAATGTTGACCCTTGTTTTTTGCCGTCGCCTGTCCCGGTTTCGTTTCACTTCGTCTTGTTTTCGCTTCTTTGGCGACGAGCACTCGCGCTCGCTGACTTTCTGTTGAGCTAAACAATACGTATGGTCCCCCATTTGTCAAACTTGTGGTTGGGGGTGAAAGTTCTCGCCCCGGTGGACAGTTAGCCCGCAGCTCCCGCAGCTCCCGCACACACGATCCGCTGCATCGCCGCAAACTCCCTCTTCTTCCTTCGTCTTCTTCTACGGATTGTATGGCGGTTGGCAAACAGCGTTGAGGCGCATATCCGCCACCAAGCGGTCAGGAGTGGTGGTGCTGCATTACCTCATTCTGATCATTAAATTAACTTTTATTGTTTATAAAGTTGTTTTTATTTTATTTTATGTTCCAGGCAGATCACTGACCGCTTTTCTTTTAAGTGTTCATTACGTGATGTTATTAAAGGACATTAAAAAACAAATTTTGCTTTGGTGTGATGTTATAGCCTTAGTTTTTAGCTTTTAATCATTGGTTCGTACATTATTTGTCTCCCTGGTGTTATTTTATTTTTTATTGATTTATTTTTAGCCTTTGAAATTTTTATTTATTGTTCTAGATATTATAATATATAGTTTTTATGTGCACATTTTTGGTAAAGGTGCTATATAAATAAAGTTAAGTTTGATTATATAGCTGTATTCTTAAACAAATTCTTCTAAGCTATTGAAACAAAAACTAAAGTTCACATAAATCATAGCTCAACTTTCTTTCTTTAAGATTCAGTATCAGTTCCCTTCTCTCAGTCTCCACATCCTATTTCTGTCAGTAAAACATAACAGCTTCATGTAGGACTGTGTTTTCCTTTTTTAAATTGTTAATAAGGATCATTAACTTATATATTAATGAATAGGAACCAGTGGGCTTGATCTGAGTGCTGCAGACAGGAGAGGAATGATGACTTTGGTCTTTTCATTTTTGTTGAGATTAAATAAAATCTATAATTACACCAGCCTTAAATTCAGACTATTCCAGTCATATATATGATTTAAGCTATTAAAAATGAATAAATTCACAGGAAGCTTCCCTCTCTGATGAGGAGGAAGAGGCCACAATCAAAGCTGACTGTATATACTGAGAGAGGTGCTCTCTCTGGTGCACTGACCTGTTATCACCACTAGGGGTCAGCAGTTAGTCTCCAAACCGCAGCAGGTTTTACAAAAATGGATCTTATCTTTGATTTAAAAGATATCACTGATGAAATAAGTGATAACATAAAATATCTAATCATCACATCACAAAATGGTTTATAGTAAGTTCTACTTCACTTTTCATTTGCCAGTGAGGTACGGTGCTCCCCATAATGAATACGATAAATATATGTATAAAAAATAATGGATTATTGTGACTTATGTGGGCTAGGAGGACCTGATCTTGTCACAGATTATCTGTTTTATGCAGTACTGTCAGGATATAGGGAAAGTTTCAGCAAATACAACAAAAGGTTATTTTGATAAAAGTTTATTACTGTGGCTTTAAGTGAGATCATGAGGAGGTTTACATAGAATCCACACCTTCAGCGTCATTCACTGGAAACTGTTTGTGTTGAACCTGCTTTCATGGAAAACATATGCAAGCAAGAATCCACATCATGCAAACATAAGCCTCTATTCCCAAAAGCATCTGCTCATAAGTCTGAAAAAGGTCCTGCAGGCCGGGGTCGGCTCTCTACCAACTGCAGTGTGTAATTGTAACATCCTGCTGCCAGACATTTTGGCAACGCTGCAAAAGCCTGACTCATGGCTTCTCCCTAATGCAGCCCCCACCCCGACACCACACCACACCACGCACATCTGGCTCTATGTGTCTCCTTCCACGCCTCGCAGAGTTCTCAGACGTGAAGATGGAAAAGGAGCCGAAGAGGTCAGGTCACGCAGTCAATCTGTGCTCCAGAGCGTTACTGCAGAGATAGAGTGAAAGGTAGGAGGAGAGGAAGACTGAGATATCTTGCATACCAGATCTACCCTCCCTAAAGTACGCTCTTCTTCCTCCTGAGGACTGTTGTCATAAGGTCAGTTTGCTAAATGAAAAAAGTAACAATAATAATGTGATTAGTTTGAAACATCATTTCTTTATTGGCTGACTGTCTTGTGACCAAAACTAATGATTAACCTTCGACTTCAGTGTGTTCGTCTGCCAGAATTATAGAGGCGTTAGCACACAGCTGTCATCTGAATACATATTCCCACCCTGGTTTAACCGAAACACAAACATACATTTGTAAAGTCATCGCCTTTTGCAGAGTCTGTGTTTCCTATTGCCAGTTTCCAGGAAGGAATGATGCAATGGCACTAACAGCAGGGAAAATGCAAACATTTGAGTTTGGGAATTGGCTGGAAAGTTCACTATATCAGACAGATAATCTGAATTTATCAGGTTCCTCTGGCTCCTTCTGGTGCTCCTAATGAAAGAACGAAAACAACCAATCAGAGCCAAGAAAGACAGAAAGGCACTTTGGGTTGATGGCTTGAAGATAGTCGATTGTTGAGTCTCTCTAACAGCGTCGGTATTCGACAACCCGGGAATGTCTTTCTCAGCTCTGATTGGTCCTTTTGGTTCAGGCCTGGTGGATTTTTGATGATTAAGTTTCCCTATAAGTAGTATCAAATCACATGTGTCCTTTCCAGGAACCTTCCTAAAGAATCTAGTTACTTCCTGGTAAATAATACCAAACAATGGGACCTGTAGGTTTCAGTGGCAAACTGAAAAAAAAAAAAAAAAATCACAAAACACACAGAGATAAAATCACAGCTTCCTTTTATAAAGATTTTTAAAAATCAGTCAGAAATTGCACTATAAAGGTCTCCCCTTCCTCTGTTACACTTCAAAAAAATATGATGCAGCGTTTCAGATGACTGGATGACTTTGTTTGAATATGTATTGATTTGGTAATATACAAAAAGTGAATTTTAAATACACATATTCCCTGATTTGCAGTGCGTCTTTGGTTTCTTTCCTGTTCCCTCCGTCTCAGACCTACAGTGTTGTCAGTACAATAAAAATCCATATTATCCGTTTCAGTCAGTAAATCCACGTAATTGAGGATGTGATGCCTCAGTCCAGTTTTGGATGAGTGGCAACAAGAAATCTTAAATTAACTTTGACCCTTCATTGCCGCAGCTCAGAGACGAGTCCAGGTGAATGAGCGGATCCCGAAAGTCCGAGAGTCCTCTGCGAACTTCCAGAAATCCAAACAGAGTGGAAAGGCCACGGACTTCCCTGTTAGTGTTGTTGTGGAAACGGCCTGACACACCTCAGAAATGTCCACCTCGGTCACAATGCATCATCCAAACTACTGTTTCACATTAAAGGCACTCAGAGTCCAGCAGAGCTCACACAGTATTCTTATTATCACAGTGTGGCACCTTGTAACAAAAAAAGGACGATTGCTTACAAAAAAACTTACAGAAAGAACAAAGAAATAATAAGTTAAGTCCCTTAAATTCAAATATTTGTCACACTCAGTGGGGTTTTTGTTTCCTTCCACAGTAAAATACACAGACAGACTCGTAGAGAGAACATAATCTGAGTAAATGTCAGAATAGACCTCGGCCACTGCCAGCAGTGCTCTGACCGTCTATTTAGGGCGAGGAGACAGGATATTTTGAGCAACTCAATTGCAGTCTTGTCAACATACTAACAAGAAACTGCACTTCAACGCAGCCAGAGACTGACTGTATGATACGCTCTGAAGTCAGCCCAGTAAGCGTGGTCTGCAGGTCAGAACAACTAAACTGGGAGAAAATGGGTGAAGGGTAACTTTCGTTTGTAACAGTTATCTGAAACAACACTTTGATATGTCGTAATCTTGTGGACAGCACGCCACACTAACAGCTCAAATTTTATATGGATCAAAAGTCAAGTTTGTTTTTGTCTCTCTGTAGTCATAGAAACAAAGGAATTGGTCAATATAAATCAATAAAAATCTTCCAGCTATGACAGGTGATCTACCTGAACTGACTCTCACTTCAGAGAACAGGTTAACGGATTTCCCAACACGTTTTCCTTTAACTCGTCTGTCTTTGTATCTGTTGTTTGAAACCTAAATGTGACGGACACAAAGCGAGAAAAACAAGAAGACAATTATGGAACTATCTCAAATGATGGACATGTCAACAAACTGACTTCCCTCCGCTCAGTTAAGGCACTGTGGTGCTTTCAGCTACAGTGATGCTGCGTTCACACAGTATCAGCACAATGGGAGGAACTGGAACATCCCGTGGCAGCGTTCATGCAATATGATTCTCCATCCTAGTAACAAACTTATTTGAACCCAAACAAACCCAACCCAGTAGTTTTGATGCCTAACCCTAACCAAACTGTACATCAGCCACGTTTCTTATTGTTAGATTGATTGAACTACGGTCACTTCATCCTTTCCTGCATGTCCTAAAATATTAAACTAATAGGGCAAAAACCTTCACCTTCTGTTTACTTTCAGAAAAATAAGGTTTTTTCAGAATAATAAAAAAAACAATCAGCTTTCAGTCCAATGGGACTTTTTCTGGACTTTAGGAAAAATGGGCCGTCCCCATTTTTTAATGGTTCGTTACCCGAAATAGTTGGTTTTTCTTCACTCGTAAATATTGTTTGCTTTGAGTTCAATGCTATAATGCTCACAATGACAGCGCTAACATGCTGGTGTTTAGCAGGTGAAATATTTACTGTATTCACCACCTTAGCTTCGTGTGTTAGCATGCTAGCGTCTGCTTATTAGCAAAACAGCAGAGGCTGATGGGAATGTTGTTAATTTGGTTTGTTATATAAAATATATAAAAATATTATAAAATAAAAGACAAATTAAAATTCTGACCTGCTGAAAGAGCTAAACAAAAAATCCACCCAATAATTCTTAAAATGTCGTCGAAGTGGACGACCGACGGACCGACATTAACCAAACCCTTTTCAACCACGTTTAGCCTGGACCTACTTCGACCCGCAAATCACTGAAACATGCATTCTTAAAAAAAACAAAAAATATTTTTGATAAATACAACTAAATCTCCATCCTGAACAATCGTCATTTCGAAGTTAATTCTTCTCTTCTTCATGAAAAGAAAACCTTTTTTGTTTTGCTCAGTTCAGAGAGTCATGAGTCATTTTGAGACAAGGCAGGCAGGGTCATCCATTGTCCCCGTTACCACGTTCCCTGCTGGTCCCGTCCACCTGAATTCACTTGTGCATGTACAGTTGTATGAGGCCCGCCTGGTGCAGCTGCTGCCACAGGCTCATTTCCATACGCAGGTCGTGGTTGGCGAAGAAGCCCACTGGGTGATACTTGCTGTCGTAGTAGTGGTCAGAGTAGTTCTTATAGTCCGGGGTCATGTAGCCGTACGCACTCACCTTCATCAACAGAGGAGACACAAAAGCTGCAGTCAGAATATAGAACAATCCTCTGAATGCAGAAAAATCTTAAACATTTCAGCTTTCATGAGCCTCCTTCATTTCATGTTTTAACTTGACCCACTTGGCCTCAATCTTTACCAACTTATTTCCATTCCCACCACAGACAGCTTGAAAAACAGGTTTTTATTGCAAAGACACGCTGTGGATTTGAAGGAATCTGCAGCTGATCTGATATAAAAACCCCACAATCGACACTACAAAGGCTGATTTTATAAATTCCTGAGAGCATTGCTCCAGCGCAGAGTGAGTCACTATCAGCACCAAATCAAGGCCACACAATGTAAGACATACAGTGCGTGCATTTACAAGGCCGACTGCTGAAAGAGCCAAAACAGCTACAACATTCTCATGCTATCAGGCAAGTGCAGCCTTGTCCCACAGTAAATAAAGAGCCGACAGTAATATTCAGTACAGTCATGATTAATTCTACCTTGTCGCAGGTGTGCAGCGCAGCCAACAGCATCACAGCTCCTGTAGACGGACGGTAAATGTCCTTATATCTGCTTTTCAGAGCATTAGAACGAAGGAATCTGAAACAAGAAGATAATACAACATAAATACATCTCCAGTGTCAGTGGGGACACAGAAGTGGACACTGTGTGGGAACTTCCCACAGCAGCACACTCTGGTTTCAGCCTCTGCTTCTCCTTTAATCTCATTTCCAACTATTTGAAATGTGAGCCGCACTTTCATTCTGTTCACCTGCTGTGCAGATAATTC
Source organism: Dicentrarchus labrax (assembly GCF_905237075.1). Lineage (NCBI taxonomy): Eukaryota > Metazoa > Chordata > Actinopteri > Moronidae > Dicentrarchus > Dicentrarchus labrax. The sequence goes on along the minus strand of NW_026136712.1, from coordinate 21,909,103 downwards.
GCTCACCTGTTTCTGAGGTAACGGACGAAGTCGGGGTGGTACATCTTCAGCTTTCCTGCTGACACGTCCTCTCCAAAGTACTTGGTTGGACTGCGGAGAAAACGTGACATTAGTTCAAAAGTCAAACAATCAGCCATCAGTACCAAAAAGAGTAAAAGACAATAACAAATATAGTTACGAAATCTTACAACAAATCTCTAGATAGCCATGACCAGTGAGTGCAACATAAGTTCACAGTGCCAGTTCAACTTTTCTGTGGGTGACGCAGCATCTCTAACCACTGATCTGGTCTCCCACAGGAAACCAGCTCTGTTAAAGCCCAGTGAGAAAAACACGTCTCTACCAGCTGCACTACCGGCTAAAAGTCACATATCGCTCTGTAAACAGTGTGAGCAGGAGTTCCAAAACTGTTCATATAAAACAAAATGTGTACACATTGATTTGGAAAAATTCTGAAAAATGTGCGTAACAATGTGTGTACAAAGACTTGGCAGTGTTAGGAGTCAGAGCTGATGGTTGGTTCAGAGTTGGTTGTGTGTTCAGTAACGTTGAATGACATCCACGTTTGTTTGGCTTTCCAGCAGTTCTGTACTGAGTCAAGTAATTACGAGTTGGTTGTTGACGGGAATGCTACTTACGAGTTAGAAACTGGCAATTACAATAACTCCTATGTGAACACAGCATTAATGTTGTAGCTGGTCATAGTGGACCTAATTTTAACTACACTGTTCAACAATGCTTCATATCGTATAATCTGTTCTCAATGCTAAATCTTAAATTTACAACGTAACTAGTAACTGCTGTCAGATAAATGTAATGGAGTAAATAAAACTGGGTTACATGGCGATACTTCAGTAGTACAAATACCAGAATTGCAGCTACCAATGAGCAATGACGCTAGCATGGCAAAAGTGCAAAGTGCAGTGTGTTTGTATGGAGATTGAGTCCAACTGCATCATCAGTACGACAGTCTGAGTGTTGCTTACTCTTTGCCCCGCTCAGGCCCTCTCTCTACTGGAGTGTGTGTCGCTGCAGCCTTCATCAGCAAGTAATCACGGTCGTGATCCGGCAGAAAGACGTATCGTGTTTCCTGTTGGAGAGCAGCAGAGCTTCAGGCCTGGTGTCACAATTTTAGCATTTCATAGGAGGAAATACTTTTTACATTTTGTCCTCACCTTAGACATAGGGGGCCCTTTGTACCCGGCGCCGGCGTAGCTCCTCATGGAGTTCATCAGTGTGTTGGTGGAGAACGTGTAGTGGGTGGTCCGAGAGCCCACGTCCTGCTCAAAGCCCTTAATGATTGCCCCATTGGTCCTGAAAATGAAAACACACAAACATGATGACAGAAGACACCAATCTAACTGAAGAGCCACTTCTTAGTTTTATTACCAAAATGCATTTTGACAAACCAGAGCCCCTCTGACCCAAACCAGCTGAACATGTAAACTCTCATATTGTTCATATTGTTGACAGAATTAAACCGTTTAAAAGACACGCCAACTGATTTTGGTAATGCACTAGTGCACCATCAATGGTGGCCTAAATGGCCCTGCAAACACGTGGCTTTTGTTTTTGCTATAGTACCAACACAACAATGTGGTTTTTCTCAGTATCTACCTGAAAACATAATGATGACCGTCGATCTCCTTCCCTTTCTCTGAATCCTTCAGTATCCCACCATTCCCCACCACAGCACAGCGGATACACTCGGATTTATTGGCGCGATCCTTCCAGTCGTCCAACATCAGCCAGTTAGCAGAGGAGTTGAGGACAGTAAGAGTTTCCACCAATGCTGTTGACACAGGGAAACAGAGTTAATCTGGATGAGTGGGTAGGATTTAGTGGCATCTAGCTGAGAAGTTGCAGGTTGCAAACCAACTGAATACCCCTCGCCTTCCAAGCATGTAGGACTTCTTTTTAGTTGGTGAACCACTGATTTCTTTTGTTGCGATGTAACTGTCTCTGCCCACAGATTCAGTTAGTTGTGGTGGCACACAGACAGGAAGCTACCATTATCTCAACACGATTAGCATCTTGACTGTGATGAAGCCTACATTGCATCATCTGTCTTCTGAATAAAGAGTACACTATCAGCTTTAGACGACCGTTGGTGTCACATAACAATTCTAACATGAATGTACTTTAAACTTTATCAAAGAAACACATGTGTCAGGTTTTCACTCAGAGACTCAGTGATGTATTATATACTGGTTGGTGTTTATATCTTCATTCAGGGAAAATCTTTGTTTTAATTGAAGTGAACACAGTACTTGAAAATTAGTAATGGGCCAAAGGTTTAAATACACAATTAAATACAAATTGTGTAGTGATTAGTAATGGTATATAGGTTAGGTACAGGTGAAAATGTAATTAAAATAATAATAAGGGAAAATATTCCACACTGGAAATAATCCTTTTAAAACTGTAATATAAAAAAAAAAATAAAGGACAGAAAGAAAGAAAAATACCTAATAAATTAAAGCAAATGTTAAAAAAAAAAACAATAAACCTCAATAGAAAAACATGGCAACAAAAAAGGGAAAATATTTAAATAAAGAAATAATGCTCACTTGAGTATTCAACTCCGCCCCAGCCGTGTGCTCCTGGGTACTGCTTCAGACGCTGGTGCGCTTCACGGGTGACGTGTTGGGCCCACTGCAGGACTGGAATGTGTTTCAGAAACCTCCCACCAAATTCTGTTTTTGTCACCTGACCTCGGATACCGCCTGGGCAGTCCTGAAGGAAGCAGATAACACGGCCGCGCTGTTATCGAGCTGCGTACAGAAAGTCTGGTAACAACATACAGTTACTATGCTCCATCATTAGATCATTAGAAAGCCAGCACCATCAGTTCCAAAATATTAACCTCCAAACTCCCACTGGAGGCAATTACCTAGTAATTACACGGCTGCAACATGGTAACGACAAAAGACTTTGAGAAACATGTTCATTATGGAATCTAAAAGGGACACACAAGGAAGCACTGGGAGTACATGCAAACACACGAATGGCACCGACTTTATCTCGTTAATTGTGTTATTGGCCTCTGTGGAATCAATTATCGACTGTGTGCGCTCTCTATTTATGTAATAGCTCAAAGCCTAAACTGCAGCTTAACTGAGTTGAGAGTCTTTTGTGATTCACCATACGGATGCATTACAAAACCCTAGGATCTCTCCCATGAGACGTTCAAAGACTCTGAGGCAGATCTGAGTAATGTTTTCTTTTTTCTTATCCTCCCTCTGTATTTCTCTCAGTGGACCATCTGACAGCTCAATAAAGAGATTGAGCGTTGATAGCACATTCAGGGAATCGGGGGTTTGGTGTAACAGAGCCAGGCTGTAGGAAAGTCCATTTTCTATGAAACATTTCCTGGGAAGACGGACACACCCAGTACAACTGTGGCAGCTGCCCTGTGACATATCCACCCTGACGAAAGCCAGACGTCTGTTCTTCCACAGATATGATACACAAGATCACGTGACACAAGGCCCGCTATCGTCCGCTATCTCCACTATGGTTTGTGTCTTTCCCACTTATTACTTTTATTGCCATTAATTCAATAAAAAGGATAGACTGGTAATTGTCAACACATCACATGTAAAGGCCAAAACCAACAACTGACCCTTCCTAAGTCCCGCCTCTCCTTCCTGTGCTTGGATACGATCTGGTAGAGAAAACCGTACGACTGTAAAAGCACAATGCTTCGGGGGGGTGGGACCCCCTTGGGGTTTTTTTTTTTTTTCCCCCCCTTTTTTTTTTTTTTTTTTTTTTTTTTTTCCCTTCAAAAAAAAACCCCAAAATTTAAATAAAAAAAAATTTTTAAAAAAAATAAATTAAATTTTTTTTCTAAAAACCTTCCCCCCCCCCCCCCACAACAACAAAAAAAAATTAATAATAAAAAATAAAAAAAATTTTGGAAATAATTAATTAAAAAAGAGGGGAAAAAAAAAAAAAATTAAAAAAAAAAAAAAAAAAAAAAATTTTTTTTTTTTTAACATAGATCAGCCTATAGATTAGCTTAGCACATAGCATATCCAAGTACAGGAAAGGAGAAAGTTGACTGAGGTTCCAAAAGAGGCTTAGACTTAGGAGGGCTCAATTAATTGATATTAACTGATATCACGTCAGAAAGTTTTGAGAAACAGAAACAAATAAAATTGTTATTATTCAGAGGACAAGCTAAATGGAGCACAGATTGGACTCACTGTTTGTGGTGGGATGTCTTCGCTCATGTAAGCGTCTCCAATGAAGGGAGGCTCTGTTGGCCTGGCTGCCTGTGTGGGCTGCTGAGGCCTCTGTGTGGGGCCTTTAGTACTGGTCCGGGTCCGGGTCTTATTCCCGCCATTTGACACATCCAGGACACTGTTCTCTGCCGGTTTGTGCTCAGCGGCTGTGGGTGCTGGAGTCTTTACGGTTGGAGTCTGCGTGGTACGTGCGTGTTGATGCTGAACTACGAGCTCTGGGTGAAGGTTGGAGACGGGGGGCGGACGGGTCCACTGGTCAGTGTTAGTCTTCCTGTCGAGAGGCTCCTCGGAGTCTCGTGAGCGGCTGTGGAAGACAGAGCGAGTGTCACCGCTGGAAATATATCAGCTAAACCCTTCAACGTGCTCTCATTTCTTAAAAGGAATAGTCCAACATTTTGAGAAATATTTGCTTTCTTGATGAGGGTCAGATGAGAAGATTTATACCCCCCTCAAGTTTGCCAGCTGGTTAGCTTAGCATAAAAACTGGACACTGCTAGCCTGGCTCTGTCTGAAGATAGTCTGCATGTTAATTAACAATACTATTTAATTTAAATGTTATATCTTGTTTACTCTGCACGAAAAGGAAGATAATGTGTTGTACTTAGTGACCTTTTGAAGTGGAGGTAGCCAGAGCCACGCTAGCCGTTTCTCCCTGTTTCCAGTCTTTATGCTAAGCTAAGCTAAGTTGCTGCTCACACCAGCTACGTATTTAACGGACTGATACGTGATCGTTCATCTCATCTAACTTCTAACAAAGAAGCATAGATCCCAAAATATCCCCCTGCTGCTTTAAATGTATTATTGTAGGTTATTTTATGATAGCCTATCAGTTTCACAGTAAATAACTGACAGGCAGCACTGAGATACATTTAATCCCTACCAAATAAAATTAAAATGTACATTTACAGTTATGCTGCTAAGTCCGTCTATTTTGCATTTGCACTTGCATGCATAAGGTAGTAATGTGTTTTGTTTTCCGGGATGGGACACTCTTAGAAAGCACCAGTTTAAGAGCTTTCTGAAAAGGAAATGCAGGTTTTGTACGCTCTGCTTGGAAGAAAACTGTAGACCGGCTGTGTCTGTGGCTACAAACCATAAGGAGTAAGTGAGAAAATGTGCATTTTGTAATTGGGGTGAACCAAAGTTTATAACTTTGCACACACTAACATTTTAATCATATATGAGGAAATGGGAGGAATTGGAAGTTTAAGGTGATTTATGACTCAGTTTCACACTGCCTACAAAACGTATTACAGCCATGAAGAAGAGAGTGGAGGCTGAGCTATTAAAGGCTCAAAGGAACTGGAAATCAATTCTCTACTCTACCTGCTTCTTAGAAATGTAAGTTAAGTGGACTTTGAGTTGAGTTTGTGTTGCCATGGAGACGCAGTTACCACTTAAATCCCGCCCACACAGTGCAGGTAAAGCAGATCTGACTGTTAAACGTTATAAAGACGAGGATCTTTAACACAAATATATACTGTGGAGAGAAATTCCTGTTGTAAAGGAGATTAAAAGCTGCAGTCTCAGGTAACCGTGGCGATGGCTTCACCCCTATTGGCTCTGTATTACGAGCCTGACACAGCAGATGCAGAAAGTAAACCTCATAAAGCCCGGTAACGAGACCCAGGTCGGCTGAAATAAAGTGTAGCTGGAACTCATTAATGTCAAAGATCAAACTGCAGAGAGAGCGGCGGGTCAGTGAAAACAGCCTGATGCTGTTTAATGTGTGTGTGAGTACAAAACTGAAATTAAACATTAACTAAAGTCGGTTGCTCTTCTTCCCCATTCCATTTTCTCTAATGTCTTCATTAATTAATTAATTAATTATTTATTAATAATAATAATAATAATAATAATAATTAATATTTAGTTACTTGATTTGATATATTTAATATTGACATATATTTTATATTGCTGCTGTTTAGACCCCGGCTAACTGGAGGAAGAGATATTGTATCTCAATGGGATCGAAACAGTAAAACAGTGAGCTGAATAATACTGTATTTTTTTCAGTATTCACACAGTGCTTTGACAATATTGTATCTCAGCAGGGTCACGGCAAAAAAACAATTATAATTCGAAAATTTGAAATTTTATTTTCTAAAAAAGGCAAAAGGCTCCAGAGTCCATGAAAGAACATGAGGTCTCCTGCATGGAAAAGCAGCGGCGGCAGGGAAGTAAAGGGGACATTCATGTGGTTATTTTTACCCGGAGCATCCAGATTAAAGAACAGCTTTTAAAATGAAAGAGCTCCACATGCCCATATTTAGTGTCTGAACCAGGACTTGGAGACACAGCCACATTTTCCTTTTCTCTCTCCCCCCCCAAAACTTAATGCATCTTATCTGGACTTACTGGCTTTTAAACCTGGAGCGCTGCCCGTTGTAACAAAGCTTACGTTTCACATACGCGTGTAAGAGACCACCTCCAGTGAAATAACTCCAGGAGCTTTTTTTCATTAGTGCAGCCAGAGCGCTGTGTGGCTCTTTTGTTAAAACCACAATGATACAACAAGAGGGGGAATAAGTGCTGGTTGCAAAAAAACAAAAACATTGGAACTTTTCATACCGCTCTTGATCTAAGAGTTTAACCCTTCAACTCCATCCCTGTTTAACACTGACTCTGACCTCAATACTGTCCCAGATTCAACTGCCTGCCAGCATATGAATGCTATATACCAGTGGTTCCCAAGCCTTCTTGATTTTGAGGTGTGATGGAAAGCTTAAAAAATATACACAGTAGGTGTACGTCAGCATTTGGTTCACTTTTTAAGAAAAGTAAATTGTTAAATAATAATAGAACAATGTCTAAGTGTCAGGGACAAGAAAACAAGAAATAATCTGCTCAAAATTCATCTAAATAACTTGTTTTACACAAACTTCCTGCAGTTACTGAGTTCACTGTTAAGGTTCAGCGTACAGTTTTGAATATAATGTGAAATATCCATAAAATAAATCACTAAAGCCGGGGTCATCAGTTAACTCTATGATAGAAAAAGGTTGAGAACCACTGCTACATACAGTGCCACGGTAGTGAAACAAGGCTTATCTTATCAGTCAGCTTCTTAAAGAGAAACACTTGAGATGTGAAATCTAGATTGTGTTTATATTCCAGTCTGACTAACAGAGTAGGAAGTGTAATCCTTTTTTATAAGCAATCCCCAAATTAGGCAAGGAAAGGTTTAATGCCCTGTTCGTGTCACATGGGAATTACTGTAATCACCAGTTTCTGACTTGTAACTGCTGCTCACATTCAAGTCAAACTCTGGGAAACAACTGGGAATAACATGGCAGAGCCTGAATAGGAGAACAAACATGGACATCGCGCGTCATCTAAGGTCTGTTCATGGTAATTAAACCCAAACTTTAATGGACACCAGGCTGTACTGTCAACACACCGCTTTGTCGAGTCGGAGAAAACCAGGACAAACACTGTTGGACAGAGAGGGTCTACACTGAATACAGTCTTTGGGCGCAGAGGAGTTGATTTGTCTCTTGTGAGTCACTAAATTAAAGAGCCCTCCCGTGGGTTCTCCTTCGTGGTGAAAGTCAGGAACCTACATTACTCACAATGCAACCCAATCACAGATCACAAATAAAGGAATATCTAATCTAATCTAATCTAATCTAATGTAAACCAACGTATCAGTGTTCATCACCAGCTTCTTCTTTACTTCCACAGACTGTATAATTAAAAATGGAGGTAGTTTCCGTGACGTCACCCGCAGGTTTCTGAAGAACCGCTGTGAAGCTCAGGATGGTCGGCCCGGCTAATCCAAAAATGGGCAAAGACGGGGAGCGAGCAACCAGCAACCAGCAACCTGTGACCCATGCCCTTAATTATGCATAACTGTAAAACTTTATATAATTTAAATGGGTGAGACCAAAAGTGTTTATTGTACCAGGCTGTAAACGGGTTTATTTCTGCTTTAAAGTTGGGTTGGTTGAAAAGTTGAGCTTGACTCAAACTGGGGGTTAAATAAAGCCCTCATATTTAACGTTTGGTATCAGATCATTTACAGTCAGTGAGTGCCTCTCTGAAGTCTCAGACCTCAGCAGCCACTGTGTTTGTTAAATGTTTTGCTCTCTCAAGCCTGAACTGAAGCTAGTTTCACTTCCTGCTCCCTGTGTTTTGCCTTTAGTTAACATAAAGTTGAATTTAGGTCGTGTGACCAACAAAAACACACACTGGTTGCCTTATTGTACGTTCAGGATCACTTTTTTCTACAAGCATTTTAACCTCATAGTCACTGTTTCATGTCATATCCAATGTGTCAGAGCACCAAACCAATGAAGAACATGTCACTGCTCACACTTTCTGATTGCCATTTCTGTAAAACACAATCAGTGCAGGTTTCCTTCCTTCGCTCACCTGCTCGCTCCCTGTGGGACGCCCTGGAAGTATTTCAGCGGCAGGATGTAGATACACAGCAGGGAGAAGGCGGTCAACACACCGAGCAGCAGTCTCTTCTGGAGCGCCATCCCCGTCAAGGAGTGCGTGACCGGCAGGCTGCGTGTGCCCGCTCTGCCCTCCGCTCCGCCTGAAGGAACATGAGGAGGCAGAGGATGGAGCCTGAGGAGGCAGGCGAGGATGCTGTCTCCTCCACAGGACAGTTTTCTGGGGGGGTTTCTTTGGTCAACCAGGCAAGGAAAGGCAGGGTGTTGGTGATGGTGGGGATTTAATTAGCCCACAACAGGATCTGGGCTCCACTCTAGGCTTCTGTCAGCACAACTACAGTGGGAGGGAGATAGAAGGAGAGAGTTGGAACGAAGGCAAAGACTCGGGGGGGGGGGGGGGGTGGAAGGGGAAACTTTATCTTTCTGCGTCAACAGAGTCCCAAATAATCCCTTTTTAATGAAACCTTTGAACACAAAGTGCAGGGCCACAATCTTCATATCCTTTTACACTCTGCTTTTATTTATTTTTTTGCTTTCATGATCTCCTTTTTGCTCTCGCTGCTTTTCTAACACACAAAAGAGGAACCACTGTAGCTACAGACATCAATATAAAAGGCAACATTTTGGCTGCTACTCACAAGCTGACCGCTGTAGAAAAAAAACTAAAGTCAGCTGCAGCTGATGGGCCATAAACAATGTAGGAAGCCACAATCAGACAGGAAACATCTTACTTTCCCCTTCCTGCTGTGGTGGTCTCAGACATTAGCATACACACTGAACACCGTCCTCTCTCCACTTCTCACCTCTTTGTAAGTAGTGTAACAAACAGAGCCCCGAGGCCAGGCGCTGAAATCTGCTCTCTTAACTTCTCTTAAGTCCCGAGCTGCTCTCCGAGGTCCACGCAGTCCTCGAGAGTAATCACTTAATAACTGGGTGAATACGGAAAATAATAACAGCGCTGGTGACAATGTGAGGGATACAGTTTCCCAGGCTTGTGTAGGTACTCCTGTCTGAGGCTAAATGGGGAATGGAAAGAATGTGTTTGCAGTGATCCAGTGATAAACTCAGCCCCCATGTCTCTGATAACAGACATAACAGGAGGGAATTAGCATTTTTACAGGCAAAGAAAACTGTTTATAGCTGAGATTTCGACTTCAAATAAATGTCATAAACATCTCTAACATGGCTGACAAAGAGTCAGAACAAAATGTAAGAGGGGAAAACCACATCAGACTGTGACACAAATCGTGACTCAATCTTTTTCCTCCTAGAGTCAGAGGGCTCTACTCTCTTGTGTCTGTTTGTGTTCCTGTCTAACGGAAACAGAGCTCAAGTCAAACGTGACACAAAAAGACCAAATAAAGACAAAAAGTGTGTGTCCTCTCACCGGCAGAAAATCCTCTGTGTTCTGTGGTTCCAATCTTTCCTTCATGATGGCTGTAACGGAGACATATTCCTCTAAGTTGGGAGCTCTGCTGCTCATCTAGAGTGGAGTGGCTGCACTGCCAGCCTCTGCACTGTATGGGCGGGACCATTGTGAAATGAGCAACAGCTGCTGGCAATTGGTCAACCCCCTCAACTCCGGAGTATGAGGAGGGGTGGGGGAGAGAAAGAAGCCCACTCCAGGCTGCAATAAAGTTAGACATGAGCAGGCAGCTCTAAGGATCTCTGCTATGCTCACAATGTGTGGATCACAACACAATCCTGACAGACAGGAGACAGGAGGGGGGACACACGCACATGTATGACTGCATATACGCACAGAGGTGACAAGCAGGAACACGCAAAGGGAAGAGAGACTTCACTCTCTGCCTCATCCAGTGTCACTCCATCCACCCAGCCCTCCAACAGCCAGCCAGTCAGCCGGGACCGTCCGAGCCAAGTGAGAGTCAATAGCCGGTGCGCCTCTGCGGGGCTCAGTTTCCTCTGTGAAAAAGAAAGGAAATACGCTGAAAGGCGAGACACGTTTCAGTACGCGCCACCGGTTGCTTTGGAAGTCCAGAGGAAGTGAGCTAGCTGGAGGGCGATGGAGGAAAAAAAAGAGGGGGGAAGGAGGAGAAGAAGAAGTGGGTCAGCTCTGGACATTATTCCAGATGTATAGGCTGAAGCATCCCTGGGGTCGTTTAACTCGCCTCCATAAAGACAGCAAAGAGGAAGGAAGTACCGCAATTAGAGAAGTGTGGCAACCATATCTATTCATCAGAAAGCGTTGACATATTGGTTTACAGATATCTCAGGAATCAAACTGCATTTTAATTAGCAGTGAATCATTTCAGGATCCAAACCTACAATTTGGGCTCATAACTCAGATTCCACAGGGTACTGACTAGATGTGGTTGAAGACACTTGAGTGAGTTATGGTCTGAGAGAGTGAGGGATGATGGGAGGGCGGGGAGCAGAAACAGGCGAACAATTGTCTGTTTTCCCACAGCGAACAGAAAAGAGGAACACAGCGTGTCTTCCCAACAGTCTTTGCTTTTTATTCTTTTTTGCTGACAGATCAGTCACCATCTTCTTCACAGTTGTTCGAACCATCAGCCTGAATAACAACAAAAACTAGACTAACACAAGATCAGAAAACAGTGTGTGCAAGAGCGACGCGTTCGGGCAGAGGGTTACACGTGTAGAACAGCTGGAATGGTTTGTACACAAAGTTACAAATGGAAAAAACAACAACAAAACAAACAAGGGCGCCTTGTGTGTGTGTGTGTGTGTGTGTGTGTGTGTCTGTGGGTCAGCTTAGGTCAGAATGGGAGGAATGGTGGTGGCACACAAACACACACGCACAAAGGCAAGGCTCAGTGGCGCTTGTAGGACGGGCATGCGCGAGGAATGCCAACTCGCATCGCCACCCTCCCGGGGGTTCGAGGCCGGCGGCCCCCGTCTGCTGTGCCAACACCAGCAGAGCAGCGGGAAAACTACGAGGCCTTCGGGGCCTCCACGTCAAAGTCCTCGTGACTCACAGTGAATCTCAGTTAGTGAGTGTGAAACCGACAGTGACACGCTTTAACCAGTTCCTCCCTAAAAGGCTTTTATCTCCTTTTGCTTCTGTAAGGAGGGTTGGAATCGATGTGAATGTTTGGTTTATTGGTTAACAATCACTCTAATTTAATGCCTCTGAGGACATAAAGCTGGACTACATTAACCCTTCTGCTACGCTACACTTCATATGAACCCTTTACATTGCGGCTCGGACGACTTCCATGTCAGAAAAACCTGACATACTGTATTTAAACCATCTAAAAATGGCATCGTTATAGCTTCACCCCGGCAGTTATCAGTTCTGCCAAGTAACTGTTTAATGTTCTTGTAAAAAGAATTAAAAACACTTAACGTGTTGACTAGCTTTCAGAAACTTCACTTCAAATCTTTGACCTTTCTGTGGACCAATAACACTACAAAGGTCACGTAAGAGTGCTGAATTGGAAAATAAATAAAAAAAAAGAGAGAAAACAGAATAAATAGCTTCTGAAATGAGGTCTAATTTGGAGGCCTTTACAATCACATCCGAGTGCGGTCTCTCGCATCACGTTGCGCCTAAATAACAGGCTTTACTTCCAGGTTTAGAGTTTCTCTCTGCAGCACAAACTCTTGTTACAGCCCCCCCCCACCATCACCACCCACCCATCACTAACTCATGCTATGGAGCTTTCTCTCTGAAATCTTATCCACAAAGACTTTCTGTGTCTGTGAGAGGGGTTTCTGAATATCTCCAATCGTTATGAGGGTTAAGAAATTAGAAAAGTAACGTGAGAAAAAAACAAAACAGAATGAAATACATCGTTGGAAGTGCAGAGAGGTGGGGGCTCCTGAGAGAATTACAGAACAGAGCAGGAAACACAGATAGTTTACATTTGTGTGTGGCTCGAGGCCCCCCCCCCCCATTTTGCCTGTTGAGTTTGATGTGTCTTGTCACAGTGCAGCCTCTGAATCAGGCACCTATATGGCTTTTAAAATACCTCTGGTCACGTGTCTCGTGCCCCCTCAACCCTCCTACCACCCCACTCTGTCCCAGCCCTACTTTCCTAATCCTATAAACATTTTCTATGTGCATTCCTTCTTCCCTCCACCCCCCCCCATCCTCCTCTTCCTTCCTCACATTCAGAAACACGTTCTACAATCATCTGTCTTCGACCTCAAACACGCCATCAGACGTCCCGCTCTTCCTCGCTCGTCTTCCTTTAATTAGCCCACACTTCCTTTCATGGCTCTCTCTAACAACCTCCATCAGCTCTAACTGAATCAGACACACACAACAAGCTGGTCTCAGGGCTGTAGCGAGGGAGAGGTTATGGATCCTGTAATTAGCACTCGCCTGGAGGGGGGCACTGGGACTAAACACATGACTCGGCAGATAAAAGGGGGGCACCTGGAGTTGACATGGTGCAGACAGAAGCTCATACTGTAGCTCTGATGCTGATCCATGAGTCCATGGTTGTAAGTGGTCCTCCACAAAGAGCAACCCCAGCCCACTTTACACCAGTGCAGGCCTGGGCTGGTTTCAGTAACATCTGGAACAGTTCTCTGTGGCAGCTCTGTGGGGAACATGGAGGCATTCCTGCTCCCACAGACTGCAGGGGGGAGGGGGGGAGGGAGGGAGGGAGGGAGGGACACAAACCGCAGCAATCCTCCTATGGAAGGGGAAGAAGAAGAATGACAAGTCCATCCATAGTCTTTTCATCTGGTGCCACCTGGTCTGTGGCGTTTAAATTAGGGACCTTACAACACAACACAACACGCTCCTTCATGCCTGGGGGGGCTATACAGTGAGGCCCAGTGCATTTCCCCATTTTGTGTTTTTCAAATGAGGTAGGACAAGGTTCAGTCACTTGTTCAAGCCTCTGAAGTTCCACAGGTTCAGTCTTGCTGGCAGGAACAACATCCAAAGGGGGGGAGAGAAAATCAGGAAGAGCGTCACAATGGATAGAGCTCAGAGCGGAGGGAGAGCGCGGACCACGGAGGCTCAGAGAGGAGAGGTCCACACGGATCAAACCAGGTTCCAGACGGTCACTTCTCCAGGAGCTGCTTCCTCTGCTGTTCCCACAGGGCCTCCAGGTGATCCGCCCTCTTCAGGGCAGCCTATCAGAGGAGAGCGCCACATTAAAACACTGCGACAAAGAAAGTATAAAAGCTTTCTTTTTAAGCTTAAGTTCAGATGTAACTTGCTAGCGAACGATTGATGTAGATTAGCTCGCTAGTTAGCTAGTGAGCTTTTATTTTTTCAATACAAGAACATTTCATTACATTTGAAGAATATTTGGCTTGTTTCTAGAAGCGCTGTTTTTGCTGCCTGTGCTTCATCAGGCCGCTCACCTCATGCTGCTTCCGGAGACAACTGACAGTTTCTTCCTTCTTCAAGATGGCCGACTTCACTCTGGCAAATCACAGAAAAGAAGAAGTTAATAAGAGCTCATTTCTTAGCAAAAAAAAACAAGGTTGTGATATTCATTTGCTGTTTTCACTTCCCGTCTGAACACACCAAACAGTGGTTAAATACTTTGCTCCACCGATGGCGACTGTCAACAGCAGGGCTATGAAACACCACAGGAGGCACTATTTCCTCCTGTTTGAGTAACGTCCAGCTTTTAGGAAATGACCGAAACCTTTTTTTAGAGGCGTTCTTTAAAGAAGAGGCAGAGTGTCCCAGAGGGGGGAGGGAAGCCAGAAAGTGTTGAGAGACCGACTAACATGTGCCTGTGCTTTAATTACATTCAATTACATCATACAATGACATTTTAGACAGTTCCAACTTTGTGTCAGAGGCTCTGGAGTGAAATGACACCTACAGGGCAACATTCAGGCGTCTGAATACTTTTGGCCATATAATGTAGATGTCATATAATCTGCTCATATAATAATCCACTGCTGAGGGAGCTGGAAATGCCCCATTGAATTTCACATTGACAGTAATCAGGTCATCTTCAGGATTAGCCCAAGCCTCCCCTCTGCTCATATTTCTCTTCTTTTAGAAACTGGCAGACACCCAGTGGAGGGCTCAGGTTTTCACCTTTACTTCATTTTGAACTGCAGCTTTAAAATGTTAGCCAACATCCTTTTTTTTTACACCTTGGACAAAACAGACTGTAAGCAGCCAGTTGGCCCCCACCAATACTTAAATAATAGAGACTTCCGCTGACCTACATCCTGGAACAGTCTTTGCTTTTGATTGTTGATTTACAGATAGTTTTGTGGAGTTTGGGCGGGGCGGCCCACCCTCCCCAGATTTATTTGCCATTTCACTTGTGTTATCCAGCACGCTGTCCCTTCCACCTTACCGTTGGTGGACTTCGGCCAACTCCTCTTCCTTCTCCCTGGTGACCCTCTCCACCTCCAGCCGTAGCCTCGCTCGGACTTCTGACACCTCCACTTTCAACCTGCGGTTCTCCTCCTCTGTCATCACCAGCCGGTCGGCAAACTCCTGCCTTATCACCTCCGCCAGGCTGCGGCGCTCATCCACCAGCTTGTCCCTGGTCTGAAGAGACGAGTTCAAATAGAATCTGTGTTTGTTTTTGGATTGGATTGTATACACTTTTCATCACATATGCTGTTTGTGGCAACTTTCTACTTGCTGGTACACAGAGGAGAAGAGTAACAGAAGTATAATTTGAGGCCTTCAGAGGCAAGATGAAAGAAGGGACTCAAAGGTTTTATCAATGAGTGAAGGGCAGGGGTTTGCTCCTTACCTGAGTGATGTCTTCAGTCTCCTGTTCTTTCTGTCTGAGCAAGGCCTGCAGTCTAATCAGCTCTCCCTCCATCTCCATCTGCTGCTTCCTCAACTCTTGTTGTTTCTCCACAGCCGCCCTCTCGGAGCGCTCCAGCTCCCTCAGCTCAGCCTCGTATTTCTCCCTCACACGCTTCACCCTGAGAACAGAGGGAATTGGTGGTTGGAGTTCATTCAAACCTTTGTAACATTTGGTGAAGCTGTTGTTTGCACAAAGGAGAAACTGTGCAACAAGTAGGATTTGCAAAAGTAAAAAGGAACAATGTGCACGTCCAAAACTATTTCCAGGTGCTGGACAACAACAGTGAAGAGCTCCTTCATACATATCTGAGTCAGATTAAGACCAAGAGATCATCCAAGTTGCCAGTTTGGCAACCAGAGCATACCACAGCTAGGTTCACTTAGAACAGCACACACACACACACACACACACACACACACACACACACACACACACACCTGTTGTCAGCTGCCCTCTCACACTCCTCTTTGTCCTTGCTCGTCTCCTCCTCCAGCGTCCAGATGGCGAGCTCGATCTCTTTGTCGCGTTCTCGTCGTAGATCGTCTTTGAGCTCGCGCTCGCGGCTCAGCAGCCACACTTCCTGTGGACACACAAAGCACACATGCTGTCTGTCCTGGCTGCTTTCTGACCGCACACACACAAGGACAAATACATGAAATGCTAATATAACACACCTGGTTCAGATATATTTGTCATTAGTTGCTTATTGTTTTTGTTTTATCTCCACCATTTCCCAGATCACTGATTGTGTTCATATTTTCATAACAAGAAAATATGAACTCCTGACTCATTAAATCTGTCATCTACACCCTGAGGATTTCATACAAACTGCCTTTAAATAGAGAGTTGGAAAGCACAGGTTGTTCTCACACTACACTCCAGAGAGTGAAATGTACCACCTGCCTACGCCTACTACCAACAATGGAGAAAGTTTCTCTTGTATTTGAGACAGCTGCACTCAACAGGCCTGCCTACAGGTTCCTATGAGCACAATATTTACAGGGTATTCTGTGGTTTGTTTAGACATTTATCTGAACAAAAGAAGAAGTGCTTTAGAGCTGATATAGCGCAAGAAAGAATGAAGTGGTTGCACACATTTATAACAGAATGTCACAAACCTCTTTTTTCTTGTAGTTTTCTTCCCACGTCTGCTTTTCGATGTCCAAACGTTCTTGTAAAGCCTTCATCTCAACCTGGTTACACAAACAACACTCAGTTAGCAAGTTGCGGTCCCGCTCACTGCCTCAGATTTCTGTAGGATGTTGCAGATACCAGACAGACAGCATGTGTAAAGACCAAGTTTGCAGATTCTGCTGAAGTTAATGATCCTGATGCCATTCTAACGGTTTACACTCATCACCTGGTGTCTCCTCTCCTGCTCCTCTCTGGTCTTGTCCAGCTCCTCTCTGAGGGCCCGTCCAGCCAGAGAGCTGTTCTCCTCCAGCTGCCTCCGCAGATCCTCCAGCTCAGCACGCTGCCTGTAAGACAACACAAAGAAGAGCATTTAAAAAGGAGAACCACAATAATCCCAATATAAATTATTTGTTCCCCCTGCCTCGTGCTGTTCCTGTTACTTTTAATGACCTTTAATGGAGTTTATTTCAGTCTATCTTCTAAAGGTCACTTGTTTCACAGCCAGGCAGCTATAATAGCATTTTTCTTTTAGAGAAAAGATCTATAAGGGCAACATGTGTTTTATATCCCTTGCAGGACTGTAGGGGAGACAGATTTACAAGCACAAGCAGGAGCAGGATGGGGATTAAAGGAACAGTTCCTCTACTCTGTAACAGACATATCTAACCTGGAAGCTGCTCCAGTTCAATAAATCTTCAAGGTTGCACAAACAGTGTTCCAGTAATGCCAAACTAGCCTGGAATCTAACGATAACACTGGACTGAACACCCAGAACATCCTTTCTTTATTTTCCACCGATTCAGCTTCTTATTCAGCGACATCTCTTGCTCGGAAAATGACTGGTCCATGTCTTCAGATTTTCACTGCTGAAAGAGAGGTGACCTTTGACCTTACCTTGAAGACAGCTGAGCCAGCCTCTCTTTCTCATCTGCCACCTCCTTGTAGAGACGCCTCCTCTGCTGCTGCAGGGACAGCTCCTCCTCCTGAAGCTGCTTCTCATATCTGACACACACACGTAAACAAAAAGACACACAAACACACCTGAATGTGGCTGTGCTCAGTACTGTACAGCATTAAAGTCAAATTAAATCTCTGTCTCTCTCGCCTTGCAGTACAGACAGCCTGATTGCAGCGCTTCCAAAAATAGGCATGACGAGCACATTGAATAAACTGTTGAGACCGAAGGCCATCTCTTAATGCATTAAGCTCCACACTGGCTGCTTGTTTAGCAAGAGATTTTGCTTGAAGCTGCCTCCTTTGTTTCTTTCAGCCTCCAGTCTAAGGGGGCTGAGGTTGGATGTTTTTAAGGTTTCATTCATACAGGCAGTAAGCTGACATCTATTGTGTTTATTGGTGCACTATAGTATCTATGAAATATACAATTATCAAACAACGCAAGAAAAAAATACAGGAAGCGTAGTATAGTAGTGTATAGTACGTGCTCCTGTATAGGAGGCCAGTGTGAGTCATGGTGAGGAACCATGTCTACCTCTGTTTGGCTAGTTCCCTCTCCCTCTGGCACTGCTCCTCCTTCTCCCTCTCCAGCTGTTGGCGGAGCTCCTCACACTGGCGGACGTAGCGCTGGGCCGCCCGGTCGTCAGCCTGCAGCAGCTCCGCCTCATGGAGGGTCCGCAGCTTCTTCAGCTCCTGTTTGTGCTTAGAAATCAGCTTCTGGATCTCTGGCTCCAGACCTGAGGGAGGAGGGGGGAGGAACAGTTCACGTTTCTGTGGCTAGTCACAGCCTGCAAAATGTTTACAGCTCACAGGATCCAACTTTTTTATAAAATAATAATTCTGGATGTTCATGAGTCAAATTACTGTAAAGCAGGTTTATTTTAGGTCGGAATATCAGTGAAAACACAAGTAAATATACCTCAGCGGTCCCTGACTGAAGAACAACAAACAATTCTGGGTTCTCGAGCCCTGTGACTGTACAAACACCTCATCAGCACTGGCTGACAACTGGCTGTGACTTTTCATGGATCAGCTCGACACAGGCAGGAAACAGTGGAACAACATGGTTTCAACAAGTTTCTGGACACAGAACTGTACCTCTATTGTTTATGCTGCTCTTAAAAAGACAGGAAATGTAAAAAAAAAAACAACAGCTAGATACAGCTGGAAGGTCAGAGGCATTACAGAGCAGAGCACTGAAAGAAGCCAAAGTCACGTCAGCTGAAATATCCAAAGATGTGTTATAGATGAGTAATCGAAGCCAACATCATTTCCAACTTTGGACAGTTTGATTAAAAGAGTGCTCCCACAGTTTATCATTAAAAAAGATCAAAACATTGGTATCATCTTTCTTATTCCACATATGTTTCTTCCTGGCAAACCTGGCTCTGATGGGACCCCACAATGCAACTTGATACGGAGGTTGCGTAAGCTCACTTCTTTCTAACGCTACACACTATATTTTTTTCATTTTCAAACTTGTAGTCTTCAGCACCAACCAACGTTTATCAGTTTTTTTTTTTAAACCAAATTTTTGCACGTATGCCAAAGTAGTGGTAGAATTATCCAGGATTACATTACACACTTCACACGATTTCCGCTCCGAGCCGAGGCTCTGTTTACTCTACCTTTGACTGTGATCTCTTTAATCTTCTTGGTTTTCTCATCAATCCATTTCTCCCGGCGGATCTTCTCTGTGGCACTCATTAGCTCTTTTAACTTCTTGATTTCCTGCGGAGGGAGGGGTTGGAGGAGGGTAAATTATGGCAGTTTGGTGTCGCAGTGAAGTGGCAGCAGGGTATTTGCCTTATTTAAAGCAAAAGAGGTACTTTGTAGGTCCCAGGTCTAGTTTCTACATGGTTACAACAACAGTGACAAATTCAAAGGGTCAAATTCAAACTGTAAATTAATAAACACCAGACCGGTAATAAGAGGAAGAGGAGGGTTCAAACTAATTCCGGGCAAAACAATTAACTTAATAACAGAAAGCAATGCGAACTTTTCATCTAACACTAGAGATAAATAAGAAAAGACTGAGGAGACTCACATGCAGACAGACTGTCCAACAGAAGTTGTAAGGGACAGACAAATGAAAGGAAGAAGGAATGGTAAAATGAGAGAGATGATGGTGCCAAGGATGACCGGGGTTAGAGGAGAAAAAAAAAGTTACCTCGCACAAGGGACCCAGAATTTGCCACACCTAAAAGCCAGGAAAAAAAACAGAAATACAGACAAGGACAGAGAAAGACAGTGAAGAAGAAGAGAGGGAACAGAGAAAAGACAGTTAAACAAAAGCAGAACTGCAAGAAAGCAAGTTCTAAAAGATGATCACACAAGATGCAGAAGCAGAAGCAGAGAGGCAGAAGTTATTTGTGAAAACTTGAAGTGAACATGCCAATTCTTAAATCATCATTTAGATTATTATAGTTTAGGTCTTCTCACCATTTCATGTTGCTCCTGCATCTGTGCAATCTTCTTGGTGTACTTTTGGTCCACCTGCTTCAGTTCTACCACCACTCCTTCACAGCGCTCGCTCAAAGCCTTTTTATCGTTGATCAGCTGAAGAAAGACGGGACATATTTAATACCATGGGGCAAACAATGTGAGGAAAAGTTTGGGATTAGATCTGTGTGTGTGTGTGTGTACCTACCTGATCAATGAATGTAAGGTGTCTCTGGATGGTGGATTCATATTGTTCCTTCTGGAGCTGGAAGTTCCTGTTCAACTCCTTCTCGGTCTCCTTCACATGTCTCACGGTCAGCTCCCTCTGCTGGGCCTGATGGGACAGGAGAGGAGAGGTCTAGATATTATCATCTACAGCAGCTAATCTGTAGCTAACCTACAGCTTCATTACAACTGTGCTGCCCTGAACTGAGTGTGCATTTCCCCCACCAGTGCGGTCTGCAGCATGTTGACGGTGCGTTTCTTCTCCTCCAGCTCCAGCTTGATTCTCATCATGGAGCCGGTGACTTCGGCAGCGGTGGCGGACGCCTGCTCAACACCAACCAGCTCCTCCTCTGACAACACAGCCTGAGATCACACAGGAACCATTCAGCCATTTGTCAAACTTTTTGCATTTTGTTATTAATGAGGACATTTAAATGCACATTGACTGGTTGAGACTCACTATTTATGGGAAAAACACACAATCATTATATCTACTCGCGTGTCAAGACTATCTGAACTAAATATACAGGCAGAAGGATGTTGGAATGGGGCCCAAAACCATAACATAAAAACAGACAAAGAAATCAACAGGATAGTGCTCCAGACGCTGACCTCTCTGTGAGAGCCAGAAGTCACTGAGCGTGGTCTCTCCTGTTCAGACTTCTCCATCTCGTCCAGGAAGCTCATGATGCTCTGCAGCTTGGCCTCGGAGAGCAGGGCGCCCCCGTCTGGCAGCGCAGGGTGGTGGCTCAGCTGGCCGTGACGCTCCAGGTTGTCGGTGGTCAGAGAGTTGGAGTCTCCGTCCTTTAATCAGAGGCAGTGGAGTAATTTAATCAATATAGTTTAGCATGACATAAATTCACTTCTTTAGGTGATGAAGAGGAAGTCTCACCTCATCTATCCAGGCGTATTTCTCTTTGCGGTAGCACTTTGGCTCTGACAGCCTCTCTGGCTCCTCCTCTAACAGCTTCAGGGTGTCCAGCAGCTCGTTGAGGGTGGTTTTAGACTGAGCCCTGCTGGACAAAGCTCCCTGCCGCTGGTCCTCCACACTCACCGACCTCTGCAGAATCTCCTGGAGCACGGAGAACACACATATATAATGGGACCAAATAGAAGAACTGCAGGTGGATTACTCAGCTGTGCAGTAGAAAAGTGTTCAGTTATTTACCTGGGAACACTGGGAAGCTCTGCAATTGGACAAAGCTGGGGAGATGGCTCTGAAGCTGGTGAGCTCACCTAAATCAGCCACAATGTTCAAATTGGAGTCTGTGGAAACAATTGACCAGCACAGTTATTACACATACTCTATTTTCCATGTTTAAAATGCCACCTTTTTAGCATCCTTAACTGGATATAAGATGATTTTGGTGCTCACTAAGGCTCACGTTGAACAGTAGGAGTAAGCATCATGTTATAATGCTACAGAGACATACAGACCTGTGTTTTTAGCTTTGACGTCTGTGGGTGACATCAGGCTGTTGTTGCTCGGTGAGGCTGGACTTTTGTTGATGGGATAAATTTTGGCCGGTTTCTTGCGCCCTACCACACCAGTCTGTCTCGTGTTTTCTGGGTCCACCCCAGCTGCATGCTGTGCCTCTGCAACCCGCTGGGCCCTTTTCTGCTGCAGCTCCTGTACCGCACCACCAGGGGGAGACAGTAGACAATCAAGAGTCATAAACCCAACTCAGTGTGTGAAAAAATATTGCTTTAACCTTGAGTCAGGGTTTATAATACGTACATCAGATGTGTTCGCCTGGGTGGCGGCGAGGCGGGCCAGACGAGCCTTCTCCTTACGAATCAGTTTCCTGTCATTCTCCAGATGCTGCTGCTGCTCCACGGAAATGTCTACATCTGCTCTGTCTTCGTGATCCTACAAGGAAAAACAGAGAGGATTTGTTAGGTATCAGGAGAAAGGGAGCAGTAGAAAGTGGAGAGCTGAGCTGTGAGGGTGCAGAGTTATCTACCTGGGAACACTGAGAGCCTCTGTGATTGGACAAAGCTGGGGAAATGGCTCTGAAACTCAGCTCACCTACGTCAGCCACAACATTCAAATTGGAATCTGTGGAAAAAAAACTAATCAATACATTTCTAACAAAACAATCTTATTACATTATCCACGTTCTTCAGCAACCATTAGATATCACAGCTACAGCTAGGATCACAAGAACTATCAGGACAACAGACTTGATACTGCAGAATATGTTTATATGTGACCGTAATTTTTCTCTAGTAGTTTCATGTGATTCCCAAAGATGGTGCATCTGAAGGTAAAAGAACCCAGAGCAGAGAAATACAGACCTGTGTTCTTAGCTTTGACGTCTGTGGGGGACATGGGGTTGTTGTTGCTCGGTGAGGCTGGACTTCTGTTGGTGGGAGAAATCTTGGGCGGTTTCTTGCGTCCAACCATACAGGTCTGTCTCAGGCTCTCCTGCTCCACCTCAGCAGCATGCTGCACCTCTGCAACCTGCCGGGCTCTTTTCTGCTGCAGCTCCTGTAAAAGGACACCAGGGGGAGACACAGGACTATGTTGTAAGACACTATAATCCAGGGAAAGCATCCACAAAAAGGGTTGAATCAAATGTTTTGTTCTGTGTTAATGAACACAATGTGCTCAGAGTCATAAAGTATAGTTTCAAGTGCATGATCTAATAAAGTAGATTTGGGTCCAAATATAGGTAACTAGGTTTTAGCTCTAGCATTTACTCAACATGTACACTGAGTTAAACTGGGTTTTAGCTTGGCTCTACTGATGTAAGGATTGTCTTGTCTTTTAACTTTGGTCTGAGAACTACTGACAACTAACTGACAGACTGAGACTGGAAAATCTCCACTTGGAGACTAGAACTTTAACAGAAAGTCTGTTTACATGCTTGAGACATGATTTTAAAGATATGGACATTTATCTAGTAGTTTAGTAAAGATCTCCTGCATCAGTTGTGACTATTCTTTTTTAAATATTTCTCTCACAAGCCTCCCAGCTTTATAAAAGTGCAGTACTAAAACCACTAGGAGTAAATCAGAGGTGGGCACCTGGATGGCAGCGAGGCGGGCCAGACGAGCTTTCTCCTCACGAATCCGTTTCCTGTCTTCATCCTTTTTCTGCTGCGTCTCCAGGTGACTGTCCTCCTCTGTTCTCTCCTCCCACTCCTAGAAGGAGAAGACACAGAGAGTGTTAACACAGTAGCAATAGAAAGAGGGGGATAAAAGCAGTTAAGATCATGGAGAATAATAGGTGAAGGAGTAAAGCAGCCTGGGGATGGAGGGATACCTTTCTTTTGTTGGCAAGGATGCGTTTGAGCGCTGCCTGGTTAGTGTGCCGTCTCTGGGCATGGCGTCTGTACCAGCGCTGGATAGTGACTGCTGCCTGGTTCACCTGCTGAATAAACCTTCAAATACACAAAGGAACTGCTGTGAGTCACAGAACAGCTGACAGACGAATTACCAAACACTGTGGAGGCAACCCTGTGAATCTGAACCCTCTGAAACAGTCTGCCGGTTCTGACCTCTCGGCCTCCTCCTCAGTGACCTCCCTCCTCCGAGACAGGACAGGGCTTCCGCGCTGGGCCGACACTGGGGATCTGTTGTTTGATGTGGAGGAAACTGAAGAGAAATTCTTCTGGGATTTTGTCAGGGAGCCGTTCTCGAGCGACACCTCATCGTTTGCTGTGGCCTTCAGGATGTTGCTGAAGGGAAAATATGATTGGAAATTCTTAGAAACCAAAAAAAAACAAAAAAAAGAAAAAAAAAAGAAACAAAGTCCTTAAGCATTAGAAAAGTATGACCACATGATACTCATTATTTTGGAGGCAGCCAGCTCTAACTGGCTGATAGCAAACATTTTTTCTTTATGGCCAGTATCAGCCTGATTCACTGGCCATAAAAATCTCCAAACTCATGTCAGGCACGCAAGCATGTTGATTTCAGGACATACTTAAACGACGGCTTCTGGTTGGAGCTCTTCGGTGTGAGCGGTTTCTCAGAGTAGTTGTTGTGTAAGATGGTGGTGACAGAGTTCCCCACGGCTCCCTTGTTGCTTCTGGGAAAAACAAAATGGGACAATGACACTCTGCAGGAGATATTACTGACTTACAAACCAGGCAAAGCTCATGTGTTGGCATTTGTGTGAAGTATTTAGAATGCAGCTGCCTCCTTTTCTCACTCCATCGCCTCCAAGGCATTACAGTAACTGATACTGTACATGCCTTTACTTTATCACAAACTCAGCCCGCACTGTTTTTTGTTTTTTTTTGGGACAATTTTCTCAGAAGAAAACGTCTCAGTGTGTGGGTGGAATTCCTGAAGGCAGTATCAGCTGCCGTGATCAACAGGTACGAAACATGAGAAGCAGGTAGAAATCCAGAATGCTGCAGTGCAAGTAGTCACCGGGCTGATGTTAGCTTCTCCCTGCTCTACATGGACTATTGTGTGTGTGTCTGTGTATTGTGTGTCAGAGACGCTGCCCACCTGTTGTTGGCAGTGAAAGTGGCAGCCAGGGCGATGCCAGGCTCTCTTTTCTTCAGGCTGGTGGGAGAGTCCACGCTGCCGGTGCTGCGGGAGCTCGAGTGTGGGGGGAAAACTCTGGGCTGGTCATCCTGAAGGAAGGGAAACACACACTTGTTACGCCCTGAACTACTGTACAATCCGACACCCTTAAAACTGATATCGTTTTCATGTTAGGAAAGGAGGGAAACACTCTTGGTAAGCTTGGTAAACTTTAGTAAAGCTGTCTTTCTGGTATTGGTAATGCCGTTTAGCTGCTCAGCATAGATAATGTGGTGATCAGGATGTGTATCAAATCAAGTGAACAAATACCAGGATGTTCCACGTGGTTCTGTCTGGTGAGGCCTTGCTGAGGCTGGCCAGCTTCTTGCGTCCATCGGAGCTGCTGTCAAACAGGGACAGGTAGTCCTCGCTCGGGTCCTGACTGGGAAACACACACAAGCCAGCCTCATGTTAGACACTTTTTACCATCAAATAAATGGTCTATCTGCACGGAGAAATGCCACTAGTAGGTTTATTTTTTGCCATTTGGGTGAAGTGACTCTTTAAAAGGCTGACGTGGTAGCTGCAAGCCAAGAAAATTATTTCAAATCTGTCCTCATGAAGGGGGGGGCACATTTTGGGCTCAATTTTCACGGAACAAGAGCTTAGCATTGGGCAACACACAATTAACAAACCAACACAAGGGACCCTGAGTCATGCTTTTAGTGGTGGCTTTTGTGATTAAATGTTGTAATGACAGCTGCAGAAATGGGACTCGTCCCCCTTCTCCTCTCCCCCGCCCCAAGTGCTGGAATTCAGTGTGTAGCAGCTGACCGTCTGCTGGGGGGAACTCCATTATGGATTCCATGTCAATGCGTGTGTTGATCCCGATGGCCTGTCATTCATCCTTCAAATAGCCTTACACACCAGCGCCTCCATCGTGAGGCACAGATGCAGGGTGACCTCCCGTCTGGCCCGGCCTCTGCTGCTATCTGTGCTGCAGCCTGTCTGTGCTGCGCAGGGTGTTTCTGTCTGGGTAAGTATATAAATGAGCGTGTGAGTGAGCGTGTGTGTATCTTCGGGGGGGTAAAGCCAGCTGGCCCAATGAAAAGCAATCTGACAGCACTATTCAGGCAGCACATTCCTCTACTTTTAGCTTTACAAGAGAGTGATGCATGGAGGGGAGGAAGCAGCAGAGAGGGAGAGGGGTGGTGAGTGACCCCACTGACTGCCCTGAAAGACTTGGAGGGGGTATTTAGAATGTCTTTAAATTTAAAGCCCTTCTGCTCTGCATCCTCGGAGGCAGCGAGGGGAGGTGGGGTGGCGGCAGCTGCCGGACAATAGAAGAAGAGCGTGCACACACACTTCTCCTTTCACTGGCTCCTGGTGGAGGGAGGGGTAACCTGACCTCGAGGTCCTGGCCCTCCCCCTCTAACCTGGGACAAAGCAAGTCCCTGCACCCCGCGACCCTAGCAACAGCCGCCCAGCTTCCCTCTACTCTTTATCATGCAGGAGCCGCTGCACCACAATTCCCATTGTCCGAACTGCTGGAGCTCCAGGGCTGCCAGCTGTTGCTCGCTGAAGAGAAGCACTCTGGCTTTAAGAGCAAAGGCTCCACGCAAGCAGGCGTAACTCCAGAGATTGTTCCTGGTTGTACGAAAGCGTCAGACTGACACACGTTATCTCAAACGCACACATTCCTTTCTGTCATTTCCAACAACATGGCCTTCATTTTTCAGGGGCATGCATGTCACTATAAAGGTTAATTTGAGGATCTAATTGAATGTTTAAGAGCAAGTTTGCCCTGAGGCTTTGCTAAACGTACATGTTACAGCACATACTGTACTATATGCAGTTCAGTGTGTCAATGTCAGTGATAAGGAATGAGGAAAATAGGCTCAAAGACATGAGAGTGGATACTGATTCCCACTGAAATATTTCTGGTCGAATTGTAAATGTGTTACAAGCATAAATAGTTACAGCGTTATTATGTATTACAGTATGTGTGTATGTGTGTGTTTGTACCTTAAACTGATGTTGGCCTGCTGATTAACCTGAGTGGTGCTGTTGGACCGCCTAAGGTTCTTGATGGAGCGGGAGCTACCGAGGCAAGCATCGCTCTGTGGATTTAAAAAGGTAAAATGAATGAATTATTAAGATCTGTTTGCAAACAGTGCACACTGGGAGACAGTCTTCATTCCTGCATCTTGAACAGATTATCTTATAACTCACAAACAATCCGCAGCTCCAGTCTGCTGCCAGTACAAAAGCACACACATGGCAGCGCAGTTACTCACCAGGGTGTTGCGTTTTCCTCTGCTGTCACTGGCCACAGAAACTGACACGGACCGAGAGAAGTATTTCCCAGGTGATGCACTGCTGGGTCTTTTGGACATAGAAAGCTGGGCGCCTGACAAGCTGAGGTCCAAGGCATCTCCGGAGACACCTGTCGGGATGGATGACGGGCTGCGTGTCGTATGCATCCTCTGAAAAGCTGCAATTGAGTACAAAAGGCTTGGATATAACACACTAGAGATTTAGCAGGCACAACCACAACAACAGAGGAAGTAACAGCCACTTTCCCCGGACTGTTTTGTCTCCCAGGGCAACCAACAACAAAACCACTCACTATTTTTACTCCAGCTGGGACGGCCTGACAAAGACAATGAGCTGAAATCAAAGCACAGACGAGTAGCTAACAGTACTTTAACACAGTGGTTCTCAACCTGAGGGTCGGGACCCCCACTAGGGCTCTTGATTTTAAGGGGTGTAAGAAAACTTAAACAAATATACACAGCAGGTCTATATCTCAGCATTTTGTTCATTTTAGTGAAGAAAACTAAATTAAATTGTTATTTTAGATTATTATTTAAGATCTAAGAAACTTTGAGGACGTGAACACAAGATATATTCACAGAGACTTCCCTCTCTGATTAACAGCCTGCATTACAAAGGTTCAACCAAAGAGCTCACAGAAGAAGAAAACACTGAAGTTATCAGAAAGAGAAGCCTGTTGAGTGTGTATTATTGTTAATATAACACCACACAGACATAATACAGACAGAGAACTGCATAAAACCATCAGGAAAACTCATCTCTGATCAACATGTCACTTAATCAAAGATAGAAAAAGCTTGTGAAGCAGTGCTTTAACGGATAACTCATATTAACTATAAGAATAAAATAACAGAAGTTATAATAATACCGCAGTGTTGTTGTTACACTGAGGCAGGTGGACGTTATATTACATATTACAGAGGCTAACGTTAGTGGCGCTTAATAACACTATCTGAACGTTACTACCCCGTTAGTAACGCGTTACTAACGGTAACGGGAGCTAACGTTACCGGACCCGTCACTACGACACGTTCACGTACACTGATTTGTTCGTAAATCTGAGCCTTTTACACAGAGCTGGCCGACAGTAACGGGCTCTGTTTGAATCGTTAATAAAACCGGTTGGAGGAGGAATAAATAAAAAAATAACGCGTTCAGATGAAGTCAAAACATCTCTAAGCTAACAGTTAACGTCTTTCTGCCCCCCCTCCCTCCCTCCCTCCCTCCCTCTCTCTCTCTCTCTCCCACCACTTAAAATAAATACAAAATGCTGGTTGCTTTACAACCCGATAACTACTCACTTTAAAAGCTGGATGGCACCATCGTTGATACGCTGCGGTGGTTTGATTCCCAGCGACAGTACTCCGTTGACTCAGCGGACAAATACAGGGAACCAAATAACGCGTAACATCATCTCTGTGGTAACAACACAGACAGTCGCCGCCTCTCGGCGTCTGTGATTGGTCGAGAGACAACATTGTCCCTTTATCCGTGCGTCTGATTGGCTGGCCGGAGCTGTCTGTCTACCGTGGTGGGATTCCAAGGGGCGTGGCCAGAAAACAACGGTTTGGTTGACTTTGCAAAGGGAGGTGTGATGGCAAAGTGACATTTCTTTTCCAACTTATGAGGGTTGGGAAATATACTTCCACACAAAACAAAGCTCCAGTTCATTCATCATTCATTTATTAAAGGTTCCCTGACACCTCAGTAACAGATTAAACATAACATAATTAATACAAATCACTTTCTCTCTCATTTAAAGACATTTCAAACACACTGATACTATTTACAGAAAGGCATATTGGGACCTATCATATGGAATTAATTAATCAGCAGATGTCCCATCGGCAATAAATCAATAACAATAAGAATCACATGAGAGATTTGGAATAATTCAGCTGTGCGTAGACAGAATTTATCTTCTTTTAAACTCTACAGCGGCCCTCCACACGTCAGCGCCCTGCCCGAGGGTGATGTGCTCCGATAGAGACTCGAGCCCCAGCGGAGGTGGAAGGCCTTTCTGCTCCAAATGGATCTCCAAGGTGGACTTGATGCTGGAGACAGTGGGGAGGGAGGGCATGAAGAAACCAACTGTTAGCACTGCATCCATTGTTTTCACCACAAGCATTCCTATTCACTTCCCTGCCCAGCTGCTGCCTCAACACAAATGACCTGAGGCTGAGGGGATACAACTTAAGCTCCTTTCCCCTGACAGATGGCTGCCTGGAGGGGTCACGCTCTGGTCCTGGATGTCAATAGGCCTTAAAATCCCAAGGGAGAGTCCCCGGGTCAGACCTCCACACTTTACTCTGATTAAAGCTGTCTAGGATCAATGGATTCCTTTAGACTAGGGTGGTAATCTTTGAACTGACAATAGGCACACTTCTTACATTCATTAGCTTTTAATAAATTCTTCCTCCTAAAAACACCTCTTGGGCAAACGTGGGGATGAATGTCAATAATGCAAATGTTTTACCATTTGGTGCATCACCTCCTACAAAAACTAAACTCACAAATGGTAAATGTGGTTGTGTTTTCACTGCAGTGGGGGTGGAATACAAATGGCTTGTGCTTACTCCCATTGTGGTAGGTACAAATCGGGCATGGTGTTGCTCTTCTTCAGCAGCAGAATTTCATACAGCTCCAGAGAGAAAGCGTCCACGTCTGTGACAGCGAGGAAGACCTTCAGCTCCTTCCTCTCCTCCTCAGAGAGCGTCTGCTTGAACTCTGAGGGCAGACTCGGAAACGGGTCCTGAAACGTGATCATCAATTAGGTGTATTCAAAGTGTGACGTGATAACAACAACAACAACAACAACAACAACACCACAGTGCTGTGAGTGCAGAGGCCGCAGTCCAGTTCCACAAATTCAGGTTTTATTGGGGTCAAACTCTGGGCGCCTGCCGTGTGAGACGGCACACTTTCAACGGATTACAGCCCAGAAAGTTTAACTCTCTGTGGCGTTTGGGGTCAGTCACTGGCAGCCAGCAGAGGAAAATAAGGAGTCAAACACAAATGATGTGGTTGTGGAGTATCTCTCATGGATTTGGTGTTTTTAAGTCTTAAAAGGGGGCTATTCTATGTTATAATTGTATTTTTATATTTTCCCCTGCCTCATCCAGTAAATCCCTGGAGGTTTTATGCTTTTATTAATACTTACTTGATTTCTGTTCAGCATAAGCTCTGATTTCCAACAAGTGAGGAGCTGCCAGGTGAATGTGCTGTGCTGCAGTTTGCTCTCTCCAAGAGCCTAAAATGAAAATGAAACAGGGAGGTTTAATCTTTAAAAAAAAACAGTTTTTTTTGCAAGCTTTAGCTCCTGAATTACAGCTCATGTATACTTTACATCAGATTAAAGTGTTTTTCATGTATTCTTTCTGTTTTATTTATTTATTTCTTTTATTGTTTATTTGTACAGGGACAACACACCACAACATTTATAGTCTAAGTTCATTTGCAATGCATCCCTAGATAGGCCTTTAAAATACATAAAAATCAACCACAAATGCACAAGAGGCAACAAGTGTGTAGACTAATACATAAAAGAACCATAAACCAGGATGCATTCATGACTATATGACTCTGGTTTCCAGTTATTTCTGGAACCTGCAAAACTTGCTTGACTTGTGTAATCCACCGCAGTGAAGATCACATGGTCTGCCCCGTCAGTGTCACATTATTGTTGCGTGGTATTGCAGATTAAGTGACTGGATGAATTTATCCGATTTGCAGTTTTTCACAGCAATAATTCAACTTATGTAATGTGATGGATTCATTCATACAAGCTTTAATAGCCCGCTAATAGATGTTCATATTTTACAGAAATGAATGTCTATCTCCAAAAATAAAGACTTTAGTTGTGAGTGCACTGATTCCTAATTAATGGATTAAAATATGCATCTCGCTGTTCTAGGTAGTCTTACAGCAGCAGAGCTGGTATGATGGACTTTATTAATTATTTCCACACATTAATATAAAAAAGGACCAGTGTGGAGGGTTTAGCGGCATCTAGCGGTGAAGTCTGCAACCAACTGAAGCATGTAGCCCACTTCTTATTTTCAGGTGATTATACCCTAATGAAAACATAGTTATGATTATTATATTCAATTCCCGCCAATAGATCCTCCTAAATGTTACACACTGAACCTTTAAATGGTGGTTTTATAGAAAGGGGTGTTGTAATCAACACAATCGCATTCTTTGCATAATGGAAATGGCTGTGGGTCCGGAGGTTTCTACCTTGGCTACAGAGCTGGAAATCTGTGGGCCCATCTGCAGTGAATCAATGAGGTAGGACAGAAGTTGATCCTGAGGATTCCCGCCCGTCTTGCCAAGAAAGCGAAGGCCAATCTCCACCACAAACACAGCATCGCAAACGTCTGTGTACGAGCGCAGCACCGTCCTCATGGCGCCGCTCACCGAACCCTTCAGCGGTTCCTGCGGCACACAGAGAGAGAAAGTGTCAGCAGGCCAGCGAGAGAGGACTGTGAGGGAAGGAATTTGACCTCTAACAAAGTGGCCTCACAAAATCCAACAGGGGAAACTACTGTGAACATTCTTGGGCTGGCATTAGTCAGTTCCACATGAAGACTTTGAAATCCTAAAAGTTTATAAGCACAGGAAGAGGTCTTACCTGATGAATCTTGTCTCTGACCTCCTTTAGAACCACAGAGAAATCCTGCAGGTGTCTGTTCAGGTACCTCGAGGTGTCCTAATTGTGATCAAAGAGAACAGTGCTGGTGAGCAGAAGGTGTGGTTCGTCTGTGTGCAGCTGTTTGATTAGTATTGATTTTTACCGCTTGTATGAGTGGTTTTCCAGCCAGGAAGCGGCGGGCCAGCTGGGTCTGGATGCCCGGCAGATCGTAGCTTCTGTCCGTCTCGCCGCCTTTCTTCAAGGTGTAGTGGCAGTGGGCTAGAACCAGAGGCAGCAGCTCTCTTTCTGGGTGGCACAGGGTCAGCTGGGTTTCTGATATCCTCTCTAAAGGAACACTGTACTCGCTGAGGGAAATAGAACAGCACAATGTCCATGATCAGAAGTTTTAATCATATGTTTAATAACACAAGAGGCTGCACTGTTACAGGTACAGGTGGGAAGATGATTATGCAGGCTGTCTGCAGGCTTCGACTGGTTAAACTGAACACTTTTTAAGACCATTACAAATGCAATTTAAAACATATTTTATGTCCATACTGGCAAAAAAACAAACAAGCAAGTTAGCGGACCTTGAATCATATAGTTTGTTACGTGGTGCCTGTGCGATGTGTCTATCTTACAAGGAAAACCGGACTGAACTGTGTGCTTGAATAGAGCCGGTACGATAACGTTACAGACGGGAGCAAATAGCCTTTATATTATCAAATGTTTTGCTTGATGAACTCTGCAGTTGTACTATGAACTCCACACCTGACTGTGGGCCCGGTGCACTCACCTGTCCTCTTGGCCGCTCACTCTCCTGGCTTCTCTCACCAGGCTGTTGTGAGTCTTCGACAGGAAGTCCACCAGAGTTCGGAGACACGACCCCGGTCCGTCTCGACACGGTGTCAGAAACTCCCCAGAGCTCTCGGTTGTCACCTCCTTCTCGCACAAGTTCACATCCACACCCAAGTCTGCTGCTATATATACACACACACAGACACGGGAGACATGCAGTGAAGGAAACAGACGTGTAGGACACAACTAGTCATTACTTAGAGGTGGGAACATCTCGTTTAACACTGATTCAACTCAACTCAAGTCAAGAGTGATTAATTAACACTATATTCATTAAATAAACATGTGTAATAATGTGAGACTCTCCTTATTGTCCTATAATATCCAGAATTATGCTTTTGAGTATTCTTAAATAGGAGACAAAATGTAATGTTTCTACTATTTTACTAAATATTATGACTCCAAACACAAAGACTTTGGACTGTTTCCATCGAACACTGTTTAAAAAAGTGTCGACCACACACTCTCCCTCAGCAACAGGAGCTAGAAATGTTGTCACATTTGATCTCAACTTAAATTTCATGAAGCTGGTTTTGGTTTTTTTATGACTTATGTTCAACTCCTGCTCAGTTTTAAAGTGTCATAAATAAATAATGTTTTACTGAGTTGAATCACTTTAAAAATCTAACTTTTACCAGAATTTCTTAACAATTAAAATCTTTTGTTGTAAATCACACAGTAACTTTAGCTTAGAAAAGTGCCCAATAAATAGTTTACTGTTGTTTTTAGCACAGTAGTAAAACAAGCTGCAGTCCCTCTAACGGCCACTAGAGGCTGGCTCCAGCAGTGAGTCAGTCTCCAGAAGGCCCCATATTAAAATACACAACTGTACAGCAGAAATAAACACGTTTACAGCCTGTTGGTCTCTAGAGCTAATTTCCCCGTTCATGACAACTTATACTATGCAACTTGCTCATTTAAATTATAGGCTTCAAGTGATGCATAATTAAGGGCCTCTTGGGTGACAGGTGGGTGCCATCACAGGTGGCTGGTTTCAGTAACCAGGTTTCATTCAGACCGCTTAAGCTCCACCTGTGCTCCATGTATTTACGGAGACTACGTCCATTTCTACTTATACAGTCTCTGAGTGGAAGTCGGTGACAGTAATATTCATTCATTAATCTAATATTAAACTTTTCAGTGAGGATTAGGAAGTTTTCAATTGAACGCATCAAATCAGGATAGTTTATAACTGCTGCAGTGGGTGCAACCAATGAACTGTTACACATGTACAACAGTACATTTATACATAAATAATAAAATAAATAAATAAATTGAGTTAATGTTAATGGAGACGTGCTTACAGTTGTTTGCCACCTCTGCTCTGAGGAGGTTCCACACCTCGATGAATCTCTCCACTCTCTCAAGCAGCAGCTTCTTCTGGTATCCTAATGAGGATGATGAGAAAGCTCAGTTTGTGTCAGAGAGTGTGTGTGTGTGTGTGTGTGTGTGTGTGTGTGTGTGTGTGTGTGTGTGTGTGTGTGTGTGTGTGTGTGTCTCATATTGTTGTTGTACGTTTAATTAAAAATGAAATGTTGATATACCTGCTGGTATCTTCTGTAACATCTGTGCGATACTCTGAGGTGAAGAGTGTGACGTCAGAGGAAACACTCTCAGCAGGTCTGACTGTAAAGCCGCCAGCTCAGGCAGGTGATGTAACTGCCTCACACAGTGTATCTGGGACGCACACACACACACACACACACACACACACAGTCACGTCAAACACTTCATACTGATATCAGGACCACAACTAACATGCTAAATATCATGCGGTGATGCAACATGCATTAATATTCACGGAGAACACAAACATCAAACAACAAGAGCTTCAAACGTTAGAGGAACAAGAGTGGTGACCAGAGAGATTAGGAGAAAATGTTATGTAATTTTAGATGAACTGCCTCACTACCTTCCCCAGGACAGGCCATGTTTTCGGTCTTGCATGTTTTTTTGTTTTGTCTGATATTTAACGTGATATCTGTGACACTACAGATACATATTTCAGTGACATTTGTTCAGTATAGAAACCTTTTTCATGTTTCCTTGGTTTAACCTGGGTATTTCAGAGAAGGCTACACCCTAAAGGTCCAGTGTATAACATGTAACAATGGAATCATGTAACAATGGAATATAATATTATATATCAATATTATATATTATATATATATCATAGGTATGTTTTCATTAGTCTATAATCACTTCCAAACACATTCTGTGATTCAAATAACTGTGCAGTGGACTCTCCTTTAGGACTATCAGCCTTCCCTACACCTCAGGTCGAGATTTAAAACAAGTCGGATCCGGTGTACATCAGCCTAATAATCACATGATGAAATCGGTACCTTCTCGAGGAACGTTTTCAGCAGGGGTAAGGGGCTGCGTCCCTGCGGTTCTCCCACCAGCTGACAGAAGCGCTCGAGTGTCATCATCTCGGGTAGAGTCCAGAAAGAGGAGCGATGTGTCGGGCAGTCAGAGGGGAGGGACAACTGCTTCTCAGGATCCCCGTAGAGGAGATTCATCAGAGGACTTCCAGCAAGCCCATCATCTGCACTGATTCTGTCCTGAGCTTCAGCCAGATTCCTCTGCAAATCCTGAAAACAGACAGGTGGAAGAAAGATTTTATCATCCTGTAGTGCAAAATGTGTCTAAATTCCAGTTCCAGACAACCAGTGCACTGCTTTTAAAAACACTGTATTTCTTACTTGAAGTACTGGGTTGATGGCAGAACTACAGACGAGCTTCTCCCACTGCTGCCGTCCTTCTCTGGAGGACAGAGCCTGCCTTGCGCCGCGAGAACCTGTGTTGACATTTAGCAGAGTTATGTACTATGATCAATAGAAGCAGCGTGCTGAACACGATTGGAACGTCACAGTCACCTGTAGCGCAGGTATTTAGAACCAAATGAACTGTAACCGCCACGTTGTCCACGTTCTGATTCAGCGTCTGTCCCAACACGCTCATGTCCTTTTCCAGGTGGTTCCACAGGAAGTTTAAAACATCATGGGGCCTGGGGTGGATCATGTCACCGACTCCCTACAACAACAAAAATTACATAATGCCATCTGTTCAGTACCGGTGATGGTACATGAACAATCTGCTGCAAGTTTAGCTGAAGTCTCACTCTCTGATTTCTTATGGCGCCTTGAAGCATAGCGAGGTGAGTCAGCAGGCGCAGGATGCAGGACTGAGCGTAAGACATCTGTCTTTCAGGGGCGTCAGACCGCTGTCGAGCCTCTCCTAGTATGTGTCCTGTCCGAGTTTGATCTCTGACCCTTTTACAAGGAGGAACACAAATTAAACCCAAGTATTTGACTGAAAATAGTGTCACAAAGCTGGTTGACTACAGAGATTAATACCTTTCTCCTGTGTGTTTAGTAAATCCAGCAACTGGGTTGTGATTCTGCCCACCAATTGGCAGTCCACAAT
The DNA here is from genome assembly GCF_905237075.1 of Dicentrarchus labrax. Lineage (NCBI taxonomy): Eukaryota > Metazoa > Chordata > Actinopteri > Moronidae > Dicentrarchus > Dicentrarchus labrax. The sequence continues at coordinate 21,873,219 of NW_026136712.1, read as the reverse complement.
GACACCTTGATACAACCACCGGTTTACCACACTATGGGACAATACAGAAGCATATAATGTATTATTTATTGAATCTTTCCATGCTTCAGGAATGCTTGCACACAAAAATAGCTCGTACATTTCCAACAAACCATGGATGTCCGTTGGCACAATCTGTGAATGATATAAAAAATTATATAAAAAACATTATATACAAAGTAGACTATTCATGAAGTGATGATGGCAGATAAAACTCTTTATAATGGAGAACACTTACAGTACAGCTGTGCTTTCGGATCTTTAGTCAACCACTGCTTGGCTTCACTTGTGTGATCATCGGGCATGGTTGGCAGGAAGGAGTTCTTGGGGGGAAAAGTTACATTCGAGTTAATGTGATAATGTGTGATTTTGTCATATCTGTTCTGTAGTTTAACTCAGATTCATAATCTTTAGCTTTTGGTACAGACAGTTTTAAAAACTAAGGTCAGAATTGAAGCCACAGAGGTTGAGATATGCTGACTTGTAGTCTCTAGTAGGGGCCACGGTCCTGGTGATTCCCAACCAGGGACTTCCTCTGCAGTTGCTCAACAACTTACAATTTTCCTCATCCTCCCACTATGACATCACCTTCACAGACTGAGTAAACCGACCTGTATGTGCATGATAAGTGGAATGGCCCTTTATGTCTGAGATAGGAGCGTCTTACTGTGACATTCTGGGGCTGGGAGGCTATCTGGTAGAGAGGAAGGAGTAGAGGATTTTCACTGAGCAGCACAGAGTCCAGATGGACCAGCAGCTCCAGGACGGTTTGTCTCTGAGCCGAAAGATTTGCGTGGAGGTGAAGACTTGAGCCCTGTCCACCGATCTGGTTTGACAGCAGTGCAGTGCAGAAATCCCTGAACTCCTTTGGCCTGACGGTTTTCAGGAGCTCGTTCAGTGGTTGCGTCTCCTGCGAGTTCACATAGAGTTGGGCGTTAGAGGGAGAGGGCCAATTTACTGCAGACACAATTCACATTTGGCGTCATGTATACCTGTGGGGACGGCCGTATGCTGACGTCAGGGGATTTGTAGCGGCAGGTGACCTGTCTGAACAGGGCCAGAGCCAGGAGGCTGATCTGACAACCTCTCAGCCTCTACAGAGAAAATAAAACAACAGAGATGTAAAAGAGGAACACAGAAAATCCTGACACTGACGTAAAGAAGGAAGAACACGGGGGATTTTGCTTTAGTAAAGTAATTTAGTATTTATCCTCTTTATTACTTATTACTTACTTATTATATATTATTATATTAAGACTTACTCATATATACTTACATTTTACTTCAACCCCTATTTAGCATTTATAAGCAGAATACAAACATATAATTAATAGTTAATGATGCACTGTAATGTAGTTGTAAGATGATATAAGTGTAGTTTAACTCCTACTGTGAACACCGGTGAGTGCATGCTGGTGGTCATGTTTTTTATTTGATCTCATCCTCTTATTCTCTGTTATCTTGTTCCTATTAAAGCTTTTATTAAACTCTGTTTTATTGTATTTTACTGTCATTTGTTTTGTCTTTAAAATTTATTTCAACTAGTTAATTAGTAGGCGTATTAAGTAATTGATTAACTGATTACACATAACCTCCCTGCCCTCTAGTGGTCTTCAGGAGACATTGCAGCCCTCTCTCTGCTGCTGTGCCTCTTTACAGTGGAGACGGCTCATAAACTAAACACTGACGTCAGCCTTCCTGTTAGCTCTGGACTCTCTCTGACCTGTATTTCTGCCTTGAAGGTGTCAGATCTGTTTTGCAGCAGAACCTCGGCCACGGCGTCTCTCACAGCACGGTAAGGCGGCCCGCAGCACAGGAACTGGTCCACGTTGGTTGGAATCATCCGCTTTGAGGAAAAACAGTTTTAGTGTTAGTTTCCTTTCCAAAGGAATCAGTTCCAGCTTAAGAACACCTTATGGATCCTTTTTGATATGAGTCAGGAGTTAACAGAGCATTTAGAAACTGATCAGCAGTTGTGGTGGTTAGTTGACAAATAGTTAAAAACATTAAATTCTACTTAATGCTCACAAAAGCTTGCTTTACAATAATTTAAAAGAACATGAGTAGAGCTGAAATCATTGGCTGCTGGTGCTATGTCTGAACTGTGTTTGTCTAAGATACCTGCAGTCGAAGGAGATCTGCAGGGAAGACCCATCTCCAGGCCGGACTGTTCATCAGGGACAGAATGCAGTCCATGCCAGAGAGTCTAAGGAGGGCCCGAAGCAGGTAAACCCTGTGCCAGTCGTTACCACAGTACTCACACACCGCCTTCACCTGCTGCAGGTACTGAGCCTCCTCCATATGTCTGCCTGCATTTCACAAACGAACACAAAAACTTGACACACTTTCCTGTTTTATTGAAGCTGCAGTATCTGATGTAGATTTCAAATCGATGCATCAGATCTCGTGCAGTTAAAACACGCGTTACACACCTTGAGCTGCAGCTTTCTCCAGCAGCCGGGCTGCAGTGCTCAGGCATATTCTGAGCCTGGCTACGTTGAGCAGGAACTCTGCTGGGTCTTCTTGTCTGCCTGGAGTCTGCTTCCTGGCCACTCGGCTCAGGAATTTGATATCTGCCTGCCTTTGCTGTTCTACTCTGCTCTGTTCCACTTCTCTCGCTTCTGAGCACAACAGAGAGTCCTGAGAAAAATCAGATATGGCATTAATAAAAAATGGGCTAATGGCATTAGAATTCATGTTATTACACGGGACATGATTTCTGGCCGAATACTACTTAGCACCAAACATGAGGGCAAAATTAAAGAAACAAAAATAATGAGGGAGGTTATCGTCACTCTGTGGGCAGTGTTCATGCAGAAAAGCAGAAATGGAGTAAAGTTTGAGTCTTTTACCTGGAAGCAGTTGACAAACAGCAGGTAGAGTTCAGTACGATCTTCTCTGGCCAGAAGATTCTCCTCCAGATTCTTCAGGTAGGTCTGAATGTGAGCCTTCACCTGCTCAAAACTGACAGACATACAACGATTTACCAACATGCAGTTTATAGACAAGCGATACTGTAGTTACATTAAGTATAAATGGGGGATGTTTTAGTTGAATTTGATCCATTTTAGGAAGATTTCTACTTTTGTTCCACTGCTGTTCAGTAGAAAATATGGTAATAGGGAATAAATCACAAAATTTTGCTGGTCAAGAGCAATATTTCAAAAAAGACAGCTTTCATCTAATAGCTTCCAACATGTAGAGAATAAAAAGAATATATATATAAAATATATCTTATGTGTATTATTAACAATATCAACATTTCATTTTAAAATATCTTGATTATCATCAATATCAGTTTAAAGTGACACACTTTATTCATACTGTACTGTTCTTATTTTCCTAATGTGGTGTCACTGCTTTTAAAAGAGCACTTCCTCCGCCGGCTCACTGCGTTCAGGCTCACCTGTATTGCAGCAGCAGTTTTGGCAGCACAGATCGCACCACAGGGCTGTTATCCACACACTCCAGGAAGGGAGTGAGCTCTCTGGTCCTGAACACATCTCCTGCATCACACAGGAATATAAGTGGTAAATGCATTCGTTATCACATCAGATATTCAGTTATTATCACTGACTTATTGGCTCACTGACCGTTAGCAGAGACCAGTAAGGAGAAGAGCAGCTCCACCACTCCCTCTCCGGGCCTCTGCCCCTCTGACAGACAGAACCTGGACACCACCTCCAGGAAGAAAGAGTTACAGCAGTCCCTGATCGCTGCATGCTGCTGCAGTGCTGCCCTGGAAAATGACAAGAAGAAAAGTACTATTTGTAACATTTCAACAGCGTTCAAGTTCAAATTCAACTATTCACGTCACAAATACAGGTTAAATTCAATTTATAGTTTAAGTTATTTTTATTTTCAGTCATTTGTCTGACTGATTTGTCGCCAAACATCAAGAAAGTGGGTCTTATATAATATGAGCCTGTTAGAGGGTTACTGGCGTTCTGCAGATACAGTGAGGAACTCTTTTGTTGAGACCAAGAAGGACAATAAAATAATAACCCTAAGGTGTGTTGGTTTAGTTTCTGAGTGCATTGATATGTTAACTTAAAGGTCCAGTGTGTAACACTAGGATCTGTTGTCAGAAATGGAATATAATATTCATAGGTATGTTTTCATTATTGATAATCACCTGAAAATAAGAATTGTTCTGTTTCTTTTTTACCTTAGAACAAGATGTTTTTATTCATTATGAAGGAGTGGTTCCTCTTCAGGGGACCACCTTTTCCACCATGTTCAACCACCATGTTTCTACAGTAACCCAGAACGGACAAACAAACACTGGCTCTAGATAGGGCCTTTTGCCCTTTTTGCGAGCCACCGTAGTTTATCTTACACACTTGGAAGGTGAGGGTTATTCAGTTGGTTGCAATCTGCAACCACTAGATGCCACTGAATCCTACACACTGGTCCTTTAAATGAACTGAAATTAATGCAGAGTTGTGAGCTTGGCAACGCAAGAGTGTGGGCCAGTCTCCAACCACAAAGCTTTAGAAAGGGAGCAAGTCCAGCTCAACAGGGTTCAGGTACGGTCTTGGCAACCATTAGCATTAACTACATGTTCTGACCTGTTAGGTGGTAGAGACCACGCCTTAGTATTAATAAATTCCTCTAGGTTTAACAACTTAACATTTCTCCAGTAATAAATGTTGATTATTTATTTACTATCTTGAGTGGAGTTTCCATACGCAGAAATACATGTGTATCATTTCTATGAAGGATTTTTCTGAACTCACTTGATGGTAGGAGACACAGTTGGTTTGAAGTCGGGCGGAAGGTCTGTCCTGCATTTAGGACAAGAATGTCTTTGTGGCTGAAGCCAGCGTTGGAGACACGGCAAACAGAAGACGTGCTGGCAGGGCAGGACAGACGGCTCTGTGAGCTCCAGGAAACACACTGGGCACAAAATGCCAAACCTTAACAGAACAAAATATCACCAGAGATCAGATATTGTACCAGGAGATAATAAAAAGCTATTTAGAATAAGTACAGATGTTCCCTTAAAACTAAATACAAACTGCAAAGGCAGATCCTGACCTCAGATCCCTGCTGATACACTCCGCATGAAAAGAGTTAAGGATCCGGATCAGTTTTTGCAGTGTGTCCAGGGTCCTTACATCAGGTGACTCCTTCATCAGCTGTTACAAAATGAGAACCAAAAAAATCTGAAAACACACGTCTCCCTCATCTCCCTCTCGTCTGACTGCTTACAACTACCAAAACATTTTACTTTTGTTTGTTAAAGATAAACTGTGAGTTTACAACTATGTCTGCTGCTCTTATTAAGACATCTCTGGTCCATTAAGATCCCTTCTTGCTCTTGGTTTTATCTTATTTCTACTCAAGTTGTTGTTTAGTTGTTGTTTGCTTTAGCAGGAGTTAGTTAGGTAGGGAGCCACCTTACCTGAAAAAAAAGACTCCTCAATGCTGTCAGATACTTAGAATAACTTTTTTTCACATCTAACACGGTGAATTAATTAATTTCGACCAAACCAGCACTGGTGATTGTTGGAAAAGTGAAAAGACAAACAAAAATGTTTGGTGAGTTTTATTTAGATTCTGTCCTGTCTGAGGTTGTGTTTTACGATTCTGGTGGGCCGTAGAGCTCATTTGTTTTGGAGATGTTGGTGCTCTAGTGCAACATCTAGTGGCAATTCATTTGTGTATGTGTATATGTGTAACCTATAACCTAAAAAGAAAAAAACAGTTGAGGTGCTATTTCACACAGCCAATGTCAGTGAATAAAAATCCTGCAGAGAGACCTCATGTAATCAAAATGAATATAAAATATCAAAATGAAAACCCAGATCTTGAAACCATTTTACTTACGTTCAGGTGAAGGTTGCAGTGTTTGAGAGCCAGTTCCTTCAATCTTGAGTCATCCGGTTTAACCTTAAAAAGGATGTGCTGGATGAAAGACCCGACAACCAGCATCCCATACCACAGTGATCTGAAAAGGCAAATGAGGTTATAAATAAGCTGAAAACGTTATTTTTCTCACTGTACATCTTGCCAGACTCACCTGATAGAGTCCAGATGTTGCAGACAGCTGGGGCTACAGAGGGCACTGTATTTCTGACCGAACGCTCTATCCAGACACGGCTGCAGAAACTCCACCCTGCTCACAAAGGACTTGCACTCTTGCAGGGACGTCACGGTCTGGAGTTTGGTCTGCTCGACACAGACACCGAGGGCTAAAATGTCCTCCAACTGCCAAAAATAAAAGACATCATGCTCATCATAAAATGATAACATGTTAACATTGTTATAGTTAGCATTGTAGGTGTTGTTATGCTGATTTTTGGCATTCGACATTATCACTAGTCTGAGCAATTTGAGCTGTTGGTGACACTAGATTAAACTTCATGTTTCAATAATTAAATGCAATTGTCAAAAAGATATTTAGAAATTTCAAATGATGATGATGATTATTATTCCCACCATTTCTTGGGGCTCCCTATTTGACACCTGCTGAAACACACTGTTGGCTAACTGGGGCTGCAGCAGAAATATGTGGCAGAGAGTGTCCAGTCTGAGGGCAAAATGTTTGGCAGCAGCCATTATCCAAGCAGGAGAGAGGTCAGCGGTGGCACCCATGGACGTCTGAAGCTCGGACACACAGCCCAACATGGCCCTGGAGAACACCTGCATATGACACATGTGAAAAGTCAAGACTATTCGGCTGTTCCCAAAATATATTCCACCTAAATGTGTAACTCATAAAGTCCATACCCTAAGCTCGTCCTTGGACTTGATCTTCAAAGAAAGCAGCAGGTAGTCTTGTAGGTAGTGGTGGCCGTACTCCAATCTCTCCTCGTCTGAGAGTTTTTGTAAGTGAGTGCCCAGCGTGCTGCTGTTGAAGGCACTCACAAACTTGAGAATCCTCTCTGTGTCATCCTCTCGTGTTGCTGAAGATCAATTACAAGAGCGAGAAAATACGATTTGAAACCACACCATACTGTACCATAAACACCTCATGATCTCTCCAACTGAATGTACATTTAGCCATTTAGAAAAACTCCTGCAAACCTGGAGTAAATTCTGATTCTTCCCACAGCTTTTCAAGGTGCATTGTGATAATCCAGCTGAATGCAGCAGCGCAGGGTTGTTCTTCACCATCCAACATGAAATAGTGCTGCACAAGCACCTCCTGGTCTGAATCACTAGAAATGTAATAAAGAAGCATTACACCTTTGTTGATTAAATTCACTGTGGGAATTATACAGAAGAAGTAATCCATAATACCTTGAGTTTTGAAGAGGTGTTATGTCTAAAATCTGCGAATCTGCCAGGATGTCCAGCCACAGCTTTTCCAGGCCATGGCTGAGCTTGCCATCTGAGAGGAGGTCCAGATTTGCATACCTGTCCATAGCTTCCAACATGCTGGCCAAAATTGGAGTCACGGTGGACTGAAGACGGCGCCACAGGGTATGTCTGTCAGTTAAAGACACAAAAGGAAGCTGCACTTGATCAAATCATTGACTTGACACAGGGAAGAACTTAAAGAGTGCATTTTAAAAACTGGATCTGGATGAAAATGCACATTGCAAAATTCTCAGATACACAGCTTGAGCCAAATTCATACAAACCAAGAAAAACTTGTTCCTTGTCCGATTGCCTAATCTTTCAACCATTTTATTTTAACATTATCGGGCTTGATAACTTTACCTCAGTGTCCCCCCCTCCTGTAGAGCGTGGCGTTTTTTGGCTTCTCTGCTCACCCACTCCTTAGGGACATCCATCACTTGTTCTCTCTGTGCCAAAGCCTCTTTCAGTCTACTTAACAACACCTCCTGAAAGTGAGCTTTAATAAAGTACATAGTTGACATCCATCAGAAACAAGTCAGAGTCAGAAATGCAACTGAGAAATCAGAAGTGCAAGACTGACTGAATTTGCTCCTCCAGATGTATAAACAAACAAACAAATACAAAATGAACACAACCCTCTGGGACCTCTGCAAATACACTCCTGTCAATTATATGGTATTAATATACAAACTAAACTCATTCTCAGCTGGATATATTTACCTCCTCTTTGCCCAGTTCCCAGAAGAGTCAGAAGGATGTGATTCCGCTGCATGCTTCGTGATTTCACACCATCGGTGTCCCTCAGCAAACCAACAGCTTTTTGGATACATGATCTCACTAAGGATAGGCTGTGGAGGTGGGCTCTACCTGTCTGTAAATTAAAATTAAGTAACATTAAAAACTAAGCTATAAAAAATATAAAGGAGGTTTATTTATTCTTAAACTTTGTATTTACCTGGGAGTCTTCTATCTGCCTCACAGATTCTCCATCTTCATTGAATTCTATTAAAGATCAAGAATATTGTATATTAGCCTAGAAAACAATGAAACCACTTTATTCTCAATTATTAATACAACACACCTTTAAAACCGTAAGATTTACAGTTTCTACCTGATGGTGCAGGGTTAAGTAGGTTGCTAATGAGAGTTCCACAGAAACCCAACAGGTTCAGGCTCATGTCTTCTGAATCCCTCAGGTCATCGATATGCACTGACTGCCAGACTCCTTTGATGCAAAAAAACATAACATGGCTTTAATCTTGTAATACATCATGTACGATTCAGTCAGCAAATAATTGTACTGCAACAATTATTATATTCCACTTAGTACCCACCTCCTTGGAAACCAATGTACTGAGATTGACTTGGGATCCTAGAAACCTTAACAATGAAAATCACCCAACAGGTCTGATCCGCCAAGGACATCAAGTAATTCATGGTGCAATATCTGGAAGCAGATTGAATCATAAACACAACTGAAACACTTAAAATCACATTTCAATCTGTATGGGATCTTGAGATTGAGCCTTACTTTGCTGATGCTATGAGCTCGTCACTGCAGGTGGATTCCTCAAGGTCCATCTGGATTAAGAGGAGTTGAAGAGAGTGCCCAGCATCTTGAAGGAAGCCCCTGAACCACAGAAGCAAGTAAGAGAAATATTTAAAGGCAAAAATAAAATAAATAAGCCATGCTGCTGTTGTCTGAATAGTTAGTACCGTATCTTGTTGCAGAAGGAGACCTCAGTGTCAAACTGGTGGAGTGAGAGCAGGAGGATCTTGTCTGTATGCAGTCCTAGGGCATGGGCTACAACTCTGACATCTGATCTGGTTAGCAAGCTGGAGAATGTTGTTATCTATACAAAATCCCAAAGAGGACAGTGATGTTACCAATTTGCAAAGATTGTAAAGAAAAGATAAAAACAAAATTCGAGCAGCAGTTTGTTGCTTACCTCTAGAAACTTGCTGGACCCTTGCTGCTTTTTCAGACAATCTTCCAGGAAATCTCGGAGGGAGTGGTGATGTTGTTGCTGGAAGTACATTCTCTGGAGTTTCTCATTCTCCTGCTTTGCTAAATCTGAATACTTGAGCCTCACCACTGCATCGGGGGTGGCACAGTTCAACAGGAGACCTTTAGCTAAATCGAAGACTTCTTCCTCCTCGTTTTTCCCAACAGATCCAACATCGTTTTCTGTCTCCATCATTTCTTCACTATCAGACATCGCTTTGTTCTCGTCATCACATGGCTCAGTGGATTCATCATCTTTCTTCTCCATTTCTTTCTCTTTTCCAGCAATCTCTATGTCCATTTCATCACCCATCTGATTGCCTTCCTGATCCGTTACTTCTTCCTGTCTGCTTGAATTTGATTCAAGTGTTTCATTTGGTTCCTCCTCTGCCAGTGAGTCATCTTTTTCAGTCTGTTGATGTTGTCTTACTGCAGTGTCTTCAGCTTTTTGTGTTCTCTTTTCTAGTGCTTGCAAGAGAGCACTGGCACAGGCATCACCATGGTACCCAACAAAAATGTCAGAGAGCTCGAAATCCTCTGAGGCCTCCTCACCTGAGAATTCCTTCACCCAATCCTTCAGTTTTTCGAGAACCCTGTGTTGCCATGGCTCCAGATCAGTACTCCTGTCCACCCTGTGTTTTTCAAGCCTGTTGATGAGGGGCATGGGAAAGTGCTCATAGACCTTCTTCTGGTCTTCCACTACCACCAGTCTGAAGTTGGTTTGGACACGACATTTGACTCTGTGGGAGCCGAGACCAAGATCAACGTATTGCTGCTTACTGAGGTAAACATAGTACTGGTTCAAGGCGTCGTACAGGCTTTCATAAAGATTTTGCATATTGAGGAGGATGACAGTACGTCCAGTCTCCATGCATGTTTTCACCCGGTTAACGTTACGGCAGATTTGGGCATATTCCTGGTCCTTTGGGAATCCCGAGCCAAAGACAATTTCAGGTGGTGGATAGTCTCCTTTGGCAAAGATTTGTTGCTGAAGGATATGGAGAGCAGCATTGTTGGTAGTCAGCAGAAGAAGGTAACGACTCTCCTGATTGGTGTCATGATCAAGATTCTTTTTCACCATTTGCAAGGTGCTTGGTCTGGGAATATCTGTTAAGTTTTGGAGAACCTCTTGGAAAAATACGACTGGATCAAAACCCTCTGGCTGTCCACTGAAGTTACGCAAGATGGCCTCAACTAACTGTCCACCATCAGGTTCTTGTTGTGTGGATTTGACTGCGGCAAAGAGCATTTTGACTAGGCTGTAATAATCCCTTAGACCAAAGAACTGATTTTTTGAGGATTCTTTACAGATGCTCAAGAAGGCCTTTGCCAAAGATGGGAAGAGGTGTTTGATTTTCAGGAGAATTTGGTTGGAGGAAGCACAAATTCCCTTAGCAGTTTCCACAAGTTCATCCTCACTTGGATCCCATCTGGACACAAATATTCCTCTGTTCATCTTTGCTGGGTCAAGAGCCCAGTTGGAAATGCCCACAAAGCCAACCTTCATGTGTGGATCTGGCTTGTCATTGTCAATGCAACCATCCTCCAAGAGAGGATGAAGGGTCTTCAGGGGCATCTGAGGAGAATCTTCCGCTAGTCCTATCTCATCAAGAACCACCACTGATACATACTCGTCCATGTTTTTGTCTTTCTGGAAGCGGGCACAGTTCCTGAATGTCCCTATGATGCCCTCAGGACTTGAGTGAGGACTGCACTGGAAGGAGACCATATGAACTTGCTTAAGTTTCTTGAATAGTTCACAGTGAGAGTTCTGGCCCTGCATGGCATCAGCAACTACTGTTTTAGCAAGAGACTTAGAGCTGCCTGGCTTGCCAACCAGAAAGAGTGGGATCCTGAGCTCAATGCAAACCACCATGAGAAACACATTCTCTTTGAGTGCAACATTTTTGGCTATGGTCTCTCTTGTCTGTATGTTCTGAAGGAAGATGTCTTGACAGGATGAAATCTCTTTCTGCAATGCTTCTGAAGAGTGGAGAGGGTCTGGAAAGTACCTACAAATTACGGAGAGGTACTGATCCTTGTCCACCAGAGATGGGTAGTAGCAGACTCCAACTGAAAGAATCAAGCACTTCAGTGTTTTATGAGCCTCACTGAGATGAGGGCAGTTTTTGAAAAGAGCTTCACTGTGCTGGTAAAACCAAACTAGCACTTTCATTGACCTCTCCACATCTCTGAGACTCACAAAACTGCACTCATTTTTCCGACTTCGCATATACTCTTGGGAAGCTCCCAGAACTTTTGAAATTATGTCCTTGCAGGCCACTGGCAAATGATGGTCGTGAACTTTCTTCTGGACGATCTGTTTGATGTAGGAAAGTTCAGTAGAATCACTCAACTGACCAAAATCCCAGACCAAAGACACCATGCTTGGAGGGAGAGGATGAACTCTGTACACCAGCTGCCTCAGAGGAACTTTGCCAAGGCGGTCTTCGGTTTCATTTGCCTTAACCCTGTATCCCAAACCTGCACGTTCCAAACGTTCCACCATTTCAGGTGAATGCTTCCTGTAAGGATTGCAAGCAGCTATTATTTTCAAGCCACTGCCTGCCTTCAGAGGTTCCCCTTTCATTGACTGGTCACACAGGATTTCCTTGATGGCAAAAATGGCCTCTGTGGTGTTGGCTTCATCAAAGAACAAAATGGTGTCTAGCTTGTGCATTCTACGGTTTTTCTCAGCAAGTATCTCTGCCTCCATCACCTTTCTGTAGATCATCGCTGCTGTAGTTCCACCATGTACCTTGACAAGTACCATGTTCTCTGCAGGTTTTTCCTCCCTTTGCAGGGCACAAAGAAAACGGACTAATCGTGTTTTTCCACAGCCGGTCTCTCCCATGATGACAACTGGAATTTCACACCGGAATCTCATGTGTATGGCCAACATCTTCATCACATTGTCAGCAGTGAGCTCATATGTTGGGTCTGGATCAAATTCTCTTCCTATCATTCCTTTCATTGCACCAACAACGCATGAAATCCTTCTGATTTTGTCTGGCCGGGGCAACTGATCGAAGTCTTCAGTGAGAGAGATCCTTTGCCGTTCCAAACCTTGAAAAAGTTTTTCTGACATCACATTTTCTATCAGGACCGTGAGGCTAAGAGGATCAACGGCATTGAGGGTGTTTCGCCACTTCTTCACATTAAAGCCAAGGAAAGACATTGAGGATCGGTCTGCATTAAAGAAAATGTATGGATGAGACTCATTTTCCCAGTGCTTACGAATTGTCAGACGGGCAAGAACGTCATCCTCCTGACTGTTATCAATGTGCATCATGGGACTTTTGTCAGATGTGTTTAGAGATGGCGAGGCAAAATCCCTTGCCATTAAAATCATGAACTTCACAATGAAGCCCTTGAAACCAGGGAGATGGTCAGCCAGAAAATCTGGATCACAGAAAACTGAGTTTTCACAGTCTTTCAGTTGCACATTGAGGAACCAGGAGAAGTTCTTCAGCTCTGCCCATGATGGATCTTGCATCCCACAGTCTGACAAAAAGTGATGGATACAGTCATCAGGATTCCCCACTCTGGATCCTTCCTGGTACTTAAAATGATCTAGATTCTGATTGTTTCGGTAGAGTTTTAAGTACTGATACGGCCTTTGTATCCCTTCACTGCAAAACTCCTGTTCATCCATGAGTGGATCAAAGGTCTGCTTTGTCGACACCCTTCTAGTGGCCATGACCTCTTTTGGAGGTCTACAATGGATGGTAGGCAGAATGTCAAGAAGTCCAAACCTCATCTGTATGAGCAAATGAAACACAGATTTATTAAATCAATTGCAGCCTGAGGCAATTTTGTAATTTTGCTTTACGTTCAATAAGGGGCAGAGTCCCTTAATTTTCTGACAGTTACCATGCATGCTGAAAACAATTATGTTCTGAAAGACATTGCTACCTGTTTTGGCTGGTTTTGAGGTGACATCTTTGTTCTTAAGACCTCAACAGTGATCGAGTGAGCCACATTTCTTCTCCACAACATGCCATGGCTATCACTTAAACAGCCCAGAACTAACAGATGGAACAGGAGCTCCTCCAGACCTGAACGAACCTGATAGGTAACAAAAGTGAAAAAGGAGACAGGCTCTCAAATATAACCAACAATAGAACAAGTTGTCTGCAGGGATACATGCTTGCATACTTACTCCAGCAGTGTCAATGTGCAGGAGAACAGGGTCTTGCTCTCTCAAGGGTGCCAGTTTCTCTGATAGACTCTTAATTAAAGAGTCTACATCAACGCATGGCTCAATTAGTCTGATCGTAATATGTTCTGCTCTGGGAGATCTGTGCTGCAACTTCTCAAATAAACGATCCACATAAAGAGATTTCCCTATTGATAGAAAAAAGAAGAATGTTAAGAAAAAAAACTGTAACTGAAAGCAAAATGTTAGTGTTTAACAAAATAGAATGCAGTGTTCACAGAACAAACAAATTATATTCTTTCCACCTTTGTACAAGCATTTTCAGAATGGTATTCAAATTAGGGTTACCCTTACCAACTGCAGGGCGTACAGATGACACCATCCAGACTGAGAGGTGATCTGGAGAAACCAGGAGCGCATTTTGTGTGAAGTGGTGATGTAGATATTTCCTGGCAGTCTCTGCTGTTAGACTCATGCCAGCCTGTACTTTGTCATTGCTGAAGAAAGAGGGCACATATCTGTGCTGCTGCACAACAGGACTGACTATTACCAAACGATAATGCGGGTTGGCACATCTCGCAAGATCCTCAAAGAGCTTCTCTAAGGCCACACTGACATCATATCCCAGCAACCCTGGATTGACAAGAGAGTATATCTTCTGCCAATTTTGTACAGAGCCTTGGCCAAGAGCTCGGCGGAGAAAGATTTCTACCTCCTCCTCAGTGGTTTCCTCTCTGCAGACTAGGACCTCATCATTAGATGGCAGAGGCTGCTCTGGACTCTCCATGTAACAAGACAGAGTGGTGGCAAAAACCTCTGCACCAGGACAAAGAATGAGATTGGGCTTTCCCTCCTGGAGAACCAGTGGAAGCTTCCTGATCATGTGTTGCTGATTCCTTTCAGAGAGGCATGAGAGGAAATGGGCCAAAGTTGAGATGTCCAAGCACTCGTTGAGGTACTGTTGCATGCCGTCCTTGAATTTACGCCAGAGTTCTTCAAGACTGTCCTCAACGAGCTTCCTGTTGCGATCAGTGTCACATCTCATCACACCATCACCCTCATCCTCTGAAGAAAACTCCATCAAATCACGAGCCTCATCCATGTCCTCTTCTGTGTCTGTGTCATCTTCCAGTTCATCGTGCTTTGAGATCATACTTGCTGCATAAGTGTAAGCGACTCTGACATCAGTTAGAGTGCACTGAGGCTTTATGGGAAAAAGCAAATGCCATAACTGTGGGGGAACTGAAGCGTGTCGTTGACAGACTTTGTGTATCCAGTGGCACAGGTACACTATCTGCTCTGAGGTGTAGTGGTTCAGGAGGTTGAAGTTGGAGCGCATCTCACTGATGAAGGAACGCCATTGACTTTGGCAGCTCTCCATGGAGTTAGCCAGCTTTTGTAGCTGCTCAGTCACCTCACCGTAGTACACCATCTCTTTACCCATCAGGGATAGGAAGGCAACTTTGATGCACGGTTGCTGTTGTGGGCAGCACTGGACTCCAGCGTGCCATTCCCTGAAGAGCATGTTGCCAGATGTTTGCATCTGAAGAAGGATGGCACCCAGTCTCTGAACTCCTTCGAAAACCTACAGTACACATGGACAAGAGTGTAGGGATTTATACAGTTGATCTCAACAGATAACTCAACCAGTCTTTGGTTAAAGTTGAACATTTTCTATAATAACAATGGATCAAATGATTACATGTAGGATAAAAATATGAAAGGTGTCAGTCATGGTGACTTACACTCACAGTTACCTAACTCTTTCATTCACCTCACATATCTAGAGAGAGCTTTTTAGCACACTATTTTGGTTTTACAGTAAACGTAATGAATGGTTAAGTCTCAGCACTATCAGCAGCAGGCAGCTGTTTAGCATACAAGCTCCAATAAACCCACTGTACACTTCCTGCCCTGCATCAAATACCAAACAAAGTTAGAGACTAGCTGGTGAAGACTGTATAAAGTACACCGATCAGTCATAACATTATGACCATTATGGCTGATCTGTGTACTTTATACAACGAAATCTACTTCCTGTTCTACTTTACCGTGCAATTTCATCATTAAATGAAATAAAACCTAGCTTTAAAGCTGTTAATATACAACAGCATGGAACCATGCTCAGCATGAACAGCATGGAACCATGCTCTTCCATTTTTGTTGCAATTCATCATCTAAATCATCTCCCACCACTGTATATTGTAGCCACTGACCTCTGTGAACCTGTTGACTTGTTCTCTGCCCTTCTCCCCTTTGGACGACATGAGCATGAGTTTGTTCTGTAGCTCCAGCAGATCTTCAAGCTTGTAGCTCTTCTCCTCTCTGCCCTTTATCACTGTGACGTGTACCATGTTTTGTAGACATCTCTGCAGACAAGCGAAAGAAAATGCCTCATAAATATCTTATGAATTCAGTCAGCAAGGTCCTACATCTTGGTATCCTTGGCTGTGTGTCCACTTACCTTCTCTGTGTTTTCATCAGACCATCCTATGTGATAAACTCCATGAGAATTAATAGAATTAGCCAGGGAGAGAGAGGACTGCTCCACAGAGCCGTGGGTCTCCTTCAGTGTTTTCAGCCAGTCCAGCAATCGAGTAGACTCTTTCTGGAAAACAAACCCAGTGGCATCATTGTCACTTTGCCACACTAACAGGGCTTTATGTTGCTGCATAGAAATAAAAGAGAAGTAAATACCAATTTGTCTGGTAGCTTCTCATCTCTAAGTTGGGTGTCCCACACCTGCTGAGCACACTTCATGAACTCCTCAAAGCCAGTGTGAGGTGAGAGGCTGTAGAGCAGAGGGGCGTAGCCCATCACTGCATCATGGAAACAAGCCACCTGGTCGATCTCTTGGTCATTCTCTCCAGCAGATATGGAAGCCAGCTCGACATAGACCTTTACGTCGCTCATATCTGTCGAGGGGACAGAAAAGCGAGCAGGTATTCATCATCTGCAAAACTAAAGACAACTTGTGTTTTTGCTTCAACCTAATCTTACTTTTAAGGTTCTCTTTGACCCAGCTGACCAGAGTTTGGCTCGCTAGAAACTCTTCCAGACAGGCAGTGTGCTGCTTGGTGACTTCGGAGAGTTGCTGTCTAGCACGAAACAGGTCATCGCTTAGGGAACCCAGGGCCCTCTGCTTAAATGTGTCTTCTTCCTGTTAAATAGGTGCACACATAATAAAAACATTATATATAAATTTTTAATTTCGCAAAGGTTATATATATGGGATTTTGAACATTAATATAACAGCAAACAGCTATTTTCTATGTTTCTGTCTACTCTGAATGAAGTTATGATACTAAACTAAACTTCTAGTGGTCGACTTTGACGCATTTCTCCCAAAAGCCATATTTGTCTCAAATATTTTGTATATATATAACCCTTTTTTTTTTCTTTTTTTTTTTACTAAAAATAGCTATCCCACTTTGTCAGATCCCAAGACTATTACCAGTTGGCTGAGGGTGTCAATTTCTGTGAAATTCCCGGAAAGCTTCATTTTTTCTGCAATCTTCAGTATAGCACTGGCTGCAGCCGCTGCCTCGTGGAGCTGTCGATAATTCTGGATCTGACCAAGCCTCTGGTCCACCCAGTTCTCCTTGGGTTTCAACCTTCCTGACACGCTGAATGTCTCTGACATCAGACTCAGCTCCTTCCTCATTAGCTGCCCGTCTCCTTGGTCACCAGACTCCACCAAAACCTGATCAAGCAGCTTGAAAGTGATGTCTGCATTTGCAATGCTGACACCAAGCTGAGTGAACTCTGTCAGAAGCGGCTCCCAGATCGTTTCGTAGATCTGTGTTAGCGTGACTGGAACAGGGACTGGGCAGGTTTGCCTTGCTGATGCCAAAGATGCAGCCCCCTTGACCCAGAGGGACAGAATCAGGCTGCTGTGATGCAGTTTATGCATCTCACTGGCCATTTTCAAAACTTTCAGACTGGCCTTATACCAGAAGACCTGGGGAGGGCCAGTCTTCCCCAACTTCCCCTCAGCATTAAAGGACTGAACCAGCACCAATCTGTTCAGGCCCACAGTCTGGAGATCTGCACTGTGCTGCTCCACCAGAGTCGACATCTCAGGAACTGGTTAAAAAAGAACCACGTTACTTAAGAAAACAACCCCTAAAACCCCGATACAGAATCAAAATCTCTTAACTTAAGAGAGTACCTTAGTAGTTTTACTTACCAGTGATGCTTTCTGTAACCTTTGCTATCATCTTTATCAGTGTATCCATCTGCTGTTTCAGCAGGGTGTAAGGGGCTAAATCCTTCTCTCTCTGAGCCAAAACAACAGCTGCTTCAACAGAAACTGTCTCAGATTTGGTGTTTTTCTTGACTGTGTAAGACACAATGCAACTATGATTAATTAATACAGTTTTTTTCATATCAGGAGAAGTTAAATGGAGTAATCATGGAAGGCTGTAATTATAATGATAAGATTCATACACTGCTGGTAAAGTCTCTTAAACTGCTCTTTATATTTCAGGCAGGTCCGTAGGTGTCCCAGGGGCACGTGTCCTTGAAGCAGAGACTCCACCAGAGATTGCAGTGCAATCACAGAGCTGTGGACAACCTGCGCCGCAGTGTCATCCACCGTGATCGACTTCCAATCACCTGACCCATAACAATGACAATGTGACCATTACAAAGCTTTAAAAGTACAAAAACGTTGTGGAAAAAGGAAAGTATATAGATATAAATGAATGGAATACATAATGAAGTACCTTGAGACAGGAAGTGGTTCATGGCGGACTGTGGATCCAGCAGCTGCACTACAGCGTCGTCTCTGAATCGTGCTGCCGACTCAACCACAAAAGCAGACATCACAACATCTGGGAGATCCTTCACCTTGGTCCTGAGACTCTCCAGCAGGTCTCCCTCCTGCCCTCTCTGAAAACATGGATGCATGATCATATTTAACTCAGGGACTTTAATTGACCTGCCTGGTTTGAGAAATGTAACAAATGGTTTAAATTAACTACTTAAGAACATCTGCATGTGGGGAAGATGCACCCAAGTGCATTATATGATGTGTGATAAAAAAAATCTAAATTAAAGCAGATGCCATCTTATCTGGTGCTGCTTCTCTGTGAGAATGATGCAGCCTGTACAGATCATCAGTATGTACTGTACCTGGCAGACTGTCTTGATGGCAGACTGACACAGCTCGTCGAAACAGGTCTGTACAACGTTGTGGCTTTTCCTTATAGCTGCCAAGGAGAACTTATGGCAGCAGACTAGTACTTTCTCCTCCTCACTTGCCTGCAAAGCAAACAGGAAAACTGTAAAAGGAAAGCCTTTACCTGCTGGCACTAGATTCCTGTTTGAATCTGTGCTGATCTGAGTTCAGAACTGACCTTGGAAATTCTCTTCCTCAGGTCTTTTGTGAGGTTCACCTCCCAACGGGATGAAACTTCTTCAAGAGAGCATTCCACCTTCAGCAGCGCGTCCCACATCTGATATTAAATAGATAGATTTACTTTGTTAATCAATTTACTTTATAAATGGTTTAACTGCATGATTTAAGGCTTATCACGTAACTTTTATTGTGGAATTTATATATACATTTTCACTAGTAATATCATTTTCAGCACTGTTTTTCCACTTTATCAGAGGGATCACTGTCTTCTTGCAGTAGGGAACAAAACCTCTGGGTGTTAGGGTACATACAAATCTGAATGAAAAGGTTGTAAATCAATCTTTTTTCCTATCGATTATTTTTGGTGAAACACAGATGTTGAACTGTGTACCTCAATTTCCTTTGGGTAGGAGAGTGCTTTTGCTGTCACAAGGGGTTTTTGCAGCAGTTCATCTCTCCACTCACTGACTTGCTGCTGCATGAGATGTAGGTCCTCCAAGAGTTTCTGCTTTAAGGTCTTAAACTCATCTTCAGAAGACTAAAAGGCACAAAAGGAATACAGTGGATTAAAGTTAGTGTTCCACAATGAGGCAGTGAGAGCACACGATAAAGACATTAATACCTCTTTTCTCAGTTTAGCGTCCAAAATCTCTGCCAATTTTACAACTAGTTGGTAGGACAGGACTGCAGCTTGGTACCAGGGGACGAGTTGCACAATTCCGCATGTGCTCTTCAACACACTGAGGCTGCTCATGAAGGCTGGCTCGATATTTCCAGATTCAATCATCCTACAGACACAGAGCAACAGTTACAGCGAGCAGATCACAGGTCATTAGTGGGACTTTATTATTCAAGATCATTACCTGTCCTTCTCTTTGTCTACCTTCAGCAGGATATGGGTCAGGGTTTTCTGAAAGGACAAACATTATCACATCATTTTAAAGATGTTATTTCAAATGTTAAATATTGTCATTTGCAGATTTGCTCACCTTCACATGCTCCTGTGTTCTGTTGTGATCCCTTGTCTCTCCACACTTTCGCAGTCTGTACAACAAACTCTGGATCAGGTGTTCTACAGGTATTCCTGTCAAGTCTGAAAATTCAGGAAGATCCTCGAATGCAACCAGAGATGACCAGCTCTGCAGGAGCAGAGGCGACTCTTTGGTCATAGATAAGTGTGTCCTGAACAAAGACAGCATTCTCCTGTGAAAAAGAAAAATGTTATTTCAACAAAATATGAAGCATACCATTCCTGGTTGCTATGAGCCAAACTCACTTTCTTTTGTCAGGGTGGAACTGTATGCTCTCCCTAAACCTGCTGAACTGGACATTTTCAAGTCCTGACCAGTTCTCCTCCTCGACAGTTGGGCCCACTTTTGCTGCATCTGCTCCTGGCTGCCTGAGTCTGAAGAGCAGAGGAACGAGCAGGACGAGCTCCAACACCGACTGCTGCGCACAGATGTTCATCAGAGCCAACACAGTACTGAAGGGAAGAAACAGAGTATTGGGAGGTCAAACATCATCATCAACATACCTTCAGATAAATACTCCTCTTACTACTCAGGATCAATGAGCACACCACGGCTATGTCCTCTGTACTTTATAGGAGTTTATATTCTATAGTTCCGCATTTTGTATTTCTCCATAACCATAATTTCTCCACCATCTGCTGCAGTCAGGTTAACTTTCCACTAGTTAACACAAATTAAAATTCCGGCCTTAACCATGTTCTTCTTGGGACAAATCTGGGTCCTATTCCCTGATTAATGGGTTATCGCTATTTAAGTTTATCGCCTAACTCCAACCATCTTCACTTAAGTTAAATTCTAGCCCAACCACTGAATTGAAACACCTACTGAATTGAAACACCTACTGAATTGAAATACCAGCCTAACTTGGATTTGATCCTGTGGAACACCTCTTTATACTCCCTTCACCCTAAGTGACACACATGGGCCCATGCCTTGACTTCTCTCTATTCCAAACCATGTACTCATCGGGAAGCACAGGAAGAGTCACCGTGATAGATTAGTACCCCTAACCCTAACCCAAACCCTAACCCTGGGAACAACCACTACCTTCCCGGAAAGGTAATTTTATCATTACAGAAGTTTTTCTATCAATTCAACCTGTGCCAGTCCACCTCAAGCTATACACTGCCTTCTATTAAGCTAACCCTAACCATACCCCTGCTGCTGACCTTAAACTTAACCCTGGGAACATAAAATCTTAGGAACATAGGACCCAGGGAACACTGGACCTTTGTCATGTTCCCATTATGTCCCATATACATCTTGGGGACACAGGAATGACGCCGTCATGGAGATTACAATCTGACCTAAGTATAACTTTTGGTTCTGTAGGCTACTTAGGTCATGTGATGACAACTAAACAAACTCGATTCCCTGAAGAAGACCATTAGACGCAGTTGAAGGCTTTTAAAAAACCCAGTACCCAGTGGACCTCTTTTTCATCAACCTTGGAGCTTTTAATGAACTTACAATTGTAGATTCTGGAAACAACTGTGCAACCCTTCCAGGTTTTTCTTCTCCATTGCAGTCTCTGAGGACACCAGGCGACACAGATCAGCCCAGCCTTTCACTCCAAGGTTGATGTCACACTTTCTGGTAACCATGAAAACAGACAGGCCCAGAACAAGAGGACTGGTGCTCCTCCAGCTGCTTGGGAATTTCTCCTTTGGTTCTCCTTTTAAGATCTGAACTAAAGTCTCTGAAATCAGCTCTGATGTCTGTAATATAAAAAATACATTTGATTACTAGAGGTACATACTTTAATGAATGCTTAGAATTTTACTGTTCTTGTTGCACTAACCGGGATCGTGGGAGGTCGGGAATTGTCTGGGAATGTCACCCTTGTATGTGCAGAACTGAGACTCCATATAAAATTCACCAAGTGGTCAGACAAGTACTCTGTGCTCTGTTTGTCTGATGGGTGCCATTTCTGGAAGATTCTGTTCAGCAGATCTCTCGCTGAGGCCAGCCAGGCGTCTGATACCTCCACACCTTTTGATCTACTCAAGCCGACCATGTGAAGGCCAGTTTGCAACCAACCTTGCTCCAGACGACAAATGTATCCCTCGTAAACATGCAACTCTTCATGAAACACAGAAAGATACGTGATTAGTTGCTAAAGACACAAACCTACAGCGATGTGATGACATGCTGAGATTAAATGGTTTGCTTGTCTCACCTTTGATTTTTGAGTCAAATGGAATTTCAATGTGTCTTCTGGCAATTCCTGTGATCTCTTTCTTCTGTCGTTGCTTTACACCATACCAATAACTCCACACAATGCCTCTCTGCAGGTGACTTTCTTCAATGGAAAGACTTGCTTCTACCAGATACCTTCCTTCTTTTAGTCCACTAAACATAATATATTGAACATTTGTTATAATGACAAGCTACAGTAAAGTGAAAATCATATCACTGTACTAATACATTCTGTGTATTACAGCTTATACAAAATCAATACTCACACAAAATGGGTCATTTCAAAGGGTAAATACCCTACATCATAACACAGCAAAAGTGTGTCATGCTTTTGGTTGAACCTGAACTTTTTGTCCAGCACAGCATAGATGTGAAAGGTGAACATGGGAGCAGAAGGTGGAGGTCTCACTGGGCTGCGTTCACTGTGAAGAGAGAAAGATGCACGTTTACAATCACAGGTTCGACCACAGAATTCCATATAACTGTTGATATCAGTTATTCTCATTCATTGCTCCTACCGTGTGCTCTGGGAGGGTTTTGTGGTTGTATCTGCTGCTTTGGAGGCTTCCATATTGGACTGTTTCTCAGTCCCGCCCGCTCCAGACACAACTTTTGCGTATGACATTGGTTTGGCATCTTGTGAGTCTGTGGGATCAACGGAGGTTCCTGCAGAAGGATTCTCATCTTTAGACTTTGACTCTTTCTTGGGGTTTCGCTCCCTGGCTGAGTCTGATGATGCACCGTCTGTATCTTCCTTTGGCTTTAACGGAGTGTGAGTAGCGCTGTCGTCTTGCAGCGCAGGCGCGGGTGCAGGCGCAGGCTCAGGTGTTTGTTTGTCTTGTTGTATCTGTGACTCAGCAGCATTCTTTCTGCCAGGTCGAGCCTTCTCGTCGTTTTTGTCTTGTTCTGGCACGGGGAAGTCTGTCTGTGTTTCCTGGTCGCTCTGAGGAACGGCTGCAGTTTGTGTGAATTTGTCTGAGCCTTTAAGTTTCCTTGTTTTAGTCTGTGCTTGCACCATCGTAGCATCTTTGTGGCATTGCTCTTCAGTCTGCAACTGGTCTCCTGCTCTGTGATCCACATGTTGAGTTTCTACATGCTTGCTCTCCTGAGTTTGGCTGCTAGTTGTCTCCTCAACCTCCATCTTGGCTTTTTCCGTGTTTTCACTTTTGACATCTGCATCTCCTTTAACGTTTGAGATGCTCCTTTTTCTTCTTCGATTTCTCCTCTTCCTCCCCTCTTTCTCTTTAGCTTTTCTGTTGGGACTGGCTGGCCCTTTTTCCTGGAATACAACGTAATCTTTAACCTCAGATCACAGATTTCATGGTGGTTTGGTATCATGATTGCATTCCTACCTACCCTTCTTTTCCGGGGTCTCTTGGTTGCGACATCCTCCCTACTCTGGGCTTCCTGGGATCCAGAGGTGCTGGGGAGGTTTCCTGCTCGCTCCTCCATCTGTAGGGACTCTCTTTTCGGGGGAGTCCCTGTTCCCGTTATCTGTTTCTGAATGTAAAACCCACATGCAGTTACATCGTCCACCTCTGAGACTTACTATTCAAGTTAAGGGAGTTGGTTTACAGGCATTAAGGGAGTGGCAACATGAGAACTGCTGCCAAAGATACTTTCATCCTGAGGGACTTTGCTCGATCATAAATTACTTACGCTACTGTAATAAACATATTTTGTCATATAGTCTGTAATACAATACCACTGTAAACACCACGAAGGCTGCAAGTAGCAATTATATTTATCACTAATACATTTTGTGATTATTTTTTCAATTAATCCATGAATAATTTTCTCTATTAAATGTCAGAAAATAATGAAAAGCCGCAACTCTTTTTGAGAAATCATTTTCTTGACAAATACACTCGCTCACAACCGGTGGTCAACGATTACGGGACGTTCTATCCAGAGCCCATAAATACGTTAAAATCAAGTAGAATTTATTTTATTACACAGAAAATTCTCACCGATTAAAAGAGGAGGTAGAAAGTGAGAGTGCTGCATGGGAAATGAACATCACTGTGCATGTATTTATCAGCCACAACAATAAACCTGATCAATAATAACAGGCTGTGTGAGTGTAGATGAGCCCATTTAATGCAATTTACAATAGACTGGACACCTAACGTTCGCTGCAAGCGAACAGCTAAATAATATAATTAGGTATGTAAAAACAATATAGATTTTTTTCCAGGATATTTGGTCATTTTCATCCAGGTTACAGGTTAAAACTGGGTTCCAGGTTTTCAAGGTTCTCCAGGACATGTGGGAACCCTAAAATAAAAAGCAGCATATTTTAACATTTTAACAGCTGGAACCAACAAATGTTTGGTAAAACGATGAATCAAATATCAAAATAGTTGGCAGTTAATTTTCTGTTCATCAATAATCAATAATCAGTTAATTAATGAATCACTTCAGAGCTAAACGCCATGAAGTCGATTAAGGCGACCAAAAACTAATTCAGATACACCAAAAGTTTCTATAAAAAATGACTGTGATATAAAAGGCAGTGCTGGAATGTAACTAAGTACATTTACTTTTTATTCATTTACTTTTGCTGCAGCCTGCTTTAACTTTGAAACGCATCTGTCTGACAGCTTTGGTTCATTTCCATACTCTGAAGAAACGAAACCTTCATTGTTATCATTGGTAACACCTGTGTTACCCAACTATATCAGGCCAAAAGGGCTGCTGTGAGAAAGGTCATTTGACTACAGTTTTCCTCAAACCATAACATTAATTTGGCCACAACACAGCCTGGAAAATGCTCATTGATGATCTCGTACAGGAGATTAAACTACCCAACAGTAGGTTATAAAACGCCTGCATTGAAATCAGTATACTATTTTAATAATATGATATAATAACACAACTCTCACTCTGCTGCTACTTTTACTTTTATACTTAAAGTAGTCTACATTTATTCTTCCATCACTAATATAAATGTCATAAAAACACAACAATAAATGACATCTGAGCTTATTTCAGATGGTTGGACTTATTATTATGTTATTTACTGATAAAGTTCAATAAAATCACATAGAAAGTTACCATATCTCTCAGTTAAGGCTGTAGTTACATAGTATAAGAGGAGAAGGTGCATTAAAGAGCCTAAAGCTGAGAGTTTGTCCTACCTGTGGTGCTGTCAGACAGTGACTGTTTATCAGACCTACTGGGACTTCCTACATGGAGCTTCAGGGAGCGTCCTCAAACTCATCCTCCGCTCTAAAGATGGTGGTTGTTTCTGGGCCTAAACTCAAACAGGTTGTGTATCTAAGCTAACTGTGTTATCTAGTAAAATATAACTCGACATATTAATCGTCTTTAACACGGTTCGGCTCGGCTAATAAGCTGCGTTTAAAGGTTTTTCCGTCTTTATTTGGAGACTAATTTGTCGACAGTCCCTAAAGAGGAGGAAGATTTTTTTCAGTTTCATTTCTCATCAAACCAGAAAGTTAATGCTGTGTTCAGGTGCTGCTGGGAGTTTTCTCCTTCGATATCGGCAGAATGGAAACTTACACTCAGGAGTGATTTTTTATTGAGTTATGATTTCAGTGCTTTGTCATTCATGTGTTTAACATTAAGCTCTGTTTTTATAATAAAATCTAAATATACCTTTTACTCCACTGTTTTTAGTTGAGAGCTGTAGACTCGTTTTATTCACATCAGCTGGTTGACTGTTTCCCTGTGGAAGGGGAAAAGGATTCTGAAACCTTCTGAAAATACTGACTCAGCATCACAAAATAATGACTTTGTGATACCAAGTCATTTTTTGAGGGGTCAAGATTTGGCAGAATTGGACTGAAATAACTCCTCTTTCCTTTTTTGGAGTATTAAAAATGTAGGTTTATAACCTACAAATGTACTGATCCTCTAAGAAATGCATTATTAGATAAACATATATATAGATAAACAATAACTGTATAGAAATCAATCGTATCGCTGATGTCTCATTTGTTTATGAATTCTAAAAACTTCCTCCGCCACTGTGTGATGGAGAAATAATGTTAAACATCAATCATTGCTCCACTCTTATGAATAACTTTGGGTCTGAAGTCTTTGGTGGTAAATCATGTGAAATATACCAGACTTTATTGTGTTGTTATGGTTTATATCACTGGTAATTAATATCTGTAGTTTGTTCAGAACTCAATCAAACTGTACTTCAAAAAGCTTTTATTTTGAAGAAACAAACAGCACACAGCATGTCCAAAACAAAATATTATTTTTATTACAAGACTGCTAAGATGAATGATAAAGTTTTACAATGATTGTTTTCCATACACAGATTTAAATATATGAGTGTGTGAACCAGAATACACTCCTGTCCATCAAGGGTAAATATGGTCCTGATGCTGGGGGGCCACCTAGTGGTGGAAAAAGAATACAGCTGTGTGTAAATAGGGTTCAGTACTTTAATCACATTACAGTACAAGAAGACAAACATGTATGATGTTTTAGAGATGCATTAAGATGAGAAAAGAATGAATAAATAAATTAAACCTTTTTGGGTTCAGCAACAATGACATTTTATTATTTGTGACAATTAAAGCTGCAGTAGATAACTTTTATAAAAATGTCTGAGACTGTTGATGGAAGCAGAAAACAGATGAACTGAACTCAGAGATTATAATGAGTCATAACAGGATCATAATTCTGTCTCAAGCTCCGTCATCAGTCCTGTGAACCAGCAGGTTTCTTGACTCTCCGAACTACGACCCTGGTTCTCCGTCCTTGAGGTCGACCTCCTGCATCAGCCTCCGTCTCTCCTGGCAGCGACCCCGGGGGTCGGGGTTCACCTCGGGGCGGGGCTGGCTTCCTTCCCAATCGCACGTCGTCCACGAAGGCCTCCACGCCGTCAAACTTGGTGGTCAGCTCGGCGAGACGCTCTTTCAGGGTGTTGAACTCCTTGTAGAGATCTCCCAGCGCGTCGGACAGCGGCTGGATCCTGAGAGCGGTCAGAGGTCAGTTACTCTGCTCACTCACACTAAAAGAAACTTACAGTCATCATGTGATTGGGAATTAGTAAACAAGAGCCTTAAATTCAGCTGTATCGTATTTGCTACTCGAGTTTTTGAGACCTCTGAAGAACCTGCTGTATCCAATCTGACACGCTTTCGGCCCTCTGGTGGATTGTCTGTGCACTGCAGGCGGGAACGGGCCTCTGAATGCTAAATCCAAGATGGCTGCCTTTATTTTTGGCAGGGACATCTTAGCTAGTTTTGAAAAAGTTCTGGTAAAAATAACATTTATATTGTTACTAATATTTCAATATCAATATTTACTGTATGGTGCTGCAGGGATTACGTCTTTTGTAGGCTAACCCCGAAGTTACGAGGCTGTAGTAGTGGACTAGTGATTAGATAAGGAACACAGAGACTTTTTAAAATCATTTAATTAAACTAATTAAAGATTGAAATTTCATCTCAAGACATATTTAGAGTGGAAATTGAAACGTGTGTAACCTGGGCTCCTGATAATCACTTGATCGATTTTCACTAAAACAATCGGCTATCACAATCTGTGCATTTAAATCTGCATTTATTTGATGTGTTCGGGTTCAGAGAGTGAAGACAAATGATTAAATGACATGAAAAACATCCCGTTATGGTTAGAAAAGGATATAACCTTCCATAGTCAGGAAGCACGGTGTTGTGGTCATGCAGCAGCAGATCTTTGACCTGCGTCATGATGGCGTATTTCCAGTTGTCTAACACCAGCGTGAGGTTGGCACATCCTCTGGTGTTCACTCGCTCTGCTACAGTGAGGAAAACACGGAGGGATGAAGGATCAAATATTCCAGTTCAATATTTATACTGCTGATTTTATTCAAATGGTTAATGGGCACTAAATGATCTTCAGTGGTAGAACCAAGGAGGAAACAAGGACAGAAGGGAAGCAGAAAAGGAGGCGAAAAGGAAGGAAGAAGGGACGTAGAAGGAGTTTAAAGAAAGTTTATTCTGAATATAAAATGTAAACTCTGTCACTGCACATCAGTTGGTGTGAAACATTCCTATATCACAATTCCTACAAAAAGGAAACACAAAGGGCTTCACATAAAAGCCAATTCTCCTAAACATTTCCATTAAATGCCATAAAATAGGGAACATTTCCATTTCTCATTCATCATTCTTATGTAAAATCACGATTAGAAAGAAGTGTTAAATATGTACCGTAAATCCAGTTTTAAGACGATAAAACAGATTCTCACCGCAACACTGCAAAAAGGAATCTCAGGAAAATAAGAATTTATTGTCTAAAAGGAAAAATAATCTTGTAATGCATTTTACATTAGAAAAGTAATCTTGTTTTAAGAAAATATATCTAACTGTGTCTTAATAAGATATTACAGCTAGTATAAAAAATAAATAAAACAGATAAAAATTAAGAATGTTTCTGGTGCCTTCATTAAAGATGAAGCCACTTATTTTCATTACGCAGTGAAAAGAAATTGTGTCTTATTTTAAGCTCTTTTTCTGCTAATTATTAATCTTAGATTAAAGATACAAATTCTTAAATTCAGCTCAATAAAGTGAGTGAGTTTTCACGGCTTCTTAAGAATATCTGGCTTGTTTCTAAAAGGGCTGTTTTTGCAGTAAAGTCTCCACAATGATGGAAAAGCAGGAAAATACACGAGGAAAGTTTCCAAACTTCAGTAAGTGTATTTACGTTACTGCTAACCTTCATTCCTGTAATCCCACTCTGCTCTCTGGGCTAGTTTCTGTTTCTGAGCAGCACTCAGAGTCACCGATAAGATGAACAGAACTCCAGCTGCCTTCATCCTTAAACCTGCATCTGGAAACACACACACACACACGCACGCACGCACACACGCGCCACACACACACACACACACACACACACACACACACACACACACAAAGTATCTTCTACTGTGAGCCACAAAGAGTGAAAGCTTCATCTGCAGGAATTAAAATGTAGAGACGTACCTGCAGTGACGGTCCAAAGGCAAATGAAGCTTTTTCTTTTGAACAGTGTATTATGTGTGTGCAGGGGGGGGGGGGGGCTCCACCCTCACAAGCCTGAGCGTCATATATCATGCCTTCACTTCAAAGTCGAGCACCGACCTGCAGAGACTTTTCTGTTTTCTATCAAACAGTCCATTCTTAACTAGTGAGAGCACACAGCACTAGAGTTACAGTAATAACTCCTGTCAACACTCAGGATGAAAGTTTCCGACATTCTCGTATTTAATGATCCAGAACAGGAGAGGAGGAAACAAAATGAAAATGTATATGAAGTGTAGACACTGCAATGTGATCTCAGTCCTCTGGGACTTTCTGCAGAGGTGTTTGATGTTTTACGTCCAACTTACACATTCCTGCTCTTCATCTGTCGTCCATCTGCAGCCCAGAGCAGCCGGGCCAGGGTCTCACTCACACCGGACTCTACCTGCTCCGGGACCATGTCTTTACACTGAGCTGAATTTAAAACAATGAATGAATCAGGATGTGATTTAGTAGAATTAAAGAGAAAATGAGCGAATATGGAGAGTTTAGACTGAATAACACTGCAGCAGTCTGATCCTCCACATTATTGGAAAGTAATTAATCCCATGTTTTTAAATATTGTTTCACAATGTGAGGAAGATGAGGGGTTGCTGGGCCTCATGGCAGATTTCTTGCTCAAGGACACTTCAACTTGCAGTGGGCGGGGATCGAACCACCAACCTTCTGATTAGTGCTCTACCTCCTGAGTCACAGCCGGTTGCTTATGGTCCTGGCTTTGTGGAAGAGAGCTTCGTCATTAGATCCTGACCAATATATCAGAGAATATCAGGTTATTGCAGATACATCTTCATCAGTGTGTCTGCCGATAATGAGGAACTTTAAAATGTCACCATCCTTCATCCCTCAGAGACTTACAGTGGTGTGAATCCTGGGACCAGCTCTTAAACAAAACCTACTCCAGGGAAGAGAAGGTTGTTTGTGTTAAATATATAACGCTCACAAATATTGAAATCAGTTTCAGCCTCAAAACCTCGATATCAGTCGGGCAATAACGGTTGTTGACAGTGTGCTGATATCACTGTATGAAGCAGAATTAAAGGTTTTATATTGTAGAAAGTTAGGTTTCTTTTTGATTATAAAACAGATATTTATATAGATAAATAAATATAAATACTGTGTGTAAAGTTTAAAAACGCTCAATCCACACGCTGTAAAGGTTGAGGCAACTGTCTGGACTATTTTTCACTTTCAAGTTTTTAAATTTGCCGACCTGTAATCTGTTGTTGATATGATTTACTTTCTAACTTCATTATTTGCACAGCAAAAGAAATCGGTTGAGAAAACTCAATTTTGAAAGCAACTGTTCATTAAATTTTCTAGCTTTATGCAGATTGTTGTTTCTAAAAATCTAAATTTTTCTGAACAAGAAAACAACAAACTCAACAACAAATTATAGTATATTATAATAGTGAAGACAGTTTCCTTTAATACGTGTGTTGTTCTGTAATAAGTGTTTTTTTCATTACATGGCAGAGAATTGCGCCTTTAAACAAGCCTTCAGGACTTCTGTGCAGTCAGCCAATCAGGAGAGACTCTGGTTAATATTAATGACATAAAACACAACAATAAACAAGCTGTTCTTGCTAGAGCTCCAGAGAGAGGAGATGTAAAACTATTGATTTTCATTGTACTTAAAAGCACAAATATACTTTTTTATGGTTTTTAAAGTGTAAAATATGTGACCGTTAAGATTTCCCTTCATTGGTAATAAGAGGTTTCTTTTAAAAATAACCCTAAAACAACCGTGATGGGGTGTCCGAACTCAAAATAATCTGAAAACTCTTCATTTAGACTCTGAACCACTCTGCTCTGATTTAATCTCACCAGACAACCAACAACAAATCAAAGACATCATTGTGTGCAAAAGGAATTCTTTGTTGTTTTTTGTGTTTTTTTATTATTTTGTTTCAAATCCAGGTCAACAGCAAACAACTTTGGGGGTCCTCAGTTAGCTCAGTGGAAAGTGAGGACTGGCTGTAACTCCAAGAGCATGCTTGCTCAGCAAACGGCCCCCGGATCAATACAAAAGGAAAAGGTCACTGCCGTCGGTCAGCATGACATCAGATCAATCGCTCTTGAGAATTCACACAAGGTGGGGCGGGGGGCAAACAGAAAAAAGTTACTTTTTTTGTTTTACAAGCATTTTCAAATTCATCTACAACTAAAAATATATTCTCACTTCATCCATGGAATTAACGTCAAGCTCTTACGAAGAAGCACACGTCTCATAAACAGCAAATCTGCAGCCCGCGACTCTGAGGAGGCCCCGTTTCCCCTGACGACAACCCCAACGAAACCCGACAGGATTCAGCGATTCGCTCGAGTTTTCCGTTGAGCAAAAAAATTAAATCAAAATGTTTTCATGTTGTAGTGGACAAAAGGTGTGAGGGGGGAAAAAACTAAACACGAGTTGTGGTGATAAAAAGTTTGAGATTGTTGTCAGTCAGCGGCCGACGTACGGAGGGTTCAAAGAGATTCTGTTCATTGATCAGGATTGTTATAGAAATTAGGATTATTCAGAAGCTGTCAATACGTGAAATGTGTTGTTTGTTACCTTTCATAGCCTCAGATTTCTAATTAAATCTCCAATTTTTAAAAAATTGCAAATGTACGGAAGAGGATTAGGGCCAAATGTGAACGTTTTCTTTGAGTTTAAAGTCAGAATTCTTTTTTTTTTTTTTTTTTTACTTTAAACTCCAAACTCAGAACAAAATGTTTACATTTGGCCCTAATCCTCTTCCGTACAAATGCAATGAAGTCATGTGAGATCATTTTTGTCACACACACGTAGCTTTTCATATTTGAGACGCTGTCAGGCTTTTCTATGTGGACACATTTCCATCTGGACGACAGGCGACGGCACCGAACGCAATGTGCTTTGTTTTGGTCCCAATATCAGAACCAGTTCTAACCAGCTCTCCCAATATGCCCGCTACTGACTGCAATGTGTTAAAGGGTTAATTCACAAATATTCAGAATTCACTTACCACTAGCTGCATCTATATATGGAGAGTGTTTAGTGTTTGTATGTGTCCAGGTTTGACAGTTGAATCTCTAAATGTCACATGTTCAGTCTGCTAGCACCGAATAAATTCCTCAGAGACGCATTCACTTCTGGTAAAGCTAAATACAACTAGAGGTAAGTGAGAAAAAGTTCGCCTTTTTAGTGCTATGGAGGAGGAGATAAGTGCTTTTTCACGTTGCTTTCAGGCTCGGTCGCGTCCACGCCGCCGCCAACCGGAGCTCTGCAACGGAGCGAGCATCAATCTGAACGCCGTTCGGGGGCTTCTGCTTGAAAAATACAGGGAATATTTCACGTGCAAAAACCCAAACACAGACGAGGGGAAGTTTTCTTCCACTCTGATCAACGTCCAGCGAATCATCTTTTTTATTCTCTCCCCCGTGCTGACCTGCGACCCCCATCCCTCCAACCCTTTCGCATTCTGAGCAGCAAAGTCTTTTGAAGGCTGAGTGATGGGAAGACCCGGAGAGGCCCCCCCCCCATCAGCGGAGGAACATCGGTTATGGTCTGACTCGAACAGGAGAACCACAGACGGGGGGAGTGACGGAGAGGAGAGTGGCGAGCACCAGTTGTTTCTAGAAGCACCTCACGGCTAATACAGTGCGAGTCAGTGACGAGGAGGAGGACGGTGGATGGCGTTTTTATCAGAAACAGAACACACAGCTGATAAAATAAGCTACATATTAAGCCTGCTCGAGTTCAATCCACCAAAACCGAAAGCTACAGTTCCAACAAAGCAGTGAATAAATCTTTAGGAGCCATTTTAAGTTGTTGGGACATCAGTCCCGGAGTTAGTAATCACCAACAGCACGTTACCACAGTCAGTGGAGAATGAGTTGAAGAGCTGTTTGAGTATGCCTTTTCATATCCGGGACTTATTTTTAAAGTAATTTAATACTGAAAATATAAACTCTACT
This sequence comes from Dicentrarchus labrax, assembly GCF_905237075.1. Lineage (NCBI taxonomy): Eukaryota > Metazoa > Chordata > Actinopteri > Moronidae > Dicentrarchus > Dicentrarchus labrax. Next base: position 21,840,158 of record NW_026136712.1, on the reverse strand, counting down.
TAAGTGGAATTACTCTGGAGCTCTAAAGAGTTTTCAGGTCTGAGCTTTGACCAATGATTGTACTTTAAGGGGCTTGTCGAAGAGACCAAGACCTATAAACACCTGACTGAGTAGAATCCACGCTGAAGATTCAAAACCTTGAAGTATCGCTACAATCAGATAAAAAAAAAAAGAAAAGAAGAAGCTTAATTAAATAACAGTATCATTCCTCAAATGTATTTATACACAGCAAGATTTTCCAGAAGACGTTGTGAGAGTGAGAGGGGCACTGATGTGAGAGAACATCCAAACACTCGAGTCTTTGCTGTTGTCCTGAGTCACAGCAGGATTTATTTGAGAGGAGGGAGGGGGGGCATTATTCGAGGGAAAGGGGCCTCAGCCAAAAGTGCTTTACCTTAAACGAACCCCCGCCACTCACGAGAGCCGCTGTGAGGAGGGATACAGAAAGAAAACACAGTCTGGTTTTATCCTACTCATTGAATTCGATGTAAACGAGTGAATCCCTTTCGCACGTCACAGCAGCCCGCGAGGCGGGGGGGGGGGCGAAAGAAAACGAAAAAGGGCATCCAAAGTCTCGCAGCTGGTCCTGGTGCAGTGATGTCATTGGCGAGTTAAGAGGAGGGCTGGGCGGGATGAGATCAGGGCAGGGCAGGGCATGGAGGCAGGGCGGGTGGGGGGCTTTTAACTGCGGGGCAGGCTGCACATTTCACAGTGCTCTGTGCCAGGCTGGTTCATGAAGGTGCAGTGGAGGCAGGACCACATGGCTGAGGAGGAGGCGGGGACTGATGGGCCGCCCATGGCCCCGTAACCCAGAGAGCTGGAGGGCTGCCCGCCAACCGTACCTGGAAGGACAGGAGAGGGATTACAGGGGGTTAAAGGGAAGTCTCATGATCTCGTCTCTATTTATCAGGTTTATACCCAAAGCCTACATCCAGTGAATGTTTGACCTGAACAATTGATAACTTATCAAACTAGTTTTCTGTTTATTATTATTATTTCAACCGTAGTGCACGAGCTAAACTGAGACCCGGCAGGTAAAACCGAGTGAGAGTCTGTGACTGTGACTTACTGCACAGCTGCTCGATGGTGGCCCACTGCTCCGACTTCTTCCAGGTCTGTGCCAGGTCCTCATTAGAAGTCCTCACTGCATCCAGTAGCAACCCGATGCTGTCCTGCAGGAACAAACACAAACTCTGATCTATCCACTACAAAAAAAACAGCAACAGGTCAACAGATCGTTGCTTTGAAAGTCTGGATTTTATAAAAGAAATCTGATCACGGGGTTCATTATTATCACAGAAAAACATTGTCACAAGGGGCCTGGGGCTGGTTTTGAAATCTATCAGCATGAATAGTGGGACCTGAGTGAAAACATCCTCACTGCAGTAAGCACTTCCAGATTGGAGAAGAATGTGTCCATATTCTGACCCATTTACTGCAACACCAATGCCTAACTAGAAAAAATAAGAGGCTTTGAAGTGTTCCTTACTCTCAGAGGCATGACTTCATTGGTGACGAGGAAGAGGAGCAGATGAAAGTCCGACACGATGTCCAGGAACGCTGTGGAGGTGCACTGGGACAGGTATGTTGCTAAACTGTGGAAATTCTGCAGACACACGAATGACAAAAAAACCAAAAAAAAACCAGTTATAACCTCTGTGACCTCTGGAGGTTAGGGAATCCAAAGGTCGACCTCATTTCCTCAGGCGCTAGGCTGTAGAAGGTCATGTCAAGTTGAAATACAGGCAGACTCAAGAAACAAAGAAAAACAGCTTCTAAAATGGGTTAAGTGTGGCTGGAAGTTACAACAGTCAAAGTTTCTGCAGGATTTAACACATTTTTAAATCCAAATCAAACCAAAATTACTTAATTTATCCATTAAGAACTTCCTTTGTGTAAAGGCATCAGTGCATTAATGAGTCTAATGGAGGCACAAAGCTTAGTCCTGAATGGGAGTGACCTGTATCTGCTGCCTGATATTCTCATATTCTTATACTGAACAAGAAATTGTTCATTTGATTCATTTTGCCACTTCAGGTTCAGATAAACAGAATTTCATCCAGCAAGGACTTACTTGTATCTCTCCCAGAATATCCCGGTTCTCAATGGGGAAGCGTTGTGTGGAGCAGAAGGTGTACTGGGGGTCCTTTGGAAAAGTGGTAGTTATCTAAAGAAGAAAAAACAGGAACATTATGTACAAAGACAAGTGGCAGTACAAAGCATCTGTTCTTATTAATGCAGAGTAAAAAAAAACACCTGCTGCCCATTGACAAAGAGACACATTACTCACATCTATGATGAGGTACTCCACAGGGAGAGGCCGGGCTAGAAACGTCACATCATTTCCAAATTTGTCTTTGTCCTTTTGGATGGAAACAAAACCTTTAACATCTGGACTCATTGTACCTGGCCCCAATAGCAACCCAAGTATCTGGATGTCGTTATTCTGATCGGATTTATTTAATGTTCATTCACTTTGTGTTCTCAAAAACCATAAACGATTATATATTATGGATGATCACACCTCGTGTACGCAGTCTTACCTTGTAGAAGACGTCTGGTACGTACTGCTCAGGGCTGGACTCTTTAGCGAAGCCCAGCTCAGGAGCGTCTTTGCAGGGCAGTAGGCACTCGTCTCTCACCAAAGCCATGCACTGATTGGACACCTGATATCCTTCAAAGTGCACCTGGTTATCTGGACCACCTGCACACAGAGAGAACAGAGAGACACACGTATTAATGTCTAAAATCATGATTTGAGAGCAGCAAGAACTCATTTGAGAAGCTACAACTAGAAAATGTTTGTTGCCTGTGCTTGATAAACGCCTTCAGTGATTAATTAATTATCAAAAAGATCATTAATTTCAACAAAAGCCTGACTGAAATGAACACAAACAAAGATGTTGTGCACGCTGCTTTAACATTATCTCATCTTATTAAACTATCATTATGTCAGTGTGTTGTGTCCATCTTAAGGCTCTTCAGCTTTACACATGCAACTCATTTGCAAACAGACGTCGTTTTTTTGCACACGGGAATAAAACAAATGGACTTTGCCCCGGCTGGCATTTGATGTGTAGCCATGATGTCAGCTTTGGCAGCCGGTGCCTCATTAATGCAGATGACAGGGATGAAGGCGCTGCTACGTCTTGTGCTTTTCTGGAACCAATCTATGAGGAGGTCTTACGAGGTTGTAACGGAGGGAAGTGTAAACACTTGGCCTCGATCCCACAGATCATAAAGAGAGTCTCAGAGAGCGCCTGGCTTGTATTACGCTGCTCCACTGGCCTCAGAATGACTACGTACTGCATGTAGATACTTGAGAGGAACAAAAATGGTACCACTATCATAGTTTAGAAGAATTAGACTATCACTATGAATAGTTGTAGAGATTATTTTCAGTCCTTCCCTTCAGCCTCAGAGTGAACAAGAGCGTACCTGTCGCCACCACGGTCACAAATTTTGAGCCAAAATGGCCGTCTCGAGAGAGTCTGCAAGGGTTTGAATGGTGATTCTGGAAGTATCCCGCTGTGATGCACTCCTCCGCGCTCAGGTAGTACGAGTCCTAACAGAAGGAAGGACAATAGTGAAACACGTAGGAAAGCAGCGCGTTAGTCTGATGAAACAGGTCGTCTGTGAGCGGGCGGCGTCCTCACCTTGTTTCTCGAGTAGCGGACGGTGCCTATCCTCGTATCCTCGGAGAGCAGGTCGGTGAAGATCCAGCCCACCTGAGGAAGGAAAACAGAAAAAATAAACAGAGAGGAAACAGTTTGTTGACTAATCAGGTTTTCTTAATTGTACATGATAGTAAACTTTGTTTGTGTTTGGAATTGTTTTAGACTCTGGGAAATTTTTATGGACATAAATCACTATTCTGATATTTTATAGAGCAAATCATATAATAAAATAATCATTGGTGAGGCCCTAAAACATTTTAAAAATCATCTTAATTCAAAAATGACAAAGGAGAAAACATCCAAAAAACAGAACCAACATTAGACGTTAAGCTGTTCACACACACACACAGAGACACACACACACACACACACACACACACACAGCTCCAGGCTGCTTCCATATTTTTTTCCAGGAGTTTTCCTTGATATTTCAGGACACCACTTGCTGAAAAGATTGCTGCACGTCAGTCCCACTCCACGCCTGGTGTGAACAGCTAGACTCACTGACATGGCCGAAATAAAAAGGGAGCACTTAAAACGTTTTTCCGATCTGCTTCATGTCTGTCATACGGCGCAGCTACCAAGTGTTAGGTTTCAAACTAAATATGCACCCAGGTTTATGTTGGCGTTCTGAGTGAGGAGATCAAATACAATAAAGATTTTTCAAGACAACACAGATTATTTCCTGGATATTTGGCCATTTTTATCAATTTCATGACTGGAAAACTAAACTTTAAATTTCCAGTTTTCCAGGATGCATGCGAACCCTGAGTGATCACCAGCCAGGCACATGATACTGGAAGTGGTGGACTGTATACTGGTAGAACCAAGTTTAGATGTGTCCGTCCCATCAAGGTAAACCTCACAGACATACGTGCAGCTTTTCTAAAAACACACTCAGGCTGAACTGGTTAAATTCTTTGATGAAATATAAATCAATTCCTGTGCCAAAGGCTTCAGTGGTGAGACGGCTGGAACCTTGAAGGAGAAGAATAAATCTGCCTGCAACACTGAATTCAAATATCAAAGCTTAGACACACTGCTCGGGTGCAAACTGTGAGTATTCAGTGTGAAAGCCACTTTGTCTAAAAGGTAACAGTGTCAACAGAGAGAGCAAGAAGGGAAGGCCAACCTTGCAGAGGCCCAGTTTGGCAGCGATTTCGTCCACAGCTGCAGCTTTAGGATCGTCCACCAGTTCCAGGCTGTTCTGAGTAGCATTCTGAAACAAAAACAAATGTTACGATTAAATAATACGAAATAATTACTACAATCTCGATAAGGAGCTTAACTGACGATGGGAGGATAAATGACAGTATACTAACCATACTGTACCAAGGAACTGAACAAAGACATGAGGATTTGAGGCGTACAGTGATACATTTAGCGGGAACCCCTCACCTGCGGTGGCTCGTAGATGGCAGCCACCTCAGCTCTGATGCCCAGCGGGATGTCTTTATGCTCGGTGAACTTTCCATACAAGTATCCCATCCTCTGACTGCCCGTCTTCCTCCAGAAGTCCAGGAAGCGGTCGGCAATGGTGTGGTTCTCAAACATGATGTTGTCCACGTGTCTGTATTTCTGGGAGAAGAACAGAGGAAGCTAAATTCAGTATGTGTGCCTTCAATGGTCCCGTGGTTTGTTTCTTTAATCCTGGGGCTCAGGGTCGGCGGTTCGATCCCCAGCTACTCCTGTCGGCATCTCAAATGTCCTTGACAAGAAACTGAACCGCAAACTGCTCCACGATGATCAGGCCAGCACCTGGCAAGGTTACCCATGCCATCTGTGTGTGCGTGTGTGTGAGAGGCAAATTATAAAGCACTTTGGATAAAAGCACTCTATAAATAGAGCCATCTACAATTTCAATCATTTGGGAGGGAGAGAAATTACTTCTGCATGGTTGATCATTTGTACAACACACATTCACACCAGTACTGTTCCCTTCTATATCACATCCATTGTTAAAGGATGTTTGTACCTTCCCCAGTGACTGAAGAAAAGGATTTAAGCCAAGTATGAAAATCTTTGGTTTTTTAAAGCATATTTTGATGAAAATTTGATTTTTATCATTCGTGAAAAAAGATGCAGATTTAAATCAGTTTCCCAAACATCACTAGCACAGAAATAATTGTTTTCTACTCATTCCAATAACAGACATAATAATATCTGAGGGTATCAAAGATAGCATAAACTAAATGTAACGTTGCAGTTACAGGTGAATAGTTACAGGATCATTATAAAGAATAAATATTAGAACAGTATCACGGCACACTAAGCCTGCCTCTGAACCCTCTTTGCTGTTGATTGATTGTATGTTTGGTGATCAACTGTGCTGCTGAACTTGCTGAAGGCTGTCACAGATATACAGGTCACACACACACACACACACCTGTCTGTTTAATGTGATGGCGCTGGGCTGGCACTTGGTGCAGATCCCCTCCGGCCAGGGAGGGTGGCCCTCGCAGCCCGACTTGATCTTACAGCTGATGTTCTCCAAAGCTGCAAACTTTCCTCTGCGGGAGATCAAACAGAGTCAGAATCTGGCTAGAATTTGTACATTTCCACTGAAGAAATTTAAAAACAACTTCTCACTTATCAGCTCCACCGGTCAGTTTGCGAATGTATGCGTGGAATGACATGTGCTTCACTGGTGGGTCGAGGTGATTCAGGTAGTCTTCGTCAAAAGGCTGAAAAACAAGAGAAGAAGCAGCAGACATGTTTTCAGTGAGTAAAACCTGAATAAACCTGTCGTACAGTTGTGGTGTCAAGAGTTACAGCCTGCCCAGTTTAAGAAAGAAAAAACAAGAATGAATTGTCTCACCTCTAACGGTACACAGTGCACACATTTTCCAAGGGCACCATGGCGACATCTGCAAGAAAAGAATCGTCAGGTATCCGTTTGTATTTGTATTTAATCTGAATGTCTGCACTCGGCCCGTCTCTTACAGCTGGGGATCTTTGTTCCTGTAGATCTTGCCGTCTTGTTTGGCCAGATACTGATCGATCTCATCCTCCTGGACCTGGGGTGCCGAGAAGGACCGGGGGATCATGGAGGACGAAGAAGAGGATGAGGAGGTTGAGATGGATGGTAGCGATGAAGATGAGTGCGGGGTGGCCGTGTCCATCACCTCCCCAGAGGAGGAAGGAGCTCCCGACGGGAACAGATACAGCATGTCGCCATGCCTACGAAGGAGAGGAGACAAGAGAGACAACACATTTAAAGCCTCAGAAAACTTTTACTTGAATAAAATCACATTTTCTTTTGAAAAGGAGATGCTGCATCTCTGCTATCCTTTCAATAAATTCAAATTTAAATTCAAATTCAATTTGACTGAGAGCCTGGAAATGACTGATGCTTAACGCTGTCTGCTTTTACTTCCTCGGGGCTGGAAGTTCTAGCATCTACAACCAGCCACAGTTTGAGATATAGAACAAAGCAGATGTGAGACTGTTTCACTCAGACACTTAAACGAGGAGACACATAGAAAAAAGTGGTTTTATATCGCCCTATCATCGCTCTGTGAGCCGCTCCAGCAGCCCATTACATTTGCTTCAGCACACTCCCTCCTCCTCCTCCTCCTCTTCCTCCTCCAGTTCCACTGCTAGTCGAGGTTTGGCAGATAGAGCCGTAAGACAGCAGACAATCGGAATAAGAAGAACGAGACTCGAGTTTGGCTAACGCGCTATTTAGCTATATTGGGAGCTTTGTTGAAACACGTTCAACTTTTCATGAAGTCAGTGCGCTCGTCAATGTCACTTTGTGTGAACCGACCAATCACAGGACATCAGAACAAGGATACAGGAAACTTTAGAAAGTGTTATGAGTATATTGATATTGAGTATATTAGTAACTAGCATTACTAGAGACTAACAACCACTACAGAACATTTTTCTTGCTCAAGGATTTAATGAAAAAACAAATGATAAATGTTGGTTGTGTATGTCCAACACAAATTAATATTATATTAGTGGTATATGAATATAAATACACTAGTATTAAATAATGAATATATTACTATACTAACATTATACTATATAAAATATGCTGATTTCAGGTTGTGGGTAGTATATCTGCAGCCAGAGCCAGGATGTCAGAGTCATTGTGCCACTATGTTCTCAATGCAGCCAGCCTGCTCCGGGAGCTTCCCGTTGTTCTGTTTTCCATCTATTTTATTAAAGTTAGTTAGTGTTGGAAATATCGTTCAGTAATCTTGCTGACAAAGTGTGGCGGCATAAAGTCTGAGTCAAAATGTCTAGATGACCTATTTCCTGAATATTATAGGTCTTGTTTTCTTCCCCACATGCAGTTACAGACTGCTGATTAAAACAAGAGAGTGGCTGGTTGATTTCAGCCACAGGTGGACAAAAAGGTTAATTTCCGACACTGTACTTACTTGATCTTAAGCAGGCTCAGAGTTTTGTTCTGGGAGAGGATCTCTCCGGTCTTGTTGCGGTTCAGGTAAACAGAAAACCCATTGGAATTGAACCCAAACTCTTTGGCTACCTGAGAGAGAAAGGATGCAGTGCGCTGATTAGAAAGGATGACAACCCTCATGTCATGTGAACTAAAATTAAAACACAGCTATCTTTCAACACCATGAAATGCTTCTGAAGTTGAGAGGACCAAAATACACAATGTCTTCAATCAGTCTGAGCTATCATTAGTCACTTCCTTGAATCCACTCCAGGAAACAATTCAGATCATGTGCCCATGAAAAAGGTGTGTGTGTGTGTGTGTGTGTGTGTATAAAGGGTGTACACTCTTCAAATGACGCCAAATCGTCCTATCAAAGCAGATTAGCATAGAGCCTCTTGGCACGAGAGAAAGAGCCTGTTGGAAGACCTGTTAAGGTCATCACAGAGCGAGCTGAACTAAGCTATTACAGGCACTGAGCTGGGGGACCAGCACCTTCATCATCATCATCATCATCACTTGAGGTGTACTTAATTCAACAACCATTAGTGACCTTTTAACATAACAACAGAATGGTTATCTTGGAATAACAGACAGCTTCATTGCTCCCCATATAAAGCACCAGAGCAGTTAGCACTGTGTGAACAGTCGGACGCATTCTTTGAGCGTGGAAATATATTTTTCTAAAGTGACACAAAGGAACATTGTGTATGATTACTGTATGCTGGATGAAACTACGCTGTCAGACTGAGACAGAACATCGCTTTGAGCTCCTTTTATTCTGTCTCAGCTGCAGAAATACAACCTGCAGGGCTCCCACTGCCTCTCCCCCGTCTGCCTCACACCCTTGGTCTGTCTATTTCTCGCTGGCTCGGAAACGGCAAGGAATGAAAACTACTCCAATTGATCTGCAGGCTACACCATCCTGCCTTAACATACATTTTTAATGAGGTGCTGCTGCACTGCAATGCTCCACTGTGACCAGTGTGCTGGAATATGGTCCTATTTCAGGGTTTTCAAATGCATCTGTAATTATATGTGTATGAGTAGAGGTCAGACGGGCCGACACTAAGATAGGATTGTTCTTATAAAACATATCCAACATACTAACCGAGTGTTTGTTTATTTCTTTTATGTGTTTATTATCTCCGTCAGTATTCTGGGGGGTAAAAACACAACCTGGTAAGCAGCGGTGAGCAGAGCGATGCGTTCAGGGCACTCTGGATAAGCGACGTGTCCACAGTGCAGGGCTGACTTTCTCTGGTACTTTCTGCTCAGCCTCATCCATAAATGAACAACGAGCAGGCACAGGTAGCTTCTGACAACCCTGCACACTACGGCACTCTCACATTACACTGACCTACGGTGGAGAAAGCAAAGAGACGTGTGACCTGTGATGTAAATACTGTACCTTCTTTAAAAAAGCAGCAGCTGTCTCCCTCTTGGTTGAAGGGATTTTCTTCATCCCATCTGGGGATTGTACCCTGATGATCTAATGAACGACAACAAAAAAAACAGACATTTTCATCATCGGTGGTCTGCGTGTGTTATTTATCCCGACAGTAGAACGTGAGACGGATCTGGTTCCTCTGGTTGGTTCTGGTGGGATTCACAAGAACAACCAATCGGAGCCGGTAACGATGAGGTTGGTGGCTCCGGGACAATCGATCGATGAGGCTGGCGTCTGACACCGGGAGGAGCCGGAGGAAGATGACTTGTTCACACATTATCTGTCTCGTGTTGCACTGTCAGGGTTTAACTCAAGTTTCAGAAAATATGACCCCAAAAAAACAAAACAACCTGTTTTTTAATAAAAGTTAATTTACTGCAGCTTTAAAACAATTTTAACAACAATTGTTACAGAAAGTTTCAGTGTTCACTGCTCGCAACTAAATAATGATCCAAACACCTGTCAGTGGTAACAAGGGCGCTACTCCCCCCTCTCCCCCTCTCTCCCTCCCCCCCTCTCTCCCCCTCTCCCCCTCTCCCCCCTCTCTCCCTCTCTCCCCCCTCTCCCTCCCCCCTCTCTCCCCCCCTCCCCCTCTTCCCCTCTCTCCCCCCCCCTCCCCCCTCTCCCCCCCCGTACAGCGGTGTCACTAACGATGACAGTGCAGTAGCACGGTGCTGGTGCAGTTAGCTCATGAGCCTGTGGTTGTTGAATAAAGCACTGTGACATCCGGACTATGAACCGGAGCTGATAAGATCAATAACATCGATCAGATCGATCAGATAAATACTTTGAGTGAATCAATAACACCTCTGCTTCCATCCCCTCCCCGGAGCTCAGCCTGTCTCTGAGTCGGTGATGTTCCGACTCTTTAAATTAAAACAGCGTCTGTTAGCTAAACAGGCCGCAGTGCTAATGATAGCGAGCGTTAGCTTCAGAGCTAATTCTGCTGCCTCATCACTCCGGACCTGAGCTAACGAGCTAACGGCTAACGAGCTAACGGCTAACGAGCTAACGGCTAACGAGCTAACGAGCTAACTGCTAACGGCTAGCTTGCTAGCTGCCGTTAGCCGTTAATACTTACGATGTTGTCCGCCATGTTGCTCCCGGTAAAGCTCCGGTAGGAGACAAACACACTGAATACAAACACACAGCGGCTCTCTCTGTCTGTCTGTCTGTCTGTCTGTCTCTCTGCCTGTCTGTCTCTCTGCCTGTCTGTCAGCGAAACTCCATCACACAACTCAAACACCGGGTGTTACACACACTAGTGACCGGCCGTTTCCCACCGGTCCCACACTGAACCGACCTCGGCCCCAAACAAAACTAAAAACGTAGGTTCCTCTTTTTTTTTTTTTTTTCTATCGGTATTTCAATTCAATTTAATTTTATTTGTATAGCGCCAATTCATAACAGAAGTTATCTCAGGACACTTTTCAAATAGAGCAGGTCTAGACCGAACTCTTTATAACATTAATTACAGAGACCCAACAGTACCACCATGAGCAAGACCTTGGAGACAAGGGCAAGGAAACACTGCCTGTTAAAAGGCAGAAACCTAGGACAGATCCTCCGGCTCTAGGTGGGTGGTCGTCTGTCTCGACCAGTGAGAGAGAGACAGACAGACAGACAGACAGACAGGTGCACAGCAACAACAGTAGCAACAACTACACTAATAGTAGTGACTGATGATGGAAACATGACAACAACAGTGTTTGTGTCAGGGTTGGGAGGGTTACTTTAAAAATGTAATCCGATACAGTTACTAATTACCTGTAAGAAATGTAGTCAGCAACCGAATGCAAATATCACAGCATTAAAAATAACGTAAGTTGTTTCCTTTCTGTTACTTTTGGATTACCACAACACTGAATACAGGATGCAAATAAATACAAAAATAAATAAATATCAATAAGAAGTATTGATGCAAGACAACAGAACAGTGTAACCTTAGAGAAGGAAATGAAAATGAAAGTATAATGGAAATATTTTGGCATCGACAAGTTTTTTTTTAAAGAAAAACTGACACTAAAATTTAAATTGTATTTAATTAAAATTGTAATCATGCAAAATAATCCTAATTTTTTATTAAATGTCAGTGTAATCTGATTACACCTACTTTTTTTTTGTATCCTTAGTAACATGTAATCTGTTACTCCCCAAGCCTGCATATTAGACTGTACCACAACTACAATGCAGAACACACTGCACAGCAATCACTAACTGATGTTGTAATAATATTCTATATGCAGAGCAGGGCCGAGGCAAACTGGACAACCCTAGACCCCCAGGGGCCCTAAAAGCTCACTGCATACCAATTAGCTGCACATGGTTTGGTTAATTGCACATTTGTAGACGGATCCTGTTTCAAAATCTCAACCTGAATGATTGTAGCTCATATTTGTGTGACGCACAGAAAACCTGGTGCAGGTAGTCCTCCATCACAGTACTGCTCGGTTTCTGAGTGCATAATGAAGCTTCCATATAGTCTGCTGTTTGCACTGTATTTAATAGAACCAAGTGTCATCTATTTTATCAGTTTCTACTCTATTCTATTCTATATTATATTGTATTTTATTATTTTGGCAGTGTGCGTTACATTTATTTACTTTTTTGGATGGACTGTAATGTAATGAACTATAAATATCTAAATATCTGTTCATCACAAATCATGTTGTTCTTGTTAGAGATCACCCAACCCTATTTTGGATTAAATACTGTATGAAAGCACCAGTTATCAAACCCAATATATGTATATGTATGAATCTGTGTATGCACGTATGTGGGTAAATGTAATGTAATGGAACTGATCAATATCCAACTACAATCTCATACCCCAAGAAACGGTGGTTTTGATGAGAATAAAGACATCTCCATTTGTATTTTCCTCTTTTTATGTTTTATTTTTTTCCCTCATCCTGCAGAGAGGTCCATTACACATCTCTTCAGACCTGGGCGTGTACTGAAACATCCATCCCACTCATCCCTCTGCCACCCCTCACCACTACAGGGCAATCACTGTAAACATCATTTGAAGAAAAATCAACTCTTCCATCACCAGCTTTATCATCAGGGAATAATTGTCAGCTTGTTTGTTATCACCTTGCTGATTAGAACAATGTTTTCAAAGTCAGGAGTACATCAAATACAGTACAGGCTAGATGCAACTAGAAGTGTGCATGCATTGATATCTCATGTGTGAAACAGACTGGTGGAAGTTGCGGAGGGCATTACTTCAATGTCTAAACATGAACAAACTGACGATGAAGATGAGATGATGGTCCAGAATGTCCTAATCTACAAGATAACAACAAAAAAAGAGCTGAAATATTGAGCTTAAAAACACAAATATAAACCCACAGGTTGTGTGAAAGTATGAGAAATAAACCTGCAAACATAAAATACATATTTCCATATACATTAATATTATACAAGGGAGATATACAAACAAGAGGAGTTAACAGAGATGCTGTGCCTCTTCAGCTAAGATGAGTTGTCACTGTGGGCAAATGATGAACTAAACACACTACTGCCCGCCAAATCACACACTGGTATGCTGCAAGGAAGGAATTCTGCTTCCCTGGACATTTATTCTCTGCTGCGTTGGTTTTAAACGATTTATTTCCTGACAACACCTCCCCACATGCATCAGACTTCAACATATTGTGATGAAAATAGTAGAAAATATTATTAAAGGTCGGTCGAAACAGGGAAAAGAGGGCTATCTGATGATTAACGTTATCCCACTGAAAGGTTACGCTCAGCAATGGCAAGCTGGTGTCCAGTCTACAGAATTCAGGTTTTGTATTTGGTATTTTCGGCGTTGATGGACAAGCCTCTGAGGTGGGAAAAGAGGCGCCGAAGCGCATGAAGCGGGAACCCACCCGCTTCATGGGTTTGACACTTAGAACTCAATTTGAGGCTTCCTTGCTTGCGTAAGTTTCATGTTTTGTCCGTGAGAAGAACAGAAAAAGAAAAGGAGAGGAGAGAAGAGAGTAGGGACAGCAAGAGAGGAGAAACAGTGCAGGTCTAGTGAGACTCAAACCAAAAGAGCCTAAACATGAGCAGATGTGTGTGAACTGCAGAATCAGAAGAAGAATCCGGAGAAAGAGGACAGAAAAGTGATTTTTTTTTGTAGATTGTTTTTCTCTTTTTCCATTTTTTGTGTTTGTTACAGGTCATTATGGTAGTTTGTTTGGAATAGTTCCATTTAAAGCTAGGAGATGGAGCCTGAGGCAGATGGTTTGAAGTGCATGGATGTTGCCTGTAATCCTCGGAGGATTGCAGGGAGATGCAGGAAGGCTCAGATGATGCCGTATTGGGCCAGCTCGTGCAGCTCCAGGTGATTGAAGGCCTCCCATGGGCAAATGACGGTGATGTCTGCAACAAAAAAACCGACAGAGATATGAGGTTGTTCAGGGTGCGGATCACAGAAACTGATGTGAAGCACATTTTAAAACCTACAGTGAGCTCACCTGTGCCTAAGCCCTCCATTCCAGGGATGTCATCACCAAAGCTGCAAAGAAAAAGAAATTACAAACCAAATCTTTCCACTATTTTTAAACCTCTAAAGGAAAACGTGCATCATTCAAGGCATACCCCTGGATTCCCTTCTTCGGAGGCTTGCTCTTGAACTGACGAGTCTGCCTCTGCTTGAACTTGGGTGGTCCCTTGCGAGGGGTGGCGGGGCCGCCGCTGACGCGGGTGGCCGATTTGATCTCAGCTTTCGGAGCATCAAGATTCATTTTGAACAGTTATGGTACCTGTGTTCAGGATGCTGGCTTAAGAGACACCTCTCTGATGTGTTGCCGTCGTGATGATATCTTTTTAGAAAGGAGAAAGAAAAAGTCAGAAAACTCATCGAAAACAAGGGAATGAGCCACTTTCACAAGTTTGGTCCTTTTGTTTGCAGAAGAATACAACCTAAGACGCTTTATTTTGCCTCTGTCACCTCTATCTGACATTACAGGCTTTAATCCTCTTATTGATCTGACAACACCAGGCGGGATTTACACTCGTATATATTTCCCAGCGATTGAATGTCTGAGATGGACTACCTCGCAGCATGTTCTGTGAGGATGACCCAATTTTCCCATAATCCCTAGCTCAAGTTAATAAGTACTCCCCCTCCACTCTCTGTTTCAAGCCGGCCGTCCACATGTAATCTCGTTAGAGCAAGGACAACGCGGCAGATATGCTGAGCGTGCACTGTGGGTCTAAATGATCAATCCGCTCACCGCGTCCCGATGACAATGACAGTCCTGAACAAGTCTAAACCGTTAATGTGGTCATAGGACTGCAGGGTAAACTTTGTTTATGTAAAAGATACTGTGTAGTTTTATTTCAAAATAGAACCATAAAAGTGTTGACATGAGGAGTGTAAATGTATTTTAAAGGGTTGGTTTATCCAGAAATCCAACAACTATGTTATCTGTTTGAAGATGGTGCTACTTCAATAACTTATTAACTCTTAAAATATCTTTAAAGTTTAACAATAAAGAGTCTGCATATCAAAAACAACTTACAGCATTAGCGATTACTTTATAGCACTATAGGTATTACCAATGGAAAATAAAATCAGTTCCCAAAATCTTACAATATGTACACTGTAAAACCAGATAGGTTCATATAACTCTAAGCATACACAAAAAACATACACACACAACTAAATGTTTTTAGTAAATAAAATATTCTTGATCAAGTAGCTTTAGTCATTTTAAGTGAGAATAATTTTAATTTTGTAATTTTTGTTTGTACCTAATAAAATGTTATAAATCAGGAACTTCATGATTCTATACTAAGTAACAAGTCCACCTAAGTACATCTAAAGTAAATGATCAAGTACTCTGTACGTTTCTTTTTACTTTACTTAACATTACTTAAACTCAAGTGTACTACACTACATTAGCCTTTGTTAGCCCAACATACAATACCTATTCAACTTTAGTCAGGCAATTGGTTTTCATGCTTTTTTAAAACTAATTAGAATTTAACATTTCAAACAATACCCAGCTCTGATCATTCAGTAAGCTGGACACTTTCTTTTTTACCAAACAGAAAATCTACAGTACAGCTGATCCATCAATCAAAGGACAACAAAAACGCCTCATAAACAACAACAACACGAACCTCTAAATACAATTAATTCAGTTTATGAGAGTTTTGAAACCTTCATATATTGTTAAAAAAGTTCAACACCAGCAAAGAATATGTGCACAGCAGTCTGAGCTAGAGCCAAACAGTTGTAGGTCTACTTTTGTTTAAAAACTGATTCCTTATTTCCTTCAAGTGTTGCTTTGTATCTTTATTAACTGCAACACAAGACATCAACTTATTTCCATGGATTCAGTCACATTATGATCAACTAAAATTAAACAAAGAACCTGTAAAACAAATTGTTTGACCCGATGTCCTCCTGAGACCTAAATCTCTTTTTCGAGAGAGCTTAAAACAGAAGCACCATCTATTGTTGTCTCAATTTAAAAAGTTTCCACCTTTTCGGTTCAGGTCAGATCACTTCAGCTCAAATAAATGACATCTACATTGTTTACCACCACTATGTTAAATCCCACATATCTCAGTAATGTCTGCGGTGGTGGTGATGTAGCGGTGCTTCTACTCACCGGCTGCTTGGGTGAAGGACAGCCAGACGAGTGGGTGTGAGCGCAGCACGGGTCTGTCTAGCAGATGAGTGCAGTTCTATGCTAGGCTTGCTGTGAGGGCCAGTCGGGGCTTAGGGCCCCTCTTATATGCTGAGCCCCTGCAGAAGATTACCAACGCGCCACCTCCCTGTTTTAATGTCAACAGTTCATATGCATCACGTACACATGTACATGTCCAAACTCCATTTTAGTAATGTCACAGTGATGTGAGAGGGGCGTAATGTGGTTCAGATTAATGTCAGTTTTTAAACATTTGTGCAGATTCTGGATGAAAATTTGTGATTTCAAACTAATTCTTTTATATACTTTCTGCATTTGTGATGAAACTAAGGCACATTTCATACACAGAGGCAATTCAAAGAGCTTCAGACAATGCAAGAAAAGAAAGAAAAACAAGATGCAAACTTTGGATGTTCTATTCTATTTTGGATCTTATTTGTTTATTCTTATTGTTTTTGATTTAATTTGATTTGATTCTCATTGTTTAAGATATCTAAAACAGGAAAATGTCAGACTTTAACGTTTGTCTCCAGAAAATTCAAGAAAGCACTGAGCAAACTTATCAAACTGCTGATTTGAGACAATAGGATGTGCAATCCTGGAATATGATGATGCAGATTATGGATGCAGCAGGAAGCTTCCTGAAAGTCCTGGCAGCCCACTCGTTCTTTGTTATGCAATCGTCTCACCATCTGCTGCAGGCAAAACCCTCCAATCCTCCATCCTGCAGAAGTCTCTTAGATCATCTTAATGAACGTTTCAGGGTAATTCCCTGCAGTGAGAGTGGCCTCCATCTAGAGCAATAATCCAACACCCACATGAAATCAATCACCACACTGCTAATCAGGACTTCTTCTTGGTTAATTCAGGTGGATGTACCCACAGCGTCCTTTTGCCTTAAAGAGACACTTGAATGGTTTACTTCCATAAAGCTGGGATAGTTACAAGAGACAGCTTTAAAAAACACACACTTAAAACAACTTAAGCAAAGACTGAGATATTCTGACTTTGAATGAGTCAAACCTCTTCAAAAACAAAAAACTCAATTCCCATAATGCAACTTGAAAGTTTCTCTCATTAGTCCCTCAGCTTTCAAACTCCACACCTCCAGTCTGTGAGGCAGGATTTGCACAAAAAAGGTGTGTTTTACAAGACCTAGAAGACATGTTTTTACAGTCTAATAGTGCTCCCTGTGACCAGCAGTGTGTGGAATCGCTAATTCACCTAAAACAGAAAGTCTTCCCTAAATCAGATCCTCAACAGTTGAACTGATCGTTTCATCATGCGACACAAACTGAGATGATGAAACAATCTCACCACAAGGTCCGTTTCTTTTCTTTGTGCTTTCGATCATCGGTTCACTTCAAGGACTCCTCGTCTCTGTTGACTTAAAAGTTGAGCCTTACAATCTCCTTCCTCTCAAAAATGTGTTTTATTTATTGTTGTCAGTCCGTTCTGTGCATAGTTCGTTCTTCTGTTTAGTTTTTGTGTATCATGTTGTTGCTGCTACCTCGGCCAGCTCTCTCTGCACTGATGCTCTGACATTTAAGTGCATCTCACTGTGAATAACTCAATATAACGGCTAGTTACCAGATAAATAAAATAAAATGGATTTGTCCCAGTCTTGTCTGTTGTTTAGGACATGTGCAGTGGGAGGCGCTCATTGTTTGTCATCACTGGCTTGAAGGCGTGTCCGTCCAGACGCTCCTGATAACCCCTAAGCTCTCAGCAGGAGGGTGCACGTGCCCCGCTCTCTGCACACTATTAATGAGTGATCACTCTCATATGATAGGCAAAGGTTTCAAATCTGATCTATATTTGTAATATAACTGTAAATTCATACAGGAATTAAGTGAAATCAACTAATCTTTTCTCATTAACTTAACATCAATTTAAAGGTTTTATTTATTTCAAGTTAATTAAACTTAAAATTTCTATTTTTATTTTGAGACCACTTCAAAACTTATAAACATGAGTTCTTCTAACTTGAAGTAAACTGTACAGAGTTCAATCAACTCATTACATTAAGTTTCTAAACACATGATCATGTCTTTATTAGCAGATAGCTTAGCATTGGTCGAGAGTTAAAACTCCATTGAGACTGTTAACATATGGAAAACATAAGGAGCTGTGTGTCTCTCATACACTTTAAGATTTAAGTTGTGGTTGTTTCACAATAATGAAAACACTGTGAACCGTGATGAATGTTAGCATTTAATTCAGTCTCTATACCTGCTTATACTTGCAGTTACAGTCACATATTGTCTGTGCTCCAGTGCTGGAACAAAGTCTGCAGCAGCATTATTAATGTGTGAAATGAAGAAGTGAATAATATTTGTTTGCAATGTTTGTCTGTATGACTGAACATTTGTTGGCTCAAATTAATATCTTATTAAACACAAGTTCAGTTAACTCAACTCAATTGGTTTTACAACAAACATAAAAAAAAACAGAATTTTCAACCTAAGTTAACTCACCTGCCTGAATTGGACTAAAAAAGGTGACAGTGACCTGATTGAGAACAACCCAAACCACTAACTTTTGTAGTTTTTGGCATTTCTCAGCATTTAGCTAGCTAAGTATTTACACAGTTACACAAGCATTACTTTTTTGCCACCCGACTCAACTCCATCACACTCCTCATACTGCAACAAAGGTAACAAAAACTGGCCAATCAGAGGCAGAATACGGCGGCAGGATCGAGCTTTACGTGGGTGTTTAGGGCTGCGTACCTGGACTCACCAGGAGTTACGCAATAAGAAGTAAGGGTACTCATGTGGACAAAAACCAGATGAGCTGGAACTCAGTACCTGTGAGTACTGGCCCATTTGTAATGCAGCAAATGAACTTGCTGATCATTGGGTAGGCTGCTGAAGAGAACATCAATCCACATCACTGAAACTAATTACATCGTCTCTAATTAAATAAATGAATTAACTGACACAGCGTAATAACAACTATAGACATGTCCTGTATATAAGTAATATTTCAAAACTTAAATCACCTCAGTAACCTGTTGAACTGAGTTGACTGCGTGTTTGACCCGTGATCAGATGCATGTTGGGAGAATATTTAATACTGGCATGACGCAGTGTGACACATTGCAGCGGTGGCATCGGCGCTAATCTGTCTCCAGTTTTTTCCATGGCGTCACTCACTGGGTGCAGCGTTCTGTATATGATCGGTTCGTAATCCTCTGCATAACCCAGATCAAAGAATAACTGCAGGCAGGAGCGGCGCAACTGGCACCGCTGTAATCAGGACTTAAAGTGCATCACCATTACAAGACTAGTGCTGACTCAGTCAGGGAGATCAGGGTCACCTCAGAAAGTGGCCCTGTGAGATGTACAGACACCAGGCTGGATTCCCCTCGGCTGACTGAAAGACATCATTCTAACAACTGAACCCGTTCTGCTCCTTTTCTGACAGGATCCATCAGGTCATTACGTCTGTCTGCCAGGAGCCTCCTGCAGTCCTTACAAACCTCACTTAGATTAACTGAACATCAGATACATTTAAAATTACACTATTTACATTTATTTACAGTCAATAGTGAACATGTTTGTATATATTACTTATGTAAGTACAATTATTAGGTTCAAATCTTGCTCTCTTAAATGAGAATATACTCAAAGATTGTTTTCATTCAAGTGTTCTGTGTGAAACCACTCCTGTGTTATTTCTATAGTAAATACAGTCTGACAGCACTGAAACTCAGCAAGATGAGTATGTTGGATAAACCCCCTGCGATGATCGAATGAACAAGTTAAGAGGATCAACCAAAATATTTTATCCTCATGAGGGCAGACACACCGTTTTGTGTCTATCTGGCACTCCCTGGTGGCTTCTCCTTGTACTGAAATGATGCAGGGTAAAACAGTTTGTTCATGTCGTTGAAGAACATTTATTTAAATACAAATACATTATTTAAATATAAAGAAGCAAATGATCAGTGAACACATAAAAATATACTTTTAACACTTCAGTTCCAACTTCAAACAAACAAATGTGCAAATGAGTTTCATGACCAAAACATGACAAAGAATCAGAGAGTAAAGATTTTCTGCTGTGGCCCAAAGTTTTTTTTCCTCATGCAATCACACACACTTTCACAAACCCACCACTTCAAGCCCCTTACACACTACCAATCGGCTTTCCTGGAGTGGAACAGGTTGTTGGTAATGTTTCAAGTTACTGAAAGAACAATTACAGTTTCAAACAGGGCTGCACAGTTTATCACAATATTACTGAAAGTGCAATATCCAGATCACAGAAGCTGCGATCTTTAGATGAAGTTGTGTGATAAACAGCATTATAATGAAGTACTGTTGATGTAAACACTTTCGAATGTCACATCAGGATGTTAAAAGGTTTTTCAGTCAAAAAGAAACTGTGATGCAAAAGTGATCAATCCCACTAATCATGAATCATCTCACAACAATAAAATCTATCAAAGTAATCACAATCTATTTTTTTGTTTTACTGTATCATGCAGCCTTCGTTTGAAATGACCTAGATCTGATTTCTGTAATGTTTGGGATCATTCCCGTCAATGTACATTGTGACTTTGTTTATTGTGCGTATCAGACATCACAACACAGAAATCTAACAGGTAAAGACAAAACAGTTTCCAGTGCAAACAGGGACTATTACCAACATTTCAGGTTTTACCTCCAAATAAAGTCTCAGAAATGACTTTGGTGACTACAATGTCAGCATAAGTGATAGAAATGATGGACAAAGCTATCAAATTATACAAAATGCTATAAACTGGAATTAAACTGCTTTATCATCAGCTACAGCAACATTTTCTGTCTCTCAGGCAGGACGGGGGACCTTTCTCTTAGGCGTGGGTAAAAATATCGACTCATCAATGCATTGCAATATAGTTTTTACCAATTCAATATCGATTCATTAAATCCTCTGAATCGATTCAAGCCCCTGGCCAGTGGGGGCGCGGTGAGCAACACCAGCGTGTGATTTGCGTTGTACATGGCAACCGAAGCAGGTAGCAGCAGTGTTAAAGCAGCGCCTTCAACTTTAAAAGCAGACGTTTGGAGTCATTTTATATTCCAGTGTAAACTCGGAACACAGCAGACAGACAAAAGTAAGGGAGTGTGTAAGCTGTGCCAGGCACTACTAAAATGTTTCAATTAAGCCGACACCATGCAGAAGCTCTGCAGCAACCCGCGGATACACCTGTGGATTCAAAAGCTGTACACAGAGGTTTATTAATTATTTTAAAATTATCAACAGGTACTCTAATGAATTATTTGTGTAATTCTACTTATTACTGAATCGATATCGAAGCATTTAAATCAATATCAAATCAAATCGATATCGAATCGAATCGAATCGAATCGTGAGGTTCTTAATAAAACACAGCCCTACTTTTTCTGGACGTTGCCCGGAGGAACTGTACGAGTCAGTCGGAACATTAACGGACCTTGCCGTGCCAGCTCCCTCGTGCAAAGTCCGTGAAATGTCCGATTGAACCCATGTGTGAATAACGAAGGGCACGTTGACGACGATTCTCTCACAAACAGGCGAGAACCTGAAGGAATACAAAGGGTGACGAAGAAGAAGACACAGTCTGCTAACTGGAGAGTCGATGAGATTCAGGAAACTTGCAGCCTCTGAAACTGTTAGACAAATTCTAGAGACTCGGTTGTTTCTGACCCAATATAAAATCTGCTACGTGACCGCGGTGTCTTCCACAGAAAGGTGAACAACGAACTAAAAGCCCTGAAGGAGTCCTAAAGGCATCAGCTACCTTTTCACCTGCTGAGCTGGTAGTTTGTCTGTTCTGTGAACTGTGCGTCCGTCAGGAGGAGGACGGGGAAACGTGGAGGTAAAACCAGAGTCAGAAAGTGCTAACACTCAGTCAGTCCATCAGTCACGTCTTTTTCAGGAGCCTGATCTCCATCTTTAGGTAGGTTTTAAGGTTCTCGTCGAGGACGTTCTCCTCAATAGCGGCGAGCGCCCGGTCGCCTCCGTCGTGGTAGTACGCCAGCAGCTGCTCCGCGTGTTCGATCCACACACAGTTATGACAGCCGCTCATGCAGCAGTGGGTGGGAGCGGGCGGGGGACCCTGGTCTGGAGACCAGGAAGGGGTACTGTGGTTGGGTTCTGGTTCAGTGCACTCAGAGGAGTCAGTTAGAGGAGGAGGAGCAGGACAATCTGGTTCAGTAGAGAGGCAGCGAACGGTGCCGCTGTGTGGAGCGCCCCTCAGTGACCCCGGGGGGCGATGATGGATCGGAGGTCTCAGGTTGAGCAGGGAGAGGATGCACAGCTGGAAAACAGTAAACATCAGCTGTTATATGAATAATCAGAATTCAACTGCTGCTGTATTCTTCTGTTAAATCCTGTAAGTATTTCATTTTATTGGTGGGTGTCAGTGCAGCTTGTTTCCTGTGCACATTTCGATAAAGCTTGAATCTTTCATTTAAAGTGAACATATAAAAGGTTCATTCAACCTTTAAAGTCAAATTCAAGAACTTTTTAAGCACTTTCAAAGTACCGAAACCAAACTTTTCCTAAATGACTATTATACAAATGCAAGAGTGAAAAATAAAGTTTACTAAATGTACACTGTGACTTTATTTTACTAATGTGAAACAATGTGTAAAGAGTGAGACAGATGTGATAAAGAGACAGGTCTGCTCATCGAGCTGTGATTTATAATGTTTAAGGTTAAAGACTTTAAAGTAATGTGATTACTTTTCACAGCAGCTAGAAACACAACTGAGGCCAAACTTTACTAATCTCTGAACATAATGGATACTTCCCGCTGTTAGAATAGTAGAAACAACACTTTACAAACTGCTGTGAACAAAGTTAAAGGTCAAAATCTCCTAAAAGCTATCTGCTTCTCTGCCCTTAGCTCTACAGTACCGTTAGCTTAGCCACCAACCTTCCGTAAAGACAGCGACGACTTTACCACATTTACACCCAGACTCAGCATCCTCGGACCGAATACGGAGCTCCGTTATGTCGCCGTACATTTCATCTTGTTTAAAGTGTATGTTTCTTTAGGTTTCTCCCTCCAAACCTGTCTTACCAGCTCGTTGCGTCACTTCACATCACCCTCAACTATGACCTCTGCGTGAGGTTGTAAACAAAACCGCTGATTGGCCGACAGAAAATAATTTGACCAATCAAATTGCGCTTCTCTTAAAGTTAAACCAATGGGAAGCGTGGAATGTTTTATGGGCGGATCCCAAAAGGAGAGACTGCATTTCCAGTCTGTGTCCAGCAGGTGTCGGTATTTCATCTTTATGACCATGTAAAGACGCAATTGTTTCAATAAAGCTCATACAAATGAAAGGATGTGATAACAGATTATGATTGTATATAATTTTAATAAAGAATATATTATTTGACTGTGTTTCTGTTAGGAGTCAGAAGAAGTCACCGTAACTCAGACTCATGTTTATATTGTACTGTTGTCATGCACCACTCAACCGCTCAGCTAATTGCACTGAAGTAGATTGTTTGCAGCTGAGAGACTGCATGTGCCTCCTCAGGGCCGTGTCATCAGTTTCTGAGGCCGAGCAACATCAGCTGCACAGATCAATGAGGGCCTATTTATTGCATGTTTACAGTTTCCTAGTTATCCTTCCTATGTTACATATTATTATCCTCACCAATATCAATTATTGTATTTCTTCCTCTGAATTACAGTTAGTTCCATTAGCAGCAGTAAAGAGAATATTCTCCATTTAATGTCACTAGTAAGTGGAGTTAAGATCAGAAGAAGAGTCATGTGACTTGGACTTGAATCAGACTCAAGTCAAGAATCTGAGGACTTAACAAAATCAAGATTTCCAACATTGCTTTGACTCAATAACTTTAGCCGTATCAATTAATGACTTCATGTCCTATCCAATCCAACTTATTTGTTAAGCCCTGCAAGGCCGACTCACAAAATCACACAATCACACCAGAATCCATCTTTCCAGGCTTCAAGCTATTGTGTCCAAACTATAGTAGTTCTGACCAATCAGTGTCTTCTGAGGAACTCCTGGCGGCTACAGCGTGAGCTATGGGTGTGATGACAGCGTGTCTGAGAAGTGACGACAGTGGTAGCTGCTAAAGAGGCTAGCATCAGTTACATCAGAACTGGAGAGTATTTCAGACAGACTTTGGAGTTTTACTCCGTTATGTGGTTTGTTGATCTGACCGGTTGAAGTTCGCCACTGATAGACGGCGATAGAATCACCTGCCAGGTATTTTTTTAAAGAACCTGCCCTTTTCCAAACAGATTCCAACGACGACTTCTCAGAAACAAAAATATGATATTAAAAAAAAGGTTCACTGTTTATTGTCCTGTAGCAGCCAATCACGATGCACAAGCAAGAGGTAAAGGTGCGTTTGGCCGAGCAGCAGAAACACAGGCTCAGATGATGCCTCGGATTATCACATTTAAATCATTACGCCTCATTCATTCACAATTCTCACTCTCCTTTCTGATCAGCAATGGGCGTTTACTTCTTCAGTTAATCCAATCGGATTGAGCCACAATCTCCTCCAGCCAATCACGTTGCTGCTGTCAAACTTTAAATCTGTTCTCCTCTCTGCTGCTTTCAGCTCCTCCACCCCCATTCACCTCCAGTTCATCATATCCAGTGTCCGGGTTGAGCTCATCAGAAGTCCACTCCTCATCACATCCGGAGCTTTATTCTCTTCATCACCACCACCATTGTCTGGACTCCATCATCATATTTCCTATACTAATCACAGCACGTATCAGTTACATGTAGTTGGTCATTCACAAACAAAAAGCAGTGGGAACATGAAAAACATCCAGCTTGACAAATGAAATGACAAATGACTGTACGGTAGTTGTATCTCAGGAATAACACACAAAGAAACGCCATTATTTGACTGCAGAATGTACATTGTTTAAATTCGTTCATTATTTATGTACATTTCTGACCCTCGCTGTTACTCTGAAGTAAAGAGTACATAATGAGTTGTTTAAGGCTTAAAGCACAAAGCTTAGGACTTGGACCTGACTAGCAAAGACTTGTGACCTCGAGCCACCTCTGGCAGAGGAATCGGATATGTTACCTATACACCGGTATTGAAGCTGGAGTCATATTTACAATGGCTTACATAATGTAAGAAGAAACTATTATTAAAGGCTTAAAATTTAGGTCAGTGAAAGTACCTCGCAGGGAATATTTCTTTGAGATTCCCTGCACTGAAAGAGCATTAAAGCCGTAGTAAAGCAGATTTGGTGGATGAAACAGCTCCTTTATGCTCATGAGTGAAAGTAAACCCTCTTTTGATGTAGTTTTTCTTTGTGTGACTGTGGTTCACTGATTTTGTACCGTACCCTGCCAATTTCTTAACTATTTGACCCACTCACCGATGCGTGAGGAGTGTGTGCGTGCGTGTGTGTGTGTGTGTGTTTAGTATATGGAAGAGAAGTCTGAGGTCCCCACAGACCTCAGTGTTTGCAAGCGACATCCATGGTAACGTGGCGTGGAAACACAGCAGCTGCTGGGCCTGGCAGGAGATACCAGGTGTGTGGTGGGGCATGTTATCTCACCAGAGGCCCCGGATCACAATGTGACTCTATTCCAAGGAGAGGTTCTGCCTCAGTCGCAGTCACGCTTCATAGAAACACAGACCTTTATTCAAACACATAAAGCCAACTACACTTAAAAGGCTGCTGGATCACAAATAATAACTGAAGAGCAATAAGCAGACAACAGAAGGTAGCTGTGTACACAGACGGTCCGAACACAAACATGAGATTTATTTATAGCCTCAATGATTCAGTCTTATGATAATGGTTTTATCATAATAGTTTCCATTACACAGAGATTTTGTTATCGTGAGGCGTGCCCAATAATTCATATTTCACACAAAATGCAGGAAGGACAGAACAGGTTTTATTCTGTTCATGTGCCACCATAATGTGGATATAATAAAGCTATGAGTGGATCAGTGCTGTCTGATTCTGTAACAGTGTTAACGCTGGCACAGTCATATCATCTCAGTTTGTGTAAAACCAAAACAATGAGCTAAAAGATGCCAAAACGCACTGAGGAGCTCAGACTGCAGAATGAGGTCATATTTCTTTGTAGGTTTGTCACTACAAGTACTCCTTTCACATTATATGTAGTAATTTGATCCAATTTTAATATAGAAATATGTATTGGTGCAGCTTATAAGTACATTTGTATTTAAACCTGAATTAATTTACTTTTTTTTTTGGCCACTTGGAACAAGCTGTAAGCACATTGACGCCTTATAAAGTTGAACATGTTAGCATTCAGTTGGCTTTTTACACATCCAGCAGACACAGAGGAACTTTAGCATTCATTCGTGTCCATGTGATGAACATAAGTCCAACATTCACTCTTATTTTAACTCTGTCACCAACTCCTGAGAAAAATATCAAATTCTTTAGCTGCTAGATGCTAACTTTGTCATGTCAACAGGCCTTTGTCTGCAGTTTGGTGCTGGAAAAGTTTACAGTGAATTTATCGGAGCTTTTGCCCTAAAAACAGCAGCAGGCAGCAATTAGGTCGATAAGAGGCGAGACCGAACCGAAGCAGTAAAGCAGCCGGCAATGAAACCGAAACAATGTGCTTAAAGACGCCTAACTGCTCCATACAGCTGAGGGGAACTGCAGGAGAGTCAGGGGATAATTCTCTGTGGGTTTGTGACGACTGACACACCTTTAACATACAGTCCTACAGGGATTAACACATTCAGAGGCAACAATACGACATATATTTCATTTACAGAGTGATTGAATTTAGGTCATGGTTAGATGATCTAGCAGCTTTTGGTATCGGCTTGTGTAGGTCAGCTCAAAGAATCTCTTAAGTATGTCAGGTATGTGAGCACTGAGGAGGCTGAGGGGTCCGTTTTCTCCAAGGCTGGCACTCGACTTTCCTCACAAACAGTCACAGCCCCGCTGCTGGATTAGGTTTCTCTCAACACCTTTCCCCTTGGAAATCCTGGAGCCCTGCTTTACCTCCAGCAGGCATTTCCTGAGGGGCCCTTTTTGCAGACTAAGATAGACTAAATCAGGCACAAATACTTAAAGAAAAACAGCTTGAGGGAGGGAAGGCTATTTCTGACGGAGTTTGATACTTTTGAAACATTTCACATGACCCAGTGGTTCCCAAAGTACAGCCTGAGGACTCCCACGGGTTCTAGGGGAATTCTTGGACGGGTCGAAAAGATGAGTTCACCATATCAACATTATTGTTAAGTTTGTATGTATAAATATACCTTTATAGTATACTGTGTGTATAGTTACGTAGCATTGTGTCATAAATAAAGGTACATTCCCTAATTTTACTGCTCCAAGGGTCATTTTTTGCCACGCTAAGTGTCTGAAATATCTCAACAACTAACAGATGGATTGCCATAAAATTCGGTACAGATATTTATGATACCTAGACGATGAAACCTACAGGCTTTGGTGATCCCCTGACTTTTCATCCAGCTGCACCATGAGGTAGACCAATATGGTTTTGAGTGAAATGCCTCAACCACTATTGGATTTTTTGCCAAGTAATTTGGTATGCAGGAATCTTGATATTAAAGGTCCAGTGTGTAACATTTAGGAGGATCTACTGGCAGAAATGGAATATTATAATATAAATAGTATAGTCCCCCGTCTTTGTACAGTATCCCAGAACAGACAAACCAATTACTGGCTCTGGATTTCCTACACTCTTGGTTGAGTCAAGGAGTTTAAGTTGGTTGCAATCTCACAATAAGTAAACTAAATGCCACTAAATCCTACACACTGGTCCTTTAAATTGACAGTAAAATATCAACACATAAAGCAGGAGAGATATTCTGCACTAACAATACATCATCGGAGGACCAGCGTAGTTTCTCCCACATGCTTGGAAGTTAAGCAATATTCAGTTGGTTGCAATCTGCAACTTCACACTGGTCCTTTAAAAAAAGCTCCCCCTGAAATAAACAACACACAGCTTCGCTCTGGCTGCAGGCATCCTGCATGAGAGGGATTAGCTTCATCACTGTTAATCCCAGTGAAACCCTGCGTGCACAAAAGGCCTGGCAGTGTTTCTAACAACTTGTTGCACATTCAACGCTGTCCCACGATATAAGGGAAAGATTTTCCAAGAATGCAACCAAACCAAAAAAAAGGTATTTTAGAAATGCATCAATGTCAAACAACAGTGGTATGTGCTAACAGTGATTTCCAATCAGAGGCAAAAGGTACGATTGGTCGTGCAGCGCTTTTTGTTTTCATGTAATGTACCTCGGATACAGTAGTGGTCCCCATTTCTAGCTGCAGCTGTGTCAACAGTCAAACAGCTTCACCCAAGTCCTTCATAACAGAGAAAAGTGGCCATGAGGTTTTTCTGTCTGACCACCCGCTCTGTGTGCTGAAATGCCCCAACAATGGCATCTCTGATAACTGAGTATCTTTTCTATTTGTGGATCTGCAGGGATGAGCTCAAACTCCGATGGCCTGTGTTAAAAAGCTAGCGGGGAGGTGTTTTGGTGCTCAGGTGTCCTTCCTCAAGGTCCTCCCGGCTGACTCACAGGACCAGCTTTGTCCTGAGCGCACAAAGACCACACTGTTCATTTACCCCGAGCGGACGGCAGCCGTGCCACCTCCCCAAAAATTGACAAGTCAATGACACACCACAAATGGTAACTCGTCAGAATTGGCAGAAACGTGTTTGTGTATGTGTGAGGAGGCTGAAACAGGAGACCTGATGGTGTTTACTTAGAAAACAAAGAAAAAGTTGAACCAAACAGGAAAAATGATATTCCCTGTATATTATTGCAGCGATAGGCCTTTTGACATGTCGCAGTAGAAAAAACCCACATGTAGAAGATAAAATGAATGATTAACTCCATTTATCTCTTCTGTTTCAGGGTTGAGTTATTGTGCATAATGTCACATTGTTGTCACAGAGCCACCATTTACATCATTACTTGTGTCTTTTTCACAGCAGCCATATGAAATAGTAGGGTTAACACAGGTGTTACTAATGACACTAATTAAGGTTCTGTTCCATTCAGGTCAAACAAAGTCAGGGTGCTGCTACTGCACTAAATGGAACTGAACCTTAATTAGTGTCATTGGTAACACCTGTGTTTACCCAACTATTTCATGTCTAAATAGCCGCTGTGAAAACGGTCTATTGAAGGATCAGTGTGTAGGATTTAGTGGTATTTAGTAGTATTTGTTTAATGTGAATAAACTGTGAATTATTGCTTTTTACATCGCACAGTGAAGTTATATTCACACAGTCTTATAATGACCTTCATAACACCACAATGGCTTTTCCCTCAGAGGACGGTCCAGTAACGAGACAAACAAGGGAGTCATCAGAGGAAGAGTCTAATTAAGCACAAGCAAACAGGGAACCGTTCCAGGTAAAACTACAACAGATAGTGAGAAACACGTCTAGAGCTGTGTTCTCCCATCTGTTCACTGAGGGGTTTACGAACAGTCACAAGTCTCTGGTCTCATTTATTTGCATGTGATCTGATTCATATTACGGGAAGTTTGGTGACGCAGTGGCAATTCAGTTTCAATTACAGCATGTTCACACAGTTAAATATATAATCTGTAATATTTCTGCCTATAAACACGAGGCAAGTACCAAGTACCCCTGGATGGGAATCATGGGCCTGTGGCGTTGCTATAGCATATACATCCATCTTTTGTTCTGCTGTAACGCCTCAATGCATCACTATAAAGCTGTCCTTGATGTTGCGTTATTTTGCAGGTAAACGTAACTGAACATTAATGCCTAATTTAGCTTGGCTATGAGAATTGAGGCTCTAATCTTCCAACCAAACCGTTCAGTGAATCCGCTCTGTGTTTGCTCTGTGTACAGTTCAGGTCAAGCTGCTGGTAAATCATTCTTTAGCTAGCGAGGTCACCTGAGGGTCCGCGATGGTTGAGTAACCCGGGGGCTTGAATGCATAGCATGAAAAGCATTTAAGTACACTGACCAATCAGTGGCCCCGGATATTAACACCTCAGTCACTAAACACCCTCGCTGCTCTGTAGCTCTGTAGTAGCAGGATGGAAAGCTGTTAATGAACAACAGATGCAGTTTACTTTCTGGAATCATAAAATAGTTTTTAACATAACGTGCACCGTAGGACGGGCACAGAGAGGCAGAGAAGTGGCGGGCTGTAAATGTGTTCCTTGGCTCCTGATCTGAACTCATCGATGGCTGCAGTTTGTTGAGGCGTGGGAGCGAGGCATGCAGGGTTTGGGTTGGGAGGGGGGGTGGGTGTTATTTGGGAGAGACAGAGGTGCTTTGACTCAGGCTGTTAAGTGCCAGAGCTCTGGGTTCAGGTTTGGCAGCCAACTGTGCTGGACTGAGTTTATCAGTCAGTGCCTTACTGGGATAAACAACAGGCAAAGCAAAATGAAGTCATGGAAAATAACAGGGTACATTTACTCAAGTGATTCTCAGTACAGGGTTTGAGGAAGCTGCACTTTATCTGAGTATTTCCATTTTAAAGCTGCACTAATAAATAGGTTTATATTAACAATGGATCAAATGATCACATGTGATGTGACTCAGAACGTCAGCCCAACTCTCCAGAGCGTTTTAAAGCAAGGGTGTGTGACGCTGGAGAAACTAACAAGGGATGGTTAGATCTTTAAAAACCATACACAACGGTGTGTTTCTCCACTTCAGATCTGACTGAATGACTTCTGGCCTGGTGCCACAATGTTGATCTAGCGTGAAATTTGACCTGGAGTCTGCTCACGGTATTTTATTTTGACAAATTGACCACATTCTCTATGCCGTTTCTTTGTTTGACTTCCTGTCTGTATGATCTGCAATGATTGGCTGGGCTTATTACAGGCCTGTGACTGCTACAGATTCATTATTTCATTTATTCATTTCTGTCGGGATGCAAATACAACAACAAATCCTCCTGAAATACATTACGTACCCTAGCATAATGTCTTTGACCTCATTGCTTTTACGCCCCACAACTTTATTGTTTTGGGTCAGTCTCACTTCTCTCATAAACCTCTTTTCCAGCAACAGCAGGCAGTTGTTTGTAGAGAAAAAGCTTAGAGAAATACCCTGCACACACACACACACACACACACACACACACACACACACACACACACACACTACCTGCTCAGCTCCAAACAGCAAACAGACAAAGTTAGCGACTAGATGGTGAACATAGCAGAGAGACAGATATTTCCCTCAGGAGACCAAAACAGAACTAAAAGAAGGGAATATTCAACAAATGCTAATGACGTTATACAGATCAAGATTAAGAGGACATACACATGATGCATTGTTATACATTAAATCAGTGGTTCTGAAGCTTTTTGGCTTGTGACCCCTTAAAATGATGTTAACTTGCAGTCCTTCATCAGGTTGTAAATGTCTTCAAGTTGTGTCCAGTTCATCCACCACAAGATTATTAGTTTTAGAGGGATGAAGACAGAAAAGCATCAAGTAATTTACTTTAAATCACAGTTTATTTTAGGCTCGTACCACCGTAGTAAGCCAGATTCACATTACTCACTTTAGTATTCGCTTTGGGTTTGGTGGGAACACATAAAGCATGTATATTCTGCATCATGAGCAGCTTTATTTCTTATACGTTGTCACATTTTACTGATGATACTAAATTTTGATTTTGAATGCAGCACCAGTAATGGGATATTTTTACTGTGTGTGCTGCAGTATATACTGTACATGAGCAAGACGTGAGTACTTCCACCACTGGAAGACTGCACGTGCGTTGAAACAAACACTGGGGAGGATATTTGAATTAGTTATCTGCCTTTTTATTGCACACAGTGGACAGTGTGGTTGGTCTCGCCATCTGACACCGGGCTCACTGTGTAAACAACCTCTCTTACTGTCAGTTAAGGATATCAAAGACTCTATTACAGCTTCTTCTCTTGTCATTTTGTTCAGGTACTTCACTGCAGTTTATTTCCATGCTCGATCGCTCACTGTTTATGTGTTTGTGTTACTGCCTAATTGGACACTACCGCCCGGCGTCTCAGATACCGCCCCTATCAGCAGGATGCAGGCGCTGGCTTCTAGCACCAATTAGCTCCCAGCGAGACGCCTCTCGCACTCCTGACACTGCTGTTCCAGGAAGCTGCGATACCGTCCATATTCCCCTGGACACTCATCCTCCTACAAACATATCAAACAGCAAGCTGAGGCTTATCCAGGCATAAAGATGTCACAGGTTTCAGACTTTGTTGCACGCCATCACATATTTTAATCCTGAATCCACAAAAGGAAATATTATGTTATGATATCAGATGCTTGGTGCACAGTCTCTACAGCCCTCTGCTCCAGTAAACTGACTTTTTACCAGTCTCACTCAATCTTCACAGATGTGTTCTGTTTCTTAGGTGAAAGAGGGTTTGTGTTTGTGTGCGAGCACATAGAGAGCGATCCAATATGGCTGCAGGGTGATGGAGGACAACCAGCACTGCTCCTGTAAGTAATCAATCGCATCAATCTCCCTCCATGTGCCTCTCTGTCTACCTTTTTATACTTCAGGAGGCGAATAGCAAACATTATATTATAATTATTATCTTATATTAATATAGAGTCGTAATTTGAGCAAAGGATGGTTGAAGGATAAGTTTATTACAACTTGGGTCTTGTTTTTGTCCGTCGTCATTCAGACATCACACTGAACAAAAGGAGGCAGAATTACAGCTTAAGATTCAAAATGGAAATAATAATTACAGCCAAATGCTTCAAATAGCAATGCACATAAAAATATCACAAGTAAACAAAAATTGCCAGTTTGGCAGTATAGTTTTAGAAATTTTTTAAGTTTTTTTTCTTGGTTAATTGAATAAGTGAAACGAGATCATTTAAACAAAAAAACACACAATCACAGAAATCTTTCTGAGTGGAGAGATTATAGACAAAGAAATCAACAATCTTACCTGAAAAGTTGCCATAGTCCTATATCTCAAGTTGTTATTATTGTCTATATTTTTTAACAATCTGCTCTTGTTATTAATAGATTGTAGCTGATGTGCATCTGTGTGTGTGTCGTGCAATGAGCTAATATAAACTTTTTCATTTGAAGGACCCCCTGTTTGTGAGAATTTCGTCTTAAGGAAGGAAGATTATACTCTTCTGGGGTCACTATAAATTACAATCAGTGAAAATGGCCAACCCTATTTTTCTTCCCTTCCAAAAAAACTTGATAAAAGTTCCTTTTGCTGGGGACAACCTTTAAGGACCGCTGTTGGTCACCGGACCCCAGTTTGAAAACCGCTGCAGTAGAAAACAAGGAGACAGTCATCAAACCATCCACCATGAATCACACAGACTGCAGCGTTATGGCTGAATCAAACAGTAAGGAGCATCACGAGGAGCTAGTTCTAAATCAAAAAGAGCTGTTTTCACCAATCTTAGATAATATATTCGTCCTGTTACTGGAACCCTCTGTAGAATAAATTCAGGTCCTTTGTAACTGGACATTATCACAGATGAAGAGATCCTTTCTACCGGACATAAAAGGTGAGAAAGACAACGTATATATTGTTGCATATTCCGTTAATCTTCTCATTTGTCTTATCTGGCCTGCAGCAGTGTCGTTTTTACAGAATTCTCACCGTTTCGTCCATCACGCTAAAGTGACTGATAAAAACACATGTGATAGTGGGGCCTAAAATAGAGCCGGGATGTGGCCCTGCACCACCTCCTCGGGAGACTTGGAGGTTATCAGGCCACAGCAGTTGGATCCCTTATAAATCACAGTCCAGTCTCTTAACCGCAGCAGCAAGCAGCCGGAGCCAGTTCAATAAAGACACGTGAAATATGAGCATGGGGGAGGTGTGTGTGTGTGTGTGTGTGTGTGTGTGTGTGTGTGTGTATGGTCAGAGGGATCCATGTCAGAAGATTACATAAGAC
Source organism: Dicentrarchus labrax (assembly GCF_905237075.1). Lineage (NCBI taxonomy): Eukaryota > Metazoa > Chordata > Actinopteri > Moronidae > Dicentrarchus > Dicentrarchus labrax. The sequence goes on along the minus strand of NW_026136712.1, from coordinate 21,806,049 downwards.
CTTGCAGCAACTAATGATGTTGTAACTGCAGGTAATTGTGATAAAAATGATATATGGTTGAGGTGAGTTTCCCCACACACTCTGAAGCGCTATGAGTGCCCTGTATACATTTAATTAATAATAATATAATAATTATTATTATTATAAAATTGTCCCTTTAAATGACTCTAATAAAATACACAATAGATCGTAAAAATCTCAGTTATTATGCTTTTTTTAGATTGTTAGATTAGAAGATCAAAGTCTGTGTGAGCACAGAGCTTGAGTTGGGGGTGATTAGCCTAGCTTAGCATAAAGACTGGAAACAGGGGGAAACAGCTAGCCTGGCTCTCTCCAATCTCTAAGGTTTCCTAAATATCAAAGTCTAAAAACTAAGATTTGTGCGTTTAGGGCGAGTTGGGTGCTGAAACTATTGTTTGACAAACTGCTGGACACATGGTTGCCTGGCAACTATACTGTGGCAGCAAGAACACAGGAAGTTTATGTCAAGTAATAATTTCAGCACGCAGATTTCCCTACAAGCACAATCTGCCATCAGCATGTTAGCATTGCTACTGTGAGCATGTTAGCATGCAAAGCACAGCTGTTATTTACACTGTAATCAATCTGCTGCTGTCAGTTCTCAGACAGCTCCTGTATGTGCAGTCAGTCAGCGGCTACCTCTGAAAGGCTGTGAGTTACGGGCCTGGACTCGGGGAGCTGACACCTGACATTTTAATAACTGAGATGACACCCAGACGGCGGACTCCACTGAGTAAACAGACACCCTGAGAGGCAGTCTGATGCTGAGAACCTGGATACACTTCATCAAATAGAGATACACACTTGCACTGCATTAATCCCCTTCAGTGCTGAGGATGTCTGACATCTAACCCGCTGTTTCCCTCTCTCACAGAGATGCTGGAGATGATTGGACACTGTGGGGAACAGATACCTGATCAATTATTTCCCTCTCCTCTGATGACCTTGATGAATTCAGTCTGACATCAGTGGGGCTGGATCGATAAATCTGTTAGCACAAGTTGATGAACACGATTGAATTTGTGCGCCTGCTGTTATTCCTCTCACGTAACGCCCAAGCGCGTCCTGCAGGAACTACAGTCGTGTTGTGTGTGGCTGACGCTGATATGCAAACACCGGCTGCTCTTTAGTAAGAGTGAAATTCTAAGGAAGGTGAAGTTCAGACTGCGTATCAACAGACTGCAGACTGGTGCTCTTCTGCAGCCGGACACGTATCATCATCACCATCATATTCAGATATGCAGATCTTTATTAAACTTGTTTGGGGGGTGTGGGTCCTTAGCCCTCCTGTCCTCATCACCACACGTGAACATACAATTTTAATTAGAAAACAACATGACAGGTGAATGTTTATTTGCTTTATATTAAAGACAGATCACACAGTGGCTGGGATCTGGGCAATCAACACACATCAGTACATTAAAATATGGGCTTACTGAAGTAAGTGTTCATTCTTTCTTACTTTTTTGATGCTATAAAAAGGAGGTTTCACATCATGATTGACAGCTGTTGGCCGGGCGTACGGGTGGCACCTGTAGCCCTATTCAGGTTCCTTTCATCCAGCATCCATCTAATTATATTCCGCTGTCTGCACAACACATGATGGTAGTTAGCTCCGACTGAGGGACCACAGATTGTATTTTCTACGATGCATTTTGGGATAGTTACAACTCTGATGGTGCTTCTGTAGCCAAATTTCAGGATTATGTTATTTAAGAAAATTGTCTTTTATCTTTGTTAAAATAACAAGGTCGTATAATGATGAAAGAAACTGATGAAAGAACCCTTCTATGAGAAATTACATTGAGCATTATAAGCTAGTGAAACAAGCTAATTACAGGCAGGATTTCACTTCTGTATTCTACTGATTGTTTGATTGGTAGAAATGAGATAAAATAATTAAATAGCACACAGGAGTGCTATAAATACCATTAAATATACATATTCATACAGTGCTCCCATGCAGTGTAGAACCATTGACACAGTGACAACATATTTACATTCATTCAACACCAGTAGCTCTATATTATGTGAACTTTGTGGTTATTAACAATATTCACAAAACCAGGCACAATAATATTTATTGACCCCTATAATTAAACTGTGCACACCTTCTTCAGCCTTGTTATCCCTGTGTGTCTATTTTCTATCTGTCTTCCTGTAAATTGTATGTTAAATCAGCCAATAAAGCAGATCTGGTTTTAATATAATTGAGTTGCCGTCATGCCAAACTACTACCGCTGCAGTGACCATAATAACATTTGTTTATGGTATGTGTGGAGGGAAGGGGTGCACTTTTACACAAATGTGTGTTTGTGCATGCAAATATTGAGTTCTCTTCAGCCACTTTTTTGCGCGCTCAGCACCGTGTCTCTTCATCTGTGTGATTGGGTCCAGCAGAGAGCTCACAGTTCGCTCACAGTGAATGGCGACCATTGCAAAAAAGTCTTTGTTCTGCAGCAAAGCCGTGGCTTCACCCCCTGGCTTTGACTTCTAAATGAAGCTCTATACTGTCTGATACCTAGTGTGGCACACGGTAAATCAGTCAAAACAAGCTGCTTTTCCATCAGGGGTCATGACCTGGCGTTCACCTCCACATGTCAGGGTTGAGGGTTCCTCTTAGAGCCAGCTTAGGGAACCACGGGTCACAGCAAACGTACAGTCAGCAAGTGCAAATGAAAAGACGTGAAGTTATTGCGACCGGGTGCTGACAGCCCCGGCGTGCTCACCACTGGGACGTCCTATGCAGACCATTGCCCTGCAGAGGAAGAGAGACACGGTAGAGCAACATTAATTAGGTTTTAAATGAAACTTAAAACCTGCGTTTATAGTATCAACTACCTGCTAAAGACTTGAAAGCTGGCTCTGAAAGGTTTTCAGCTCGGATTCTGAATGTGTCCCAATTTCACTCTTTATTTGCTAAATAGTGCTGCGTATTTACTCATTAACTTCATCAATGATTCCCCAAATGGAACAAAAGAAGTGGCATCCGTAGTATCTACCATAATGCATTGATCTGCCTTTGAATGGCATTTTGTGTAGGGAATATTAGTGAATGCGTGAAGGATTTCAGACATGAGTTTGGTTGTTTGACACAATTATACTTTAAAGTAATCTGGCTAAAGACACAGCTATCTTGTTAGTATCATCATTATCTAACAAAATATATGTCTAAATACTCGCTATCTAGGTTATCTGTTGGTTAAAAACTGCTTTTCTGTGTGTGTTTTAACCATATTTTGGCAACAATAAGATGAGACTTTTTGATTTCCAGACGGGAGTTTCAATTTTAGGGCAGCACAAGAAACAAGCTAAAAGGTAAGAACTTTTATAAAACGTACTAAATAAAATAACGTAATGATTTATACATATATTACAATATAAGTATCCAGAGCAGGTGGAAGAAGTGGATAATGCTGCTCAATGGATGTCCAATGGTTGTTTTAATACTTCATTTTACCATTAAAATGCCCCAATAGGACTACAGTAGCCATCCTCCCTGATGTATAGAGCTAAAAACCTTTCAAAACCAAATCAAAAGCATAGAAACACGTGTTTAATACTCAAAGATAAAGACTTATTTCTCCAGAAATAGATATCTGGAGAAAAATGGAAAAAGACTATGATAAGGTTCAGAAAGAGACAAACTACGTCAAATCAAACAATACCCTTCCCACCAACATTATTTCAACCAGCATATTGAACAGACGAAGTGAAAGACACAAGGCCTGGAGTGAGCTCCACAAGGTAAGAAAAAAAACATCCAGACAAAGAAGTGATTCATAGTCAACCTGTAGAAGAAGTTGCTATGGATACAGCAGGAGCTGAGAGGTCGACATGCACAGCGGCAGGGGAATAGAAAAGCATCTGGAGGTGATAGGAAGAAACAAGGAGAACTGTGGAGCGAAGGAGGAGAGGCGTCGAGGGTTCAGGGTACGACCTACGCTATTTCCGTTTGTCTGTGTGTGTGGAGTGCTCCGGTTCTCAGTGTGTGTGGACGGGGTGCTGCTCCCGCTGTTGGCTGCAGAGTGGGTGGAGGCTCTGGGAATGACCATGCCATAGGAAGAAGAGTCCGGAGGGTGCTGCGTGAAGTCATAACACGGCCCATGACAAAAACATCCAACACATGAGGCAGAGTCACCGACCCAGTTTTAAATCACTTCTTAAAGCTCGGTGAGGACTTTTTTGTAGTAAAATTGTATTTTTAGGTAAACCCCTCAGAATAGGATGGTGTGTTTTTATAGGCCAAGCATCGTCCTAGTTCCCTCAACAAAAAGCCAGTGGGGGTTTTATAATTGGATTTTGAGTTATTGCAGAAAATAAACTCTTTGGCAAACAAAAGTTCCTGATACTACATGTGAATGGAGCATAAACACCAGAAATATAAAGCTAACATTAGGCTAAACTAACTAGCATAATAGAAGGCTAAACGATAATGGCTTTACCATTTGATACCATGTTTAAAAAGAGGCTAACTGTACAGTTTGTTCTTTTACCTTTAGGTTGAGTAGACTAACCAATGTGTTTGCACATTTTACACAATTTTGGCTAGTTCCCTAGATGCTATTTGTTCCAGGGTCAAGGGTTAAGGTTAGGGTTAGGAGGTTGGGGAACTAAGGACTCTGGGAATGTAGATACGCTCCCAAATGGAGTTGCAGGAGTGTCAACATTCCCAAATCCAATAAAGAGGAGCTGCTAACCCCAAACTCTGATATACCAGCTCACAGTGGATGTGGTGGTCATTCATTTTTCGAATGTAACCTGTAACCACACAAAATAATGTAGTTAACGTTGACTACTGTGCTTCTTAGCCTTGGAAGTAATGCCGGCTTACTGCTGCAGTACGCTTGTTGTATGTAATTTTGGTGGGAATACATACCCAACACTGATTGATGACTCATTGCGTTCACCAGCAGCTGACACTACAACAAACTAGCTGCTATTACATTTAAAGGATTTTGGTGATTGTGTCCCAGCAATAAACCTACATTTGGACTATCAGGTCAGTGGGGCAAGAAACAACATATATATATGTACGTATGTGCATCTGTTGAGCAGTGAGTACAGTTACACAGTCAAACAGTACTACTTATGACCACTTATGGTTCATACATTTTATCTACTGCTCATTAAATGCATACTTTCCATAGACACACTTACTTGTTGTTATCTGCATCTAAGTATTGTATGACCTATATTTTGTTTGCTTCACAGTCATGCCTCAAAAACTGTCAAATGTTCTTAATTTAAATAATAATTTGCCTACCACATGCTATATTTGTGTGTGGGGAATGTGCTGTGAACCAGATATGCAATATTCAAATATGTGTGTGTCTGTAAGCAAACCACATGGCTGTATACTCACATTTCCCACTGCTTTGCTGATGAGAGCCAGCTCAGTGGGCTGGTAGACTGAGCTACGCAGCTGACCGGTGTAGCCGCTGTATGGAGACACAGGCTTGGACGCTGTGATGGACAGAAAGAGACAACAAATATGAATATTTTGTCACCCTACAAGCCTGTGATATCTTTAGGCCTCTGAAACGCTGTCGTTCCCCAGCAACCATCTCCTAAATCTTAATATTGCAATCATTAAGATACGCAGCACTTAATCACCAGAACGAGACCACGGGACACTATCTGTCCTTTATCTTGTTTGTGCTTCCGGTGATGCATCCTGTAGAAACACCCAGCAGAGATGGAGGTGAGAGATGACTTTGTCACACTTTGCGTGACACAACAAATATTTTTCCCCTGGATGAGACTGTTGCCACACCTCAGTTGCCATGGAGACAGTGCAAACACAAGGCGTGATGTTTCTGGTGGGAATCAGAGTGGGAGCGTTTCTGTGGGATACAGCGGTTACATATACTAGACACTCACTAACAGTAATGATTCATGACACATCGCCTCTGAATACCTGACTGCAACTCTGGGAGAGCAATGTGTACAGACGTTTGATTCAATTTTCCTGCCTCGGCCCTGACGACCATTATTGACTCTTCAGTCATAGTTAAGTGGGGAGTTAATGATGAAGCCAAATGTTGCTGCTCTGTGTAAAGCCAGATCAGCATTTTCATATCACACAACAGCTGTGCATAGAGCATGTAACACCAAGAATTAAAAACAGAATAATCTTTCAATCAGAACTGAATTGAAGACTTCAATTAAGAAAAATGTAACGAGCAATAGTAGCGTAATCTCAGCTGTTCCAGATAATGGGAAGAAAAGGAGATTTTAGTTTCAGTTATGTGTAAAAATCAACTTTCAACTTTCTGGGAGTTTGTTTGCTTTCAGGAAGGTTTGTTTTTCCAGGAAGGAAAAAAGAAGAAAGGAACGAAATGAAAACAGGATAGGAGAGAAAGACTGCACAAATTCATCTCACGTTGAATGTACAATAAACTAACTCGGAACAAAAAGAGTGCTGTTAACCCTAAAAATGTAGAGAAAAGCTCTCCCAGAATGGAAACAATCAAAATAACTTGTACTTAGTTACTTTCCCCCTCTACGCCATAACCTTCCAGGACATAAGCAGGAACACAACATCATCTATGATTATGCACTGACTCTACCAACAACACAAGAGATTGTAGTGTTCTGATCTTGGTGGCTTTTTTACTGCAGTATCAGATCCTGTTCAGCTCAGGACTTAAACAGCAGCATATCAGATTCTGTGGGGTCATCATGTAAATGCAAAACAACCTTTTTAAGGACATTTTAGCAGGGTAATCGGTCCATTGTGACGTTTCTGTGGGCTTGAAACTTTTACTCATCACCACAAGGTCATTCTGTGTATTGTGTGAGAAGTATATTGTGGTACAACCAGTCAGCGCAGGGACACAGGACAAAATGTACAGTTCAGTGTTTCCACTCGACAAACCGTGGGTCAAAAAATATGATGTCACACGCTGGTAGACGTTTTAATGATCTTCCAGTTTGAATAAGTATGATATGTAGTCAGGGAGGTTACTGTGTGACTAATGCATGCATAGTGAATGTACTTATGTGCTTAAACTCCCCTCTAGCTATTACCTCACAAACAAACTGAAACCTTTCAAATTCGTCAACCAGGCAAATATTGATTCACCGGGAAAGTGGGAGTGAAAACTGCTTCCTGCCTTGTGTTCTGCAGAAGTCCGGATTCATATCATACCTGATAGGACAGGACGTCTCATTGCCACAGCCTCCTACAGGGAGTTTTTAACTGGTTATGAAACATCAATTTAATACTGATGCCACTAAGTGACTGTCATACGCAAACAAGAAGGAATGGTTGGAATTCCCCTGAAGTTATTCAAGGTTGGAAACACTAATTACACCACAAATGTTGTGCATTTCAGTGATAAGGCTGATGGTAGTTGTGATTATGACTCTGTATTTGGGTTTTCTTATGACAGACTGCAGTGAAATTGCTGCTATGTACACTTGTGCAAGATCCTACATGTAGGTTCCACCAGCAGATGGATATAAATTGTCCTTCATTATATGTATCAAAGTCGCCATCATCAGTGAGGGAACAAGCCTACGAAAGTTTTTCAGACACATTTCAAGTCTACAGGTGGGGAGAGTTTGATACACAGATTTTTGATTTCAAAGGAATACTTGGCATGAAAAACAATCCAGTTTCTCCAATAGCCTGGAGTTTTAAGTTTACTATAGAGGTGAAATGAACATGTGATACTGAAGCTGTGAGATTTAAACAGCCTACATACCCTGGTTGGGCTCGTCCATAGAGAAAGCCTTATTTTCCACGAACATGTTCTGGGAGCTCTGTTCCTTCAGGATCGTCTCGTAGCCGACTCCTCGATTCGGGTACAGATCTTCCCCGAAGCCTGGCTGGCTTTCATCCTCACTGGTCAAACAGCAGATTTGAGGAATGGTGTAGAGGATGAGGAACACCCACGCATTCGCCACCAAGGCGATGGCCAAGGTGGGGTCGTCCCACGTGGGCCCGCCGGTCCTCTCATTTCCGTAGACGTACATGACGATCCACGCCACCCAAATGCAGACAGAGAGGAAGTCGGTTAGAAGGATAGAGGCGCCTTCTATCTTCCATTGCTTGTGTTTGCCCACCATGATGGTCAGACTTGCCACCATCACAGCCAGGATCAGGGTCATGACGTAGATCAGCGCCATGACGAAGTCCTCGTTGGCGATGTTGCAAGGTATAGCCGTTGCTCTGCTAATTTCGGCTGAGGCGTTGAGTGGCATTTGTGGGTGGCGCACCACTGTGATGATCAGCCACTCTGTGTTGATGACCACCTCCACCAGCCACAGCCCCAGTGCCCCCAGACACAAGACCCAACCCTGGGGCCCGCTGTTTCGCCTGGCGAGGATGTTCAGCCTCACGCACTGCATCAGGAGGCAGGCGAAGCAGCCACCAAACAGCACCCCGAACAAGAACCGCCGCGAAGCGCAGGTGGAGAAGTCCTTTCCCACGATAAAGGCGAAGGTCAGGCAGAAGAGACCGCTGGTGCAGACCAGGAAGCCCACCTGGAGAGCCACTGAGCTCTTGCGGTTCTTGCTTTGTATGAAGGGCACGCTGGCCAGCAGCGAGATGAAAAGCACAAAGGAGAAGACAAAACCAGCCGCCGCGAAGGCCTCCAGCACGATTCCCCACACGACACTAATGTCACACAGGTTGTAGTAGAGGGAGTCCACGTTAGCGCCGCAACCCTGAGGGGTGAAGTTGGCAGCCATGGCTACTGGGAGAGAGTTCAGATTGGATAAGTTGTTCTGGGATCCTGACAGCACCTATTCAGACGGACAAACAGGGAGGGTGGGTCTGAGAAAGGTCTGATGTGGACAGATCTTTACAAACACTCAAATACGTCACCAATGCTGGAAATAGTCTACACCCAATTAAGCAAATATTACACTTGCATGAGTCAGTACACACGCATCAACACATGAGATTCCAAACAAAACCTTTGTAATGATGTTGTAAAACATGTCATATCAAGTGACATAACTGAATCAGAAAGTTGAAACCAAGAACTCAGCGGCCACCAAAATGTCAGAGGAATGTTAAACTCTAGAGTACACTAGAGTTTTTCCCAACTCTGACGTTAATCATTCATCTGTCGACAAATACTGTTTCTGTACATTGGGATTACACCTGAATCAGTGAGGTCAAAGTGCATTTAACCTTTAGTCCTCTGGGTAGAAGAGTAGTTTCATCATGTCGATGTAAATAACACAAATATTAAATCAGAAAGTGGAACCTTTTCAGTTTTCTAATGAACATAAAATCTGCTTTGTGAATAAACATCTCCAGAGTCTCCGTCTCGTCTTTCTGCTGCATCTGGCTGGTTCTTTTTGTCCCCGTCAGATCCAATTACACTGAACCGAGGACAGTATCTGAGCCAAATCGATAAAAGCGCGGTGGCGGACGTTTAGTCTTTCTAACTTCTGTGACTCAATCATGGCAAGGATGTTTGTGGGACAAAGAAATCAGCCATTTCTGTTTCTCATTTGCTTGATCTCTAAGTTTTGTAGTCATATTTTGGTCATTGACTGGCTTTGTGAGTCCTGTCAGTCCCTCAGTAAGCAAACCACTAACATGTCTTTCATTTTAGGGTGTGACCTCTAATCACTCACGCAGTCTTGAAGGTGCTACAGTTTTCTTTTTCCAGATTTCAGGCCTGTCAAACTGAGAAACAGCCTGTGGTGACACTGTATAAACACAGGTCCTACTCTCTAAACATCAAAGTCATGTCTACCTCTGTTACCATGGAGAGCTCAAGGACCAAATGCTTTTATGGTGGTTTCTGAATGCTCAAGGTAGGATGAAAGATTTTCATTCCAGTATGAAACAAAAAAATAAAAGGAACAAATATTTGGCTTCCAAAATATCTCACAATCTCGACCTCGAACTATTCATACACAGTTTCATGACAACTGGGCAACTTCAACCACCAATAAAGATCATCTGATGTGATCGAAAGCTCCAGAACAGCTACTAAATTGACGTTGTTATGAGATTGTTTACTCAATCGAGTTTAAGTGCGTAGGATTTAGCGGCATCTAGCGGTGAAGTTTCAGATTGCAACTAACTGAATGCCGCTGGTGTCTGTATTTGATGACCTGGGAATGAGAACGGGCTGTGAAGTGCGTCAGAGAAACTACGATGGCCGCAAACAACGCCAAAGACCCGATCTACAGCCAGTGTTTGGTTTGTCCGCTCTGGGCTACTATAGAAACACGGCGGACTCCGTGGATGGCGACCTGCGGTGTCTGTAGATAAAAACATCTCATTCTATATACATTTTCAGGTGATTATACACCAATGAATATTACATTCTATTTCTGCCAATAGATCCTCCTGAACGTAACACACTGGACCATTAAATATATTTAACTACAAAATACTGTGAATGCAAACACACAGAAATCAACAAAATGTTTTGAGGAAGTGAAACTGGAAATGTATTTGTTAATATAAACAACGTACTGTAGACTGGAGTGATAAAGGTGACTAGTTGAAATAGTGCCAGTATCTCTTCTTACATTAATATATATGCATCCTGATTGGTACTTGAATGCAACATGATATGTATAAAATGCACACAGACTGTGAGGAATGGGCGTCAATAGGGGCCCCAGGGTCCCCTAGAAGATTAATCCGGCCCTGGAGGAACTCAGTGACATAAATAACTTATCTATAACCTTCTCGTTTTCATCCATTTAGCACAATTTCAAAACACACACATCTGTAAACTGCAGCTATGGATGGTGATGCATTTAATTTGTCACATTTACTTTAAGAGATGGCAGTCATGATACAAATTATGGATGCTTATTCCTCATTATGTGCACTTTAGAGGCTGATTATAAGCGGCCTATTTTATCCGAACCATTACAAACCTGTTCCACACACACTTCCAGATGTGTTCAGGGATATAAAGGACCTTTATATACACTTATAATATGCCTTCAAAGTCCAGAATAAGAACCTCTGTTATGGACCTTTGCTCCTTTTTAAATGCAAAAATACCACCAAGTTTAGCTACAGTGCACATATAGTAACCTATATATTAAAACCTGTATATTAAATGAAATCCATCAACATTCATATATTGAATTCAAATGTTTGTTTCTGCGGATTTTTCTCTAAATACACAGAGAAACTCACTCTGAAGGAAAGAATTAGCCTTTAATCTTTATATATAGATAAAACTAATGAGTGTGATGTGTTAATACCTGGATGTGGTCCGCAGACTCCAGACCTCTGCGCTGGTTCTTGATCTCTGATCGCGTCCTCACCTGCTCCAGCCGTCGGTAACGGGGTTGTCGGTAGCAAATCCTCCGGAGTAAAGAGAGGAGTCACCAAAAAGTTTCTACTCCTCGTCCCAAATGTGTTAGAAAAGCTCAGCGGGCTGATCTGAGCTCGAATTAAATGTCTACATCAAAGTTTAAGAATCCTTTAAGAGCCAGCGAGCAGACTGCAGCTGTGATGGTCTCTCTCGCTCTCTCCCTCTCTCTCTCTCTCTCTCTCTCTCCCTCTCCCTCTCTCTCTCACACACACCCATTTAGTGCATGCAAACAGTTTGCTCACATTATGTCATTAAACTATTTGTTTTTTTAAATATCCCCCTGCTCTCTGTCCCGTTTTGCAGTGAGTATTTTTACTGGATTAAGTTTTAAACTTTGTTTTTAGGTTATTTGATTTAAAGTATAACTGAAACGTGTGTGTGTGTGTGTGTGTGTGTGTGTGTGTGTGTGTGTGTGTGTGTGTGTGTGTAAACGGTGTGTGAGGACACCTGCTGGTGAACAGTGTTCAGTCCAGCACGGTTTGTGCTTCAGTACAAATGTGAGTTACTTGTACTTAACTGGAGTATTTCCATTTTATGTAACTTTATACTCCACTACAGCTCAGAAGCTAATATTGTACTTTTTACGCCATTACAATATTCTGACAACTTTAGTTACTTTTCAGATTACAATCTGTCATACCTTTCCTGTCCAGTGAAAACCACATATGTCCAGATGTGTTGATTTTTTTGTGATAAACAGAAGGATTAAGAGTTTCCTTTGTGGATTAAGAAAATTCTCTATTCCTTAAATTAAATAAACTTTAAAAACCTTCTTGGATTAGTTGATTAATGCATTGCCACAAAGCTGAAAACAGGGCTGCAATTCTGTAGATTAAACTACCAATAACAGTGTATAAAGTAGTCAAAATGAGCTCAACTAGCAGTAAAATGCAACACATTAACAGAGCAGTAATATTATATATGAAACACTGTGAGGGACCATTTTACTGCATAATGAGTACTTTTACTTTTAGATTTTGGTTAATAATAATAACTCTCTACTTAAGTAAGGTTTTGAATGCAGGACTTTTACTTTGGAGTATTTTCACAAGTTTCCCTGAGATTGAACTGAATATATTCTGAGTGCTATGATTTATACTGTTAATATTACAAATACTTTATGTATTTTTATGATCTCCAGTTTTAATGACAATGTAGTGAAAAGAAGGAACAGGTGATTTTGTGATTGATTCAGATGCAGATGCAACAGCACCACCATGTGGCCATTTCCAAAGCTCTCTTCCTTTTAAAGTAACTCTTCTTTCCAGGTTTCTTTGGTTCACTTTTGTCTCCACTTCTACAGTTCATTTTACCCAATCATTTTACCCAATCAGCATCAAATACCAAACCTGAGAGACCTGTAGGTGGCTCTCACTGGAGGGTTAATGCTAGAGAGTGAATATCTTAATCTTCTGGTGGAATGAAAGCCATTAAAACAGAGTTTGAGTATTTTACTCCCATAACTCTGATACAGAATATATACTGTATATGAAACTGACATGACTATGCCAAAAGGGGTCAACTGGATTTGTCCATAGCTCAAAGGACATTAGTCTGACTCCACCTTGTACAAAGCCCAAGTATTTTGTTTGTTTGTTCTTTCTTGGTTTTACATTAAAACAAAATTTTCTGTTGATTGAAACGTGAGTGAAAACTATTCCTCACAGAACGACCTGAAGGAGCCCCAATGTGACAGTAAATAATTATTATAAACATTTAAAACATGTTAGCAAATGAATAAAACGTGATACAATCTAAGCCCATAGAGGCTGCTCCTCAAAGTATATGCAACCTCTTTTCCAATGACATTTAGGAAACCCTTATATTTAAAGACAGCATTAGGAATTCTCTAAAACAAATTAAACTATTTCTTTGATTTCCACTTTATGTATTTTTGAGGAAGCCTTGGCGGTGGTTTACACTCGCTAGTTCATGAAGTAAAAGGTCAAAGGTAAAAGTGAAGATTTTGCGGTCTTGGTCAATAATTAAAGGACTGAGACCACCCAGAGGAAAGCCTCTCCTCCAGTTTACCCTCACTCACACTTGTTGCTCAAGAGCTGATTTTTCCTGCTTCATTTCCCTCAGTGAGGCCACTGGCTGATCTCTGCAGAGTGGACGGCTTCTTGCTTTCAGCTCCTCAGGAAGTCAAGTCTTTTAGCTCTCCATTCTTTGTAATTAAGTCCTCCACCTGGCCTCCAACAATGTCGCTCGGTTCAATCCATCAGGCTCCCTGCGACTGTCAATTGCCTGCTTCCAGATATAGGTCAGGCCTCCACCTCCACCGCAACGACCCCCACCACGACCATGTCTCATTCCTGACCTCATCCCACATTATGTCATCTGTGAAGGTCTTTAAGGCAGTTTTAGTATTGACCCATTCACTGTCTCCTTGAACCGAAGACCCCAGAGGGAAATTAGAGAGGAGAGGATCCTTCATTCTGTGATCCTACAAGGACTAACTCATTACTGTCTGACCTTTCTGTTATATACACATTACAGTATAATGCACTATTATATCTGTACATGAAATCATACTGTGAACCAGGCAGATAAAGCTCACGTCTGAGCATAAACTGATTGGATTTTAATGGTTTAATAATCTGTGTAATAAATCTGAAAAACATCCACAACACTGACTGATTTATGTCCTCTGTCCTACACCACCTTTTCTATAATCTAAAGTATAACAGACTCCCCTGATATACAACATCTTCTGGGCTGAGGTTCTCTGTGATTGCACAATTAAAAATAATAAACCAATCCTGTGTTAGACATTTATTTCCTTGCCATATAAAACTCCTCTCAGTGCTTACAGACAGGATCATTCTGCATTACAGTTATACTTACGGCAAAAGAAGATTGAGGAACAATGTAAACGACGCACATGAAGCCACTTTAAAGACAACAGGGCCAACATGCGGGAGAACATGCATTTCAGCGTTCAACATATTCAAAGTCGCTGCAGCAGTGGAACAAGATGCTTTCTGACTGTACATCCAACGTTACAGCAAAGGATTCATGGCAGGTTGTTTAGTATTAAACAAGTTAGTAAAGGGCCGCACTTGTTTTTCATTGTCTTACCCAGTGACTACATAAGTGCATACAGTGTTTGCTGCAGACTTTCCTAGCTGGTGTGTTCAAGGACGCTCCAACATCATAGAAAATATCACATTCAAGATATTACACAAAATAACAATTGAAAATATCAAATTGTTTCAAAGAAATAATGCGCTGGTTGCTTAGAATAATCACCAGAAACTGATGATTATTTCAAATTTATTTTCAATTATATATATATACTATACCTCTTATCCAGATTAAGAATCTTTAACAATGTTCCTGTAAAAACATTTTTTTTTCTTCTTTAAGAAAAAGAAATTAAATTTCCTTCCCCTCCACTGTATCGGGGACAGCAGAACTCTCAACAACCACCAGAGCAACAGGTCCTCATACCTGAATAACTAAACAGTTCATTTATCAGTACATTGTCCCAAATGACCAACATCACACACCCACATCACCTAAAAACTTCTACTAATCTGCAACAGCCAAACGTGAAAGAATCCTACCTGGATTATGTTTTTTATCAACACAATGAAAATGTTCACGCTGAACACATCTGCAAAACCTTTGACTTGTTTTCCATACAGTATTTGTTCATGGCAATTAAAACATTATTAAAGTTATGTTTAGGCAACTCAAAGCTGAAAGGTTACGGTTCGGAAAAGATCGTGGACACTTTCTTACTGTTTAACATTAACCCAAAATTGTGATCCTTCTTTTACCATAACCAAAGAATTTCTGGATCTGAATCACGCGGGACATAGGACGTGAACACTCCAGTGTCAAAGTTCTGTGCTTTGTACATTTTGAGATTAAGTTAAATCTTCACCAGTTGTCAAAACTACTTGGTTAGGTTTAGATAAAGATAATGTTTTGTGTTACGTAAGTTGGTGATACCAGAGTGTCTATTTCCGGGACAACGGACCTTCGGAGCAATGGGCGAATAACGGGCTGTTGGACAAATGGCAGGAAACTTCCACAGGATAAAGATACTGTTTTTTTCCAAGTTTAAGCAACTATAACTACCTAGTTAGGGGAACACAAAGAAACCCAATGTTCACTGGAGACTGGATTTGAACCTCTGTCTCCAACGTCACAATCCCTAAGGCCGGGCAGACACTCTACGGATGAAGCTTGTCTCGCTAATTTCCCACTCAAATGCTGCTAAAAGCTCCATAACAAACTGTAGTGAGCTTATTTTAATATTATTGAAGGAGTATTTCACAGACTGAAGTCTTGACTCACTGCGTCAAATTGCCGAGTTTGAGCATCCATCTCGTGACCAGTTGATTGATCAGTACAGTGTGAGTGGATAAGTTCTACTTTTAGCTGTGAGGAAAGGGTGATTAAATTGTGTGTGAGATAACACAATGTACTTCCTGCTTTGAAACATGTCATTTAAACTGACTGAACACACAAGCAATGCCCTCATATTTCTGCAGAGTTCAGACACAAAATATGCACATTTGAGCCAACAATTTGCTTTTCTGGGAAGGACAATTTCCAGCTTTTTGTTTCTATATTTCCCTGCACTGTCCACAAAGTGTGTGTTTACTGTACATCTGATAGGATACACTTGTCACTCTCAGCTTTGTCTTTTCATTTGCTGCCCTCAGACACCTGCTGAGCAGCAGGCAGGGCTGAATAGGAGCAGAGTCGGGGGACATAACCAGCTGTTTGAATAGGCACAAAGGACAGGTGGCATGCCTGACAGGGGACGTGTGGCTAGTGGGTTTATACCTGCTCTTTAAAGTCCTCACCCCTCCTGGTCATCACCTCACCCCTCTCCTCCCTAACAGCTCTGTAGACGCGTGAAAGCTCCATTAAACTTTTATCAAAGCCTGCTCGGGCATCTTAGCATCGCATTACGCTCTTAACTGTTTATACAGTCATCTCCTCGACCCCCGCCGTCTCGACCAGTGTAAGGTCGCCGCCACTACACGCTCTCTCACCCCAACCTCTGTTACTACCAGGCAGCAGGAGACATCTTCAAAGAAACGGCTCGTAGCTGCATCTGTGTATGGCCTCTCAGAACTCAGTGTGGGACGACCGCTGGGCGACATGAGCGGATTGACGCGGGGACACACAGGGGGACTGACGCTGTGTCTCTTACTGTTACAGTAAACACAATGAGGACTGTGGAGGGATGAGAGCAGGCAGGTGGCTTGCACTGGGAACTTTAAACCTAAATGGGTGGTCAGGGGAGTACACAGAAGAATCTAAACTTTGAGACGGAGATGTATATATATACTGTACTTGAGACTGCATTGTTGAGTAAAGCATTAAAAAAATGTTTTTGATGATATGGAGAGATTTCACTGACTGTATAAGTTAGAAAGCTTTGAAGTTGTTTGTAAGGACCAAATATTCAAAGCTGCACACTTTGAATGGGGGGGGGCAGATAAACTGTAGCAGTCACACAGCAACATTAGCATTCATTGAAAGTCTCCTTTGTTTCCATCTGATGAATCTAAAGCCAATATTCACTCTTCTTCTAACTCTGTTTTTGGTCTCCACCAACCCCTGAGATCTGGCCGTGAACTTGTTAGAGGGGTTGCTGGGATATGTATCACAGCATCAAAGTTATTCTTAGGCATATATTTCACAATGTTTAGTGTATACTTAATAAGAAGTACCCAGTTCAGGCACTGGTACAGGGGGTTTATCAGTTGGCTGGCGGTAATGAGAGCACTGAGACTGAACCATACAATGTTGTAAAGAGGCTAACAGCTGCCTAGAACAGCAGAGTTGTATGATCCATAGTTACATATCCGTACAAATAAGAGTTAAATCAAATTTTGCAGTGCAACGTTAGTCATTTTTACGCTTCAGTTTCAGTATGGAACAAACAAGACATAACATGTTAGTGAGATTTAGAGCTTCTGGTGAGCTGCTTTCCGTGCTTTGTGCTAAGCTAAGCTAACCGTCTGCTGACTCTCAGCCTACAGTACAGACGTGAGAGTGAAAGCTTTATGCTAACATAATATTCCTTTTGTTTCAGAGCATCTGGGACTCTCATCCATGAAGGTAATTTAAAGCACAGGTTAAGACTAAACACTGACAAATCCAAGAATTAACAACTGTACCTCGCTGTGAACTCCACAGTAAAATGGATATTATTTAAACTTGTTAGACAGTTAGACAAAACTAGATTTAAATGTGGCTGCAGCGTGTCATTTTAAACATCAAGGGTCAATGTCAAGGCATTTATCAGACTTCTTTTACATCGACTCAGGCTCCATCAGAAACCAGGTGACGCCGTTTGACAGAACAAATTAGTGACAGCACTTTTCTCAAGTGCACTAATTATACATCAACACATGGCTCATTCAAAACTTTAAATCATATATGCAAATTAACTGTTAGAAGTTTAAGTGCAGATCTCTCATTTTTCACTTTTTACGCTGACTCACTGAGTGAAACAGAAAACTATTCATCAAATTGTGATGTTGTTACATGACAATTCCTGTTGCAGCAAATGGAAATGTACTAGCTGATGTGTGTGTGTGTGTGTGTGCGTGTGTGTGCAAGTGTTCGTACATGCATGAGAGTGTGTGTTTCTGTGTGTGTTTGTGCAGACCATCAGGCTAATCTGTGGTTTGTTTAGCCAGAGCTGAGGCCATGTTGGTGATGTAGCGGAGGGGCTGTTTGAAGAGCAGGGTCTTCACTCCTGCCGCTTAAACAGCAAGCTTTCATTTGAGGCTCCATCGAGTTGCATTTCATGAAAAATAAACACTCGCCTTAGCAGCTGTGGGTTTTGTGCCTGGGAGCGCGGTGTAGAGACAGAGTACCATTTCTTTGCTCG
Source organism: Dicentrarchus labrax (assembly GCF_905237075.1). NCBI lineage: Eukaryota > Metazoa > Chordata > Actinopteri > Moronidae > Dicentrarchus > Dicentrarchus labrax. The sequence continues at coordinate 21,787,845 of NW_026136712.1, read as the reverse complement.
ATTGGCTTTGCTCAGCAGTGCGGATTGTCTGTTGGACATTCAGCATCTTTACACAACTGCAGAAAATAGCAGCCAGTTCAGATTAAAACACTTATTTCTCCCTCTATGCTGCTTCCATAGGGGATATTGTGGTTTAAAGTAGATAGAAGCAAAGTAAATACGATACAAGTGGGACTGGGTAGATGAAAGGATTTAAATTATTTATCTTCGATTTTTTTCCCTTTCTATGAACTAACAAAGGACCTAACTAATCGCAGAGGAAACAAAATGTTATTCTTCTCTTCTCGTAACAATATAAAAAATGTTTTGTCACATTGCTACCATGTATGGAAAAAACAAAAATACAGAAAACCTACTTTTATTTTGTCAAATTCTTCTGAAGAAAAATAAATACGCTGTCATTTTATCTGATTTACATGGGCAAACAACACCCAGTGACATATTATAATACAAAAAAACATACTTCTTGTAAGTTCATTTTAGGCCCTTTGAGAACGCTCCAGGGCTGACTGGCAGATGTCCACGGTCGTAGATGGAACGCAGTGCGTGTCCCTGGGGTCAGAAGTGCTCAGGGACCGTGGGACGATGGGTGTTTTGGATTAAGAGGAAGGGGCGCGGGGTCATGAAGGCTTTCTGGGCCTGCGAGGTGACAAGGGGGTGGAGTCCCGCTGTGAGCGCTTGATGTTCCCACTGTACAGAGAGGAGATGGAGGCGTGGGGGGCCTGCTGCTGTGGCAGGGCACGCCGAGGATACAGCGGGCCCCCCCTGAGCAGCAAGACATCCCGCACAGCGCTGCGGAAGGGCTTACTGACGAAGCAGTAGAGGAAGAAGTTCACGGCCGTGTTGAGCATGGCCAGCATGTTGGACAGGTCGTAGGCGAGGTGGACCCGCCAGTCTCTGTGAACTGAGGACACGTACAAGTGGTAGATGACCACTATAGTCCTGGGAGCCCACAGCACAGAGAACACCGAGGTGATGGCCAGCAGCATGGCCGTGGTCTTCCCAAGTCGCCAAGGAGGCACGGACTTCAGCCCACGCTCCTCCTGGCAAGGCTGCTGCCTCTGCCTCACCCTCAGCGTGTGGATTATCAACGAGTTCAGCACCAAGAAGATGCTGCAGGGCAGGAAGTAGATGATAGTTACGTGAGTCCATATGAGGACGGTGTCCAGAGCTGTGGGCGGGTGGCTGTTCCTCCACATGTCCGACCACCAAAAGAAGGGAACGCCTGATGCGAGCGACAACGTCAGGACCATCAAGATGATCTTCCTGGCCCGGGCTGGGTAGCTGATCTGGCGGTGGAGGAGGGGGTGGCACAGCGCCACATAGCGGTCCACAGTGAGGGGTACGGTAGACCAGATGGAGGCGTGGTTGGCGGCGAACTCTGCAGCGCTGACAGAGTGCAGCAGGAGCGTCGGGACATCGCGGTGAAAAACTGCCGTCTCCAGCAGGAAGCCGACAAAGATGATGAAGAGCTGGGAGAGAATATCTGAGCCCGTCACCGCCAGTAGGTAGTAGTACAGAGCTTTCTTGGTGCGGGATGCCAGTCTGGACAAAGCCACTGCTGTGAGGATGTTCACTGTCAGAAACAAAGCAAGACAGAAAGAAGAAACAGAGGAAAATTAATTTTAACAGAATAAAATTTTTTTATTGCGTAAGACAAAACAGAAAAATCGGATTCTGGTTGTTTTGGCTGTGGGGGGCTGAAAGGGTTCAGTAATTCTATATTTTAAAGGCTGAGGTGCATTTTTTGGGGAATAAATAGCATTCAGCAGCATTTTCAGTTACAAACCATTGATCTCATTTGTCTATTGCTTGCAGCTCATTAAATACTGTATCACTTCTATAAAGTATCTGTTTTTTTAACATCTTGTCAACAGCAGGATATTTTCACTGGAGCTATTTGGATAACATCGGTCTTAAGACCCCGTCATGGATTCAGCTGTTGACTCTGGCTCTCCGGCCTTTATATTTATTTCCCTTTGGGGACAATTACGTGATGCATCTGGACGCTGTGGTGACACATCCGCTTGTTTTGAACACCACTCTAAATCCCTGATGGATCAATACCAAATCACTGCCATCGACTTGTACACACAGGACAGTAATGAAAACAATGCCGAGTTGAACGCTGTCCGTCAACGTTGACAGCTGGCTGGAGGCATCAATGGATGGATAATAAACTCAAACAAACTGATTATTAGATTATTATAACCTGTGAAAAGAGCCATCAGTGCTTGGTTTTGTGCTACAACAATGAACTCCCTCACTGGTCCATTAGATGAACGTAATGCACCCCTAACTCACTTGTGTATTGATTTCTCCTGTCTTGTGCAGTTCCCACTTCTGTTATAAATAGATACCAATGCAGTGATTCAAACTGTGCCTTTACACACTGACTGTGGTTCAATGCAAATGCAACTTATAAAATCATGTAGTGCATCAGTTAATATTCAGACCTTAAAATGTCAGCTCACCTATAAATGTGTTTTTTACAGGAAAAAGACATTGCTGTTTTTGATGTGTATATTTTTGTACAAGGATGAAACAAAAAGTCCTAGTCTTGAACTGCCAGAGTGGAAACCACTCAGTAGAAACAGACAGTACTTTTTCCGCAATTCCGCACACAGTTGTCATTATATGACATCTTGACAGTGTACCTGGTACTCCCACGCAGAGCAGAATGCTGTAGTAGATGACAGGGATGAAGCCCAGGACACAATTGGACTTCTGCAGCTCCCCAGGTTTCAGGCCCAGCTCCTGGTGGCCGGACGCTGTCACATTGGGCGAGTCAATCATGACCTTGGAAATTCCCCTGGAAAATAAGAGACAGAGGAATGTTTCTAGGTCTCCGAGTCAGTGTTTAAGTTTAGAAACCAAGGGACAAAGGGGGAAAGGGATGATTTTGTTAGACTTCAAGGATAAGTCTGGTAATTTTCTATATTTTTCACAAGTGCCATGAAAAGACCAAAACCAACAATGAAATGTGTATCAGAGCCTTTTATATCTTCTTTCTCTGTGCCATAGAGCTCCATTGTTGTCCAAAAAAACCCACATCAGTGAGCCACACTGTCGCACTGGGTGACATGATCCTTCATTACCATAAACACACACACTGTACACCATCATGCTGCTCCAAATATTCACTAGAGCAGCAAATGTAGGTCCGCTTTTGAAAATAGTCCCCAACGAATGCACTATTTCCTCCTGTTTGACTAACTTTTGCTAAAAACTACAGTGACCCACTGTTTTAGGTAATTACTGAGCCTTTTGAGGAAATTAACCTCTTTATTTGTGAGATGTTTTTAAAGATTTACGTCTTCAATTTGAACAAATGGGCTCGATGCCAGAGACAGAGTAGAGCTGTAAAGTGCTGGAAAGTATTAAAAGATGGACACATTGTTGGATTTCTTCTGTCATACTATAATAGATGAAGTTAAGGTTGAATTAAGGGTTAGGTTCAACACAGTTTTTTGGCTTGAAATTAAAATATTTTGTGTTAAAAAAATCTTTAAAAAAAAGAAAAAATTTAACTGCGTAAAAACATAATTTTGCAGCTGAAACTAATGAAATCCTTTTAGATGGGTTACGCTACAACAGCAATGATTGTCATTATTAATTATTCTCATGATTATTTTATTGATTAATTGAGTCATCCTTTGGTCCATAAAACAACGCAATGTCATCAAATTACTTATTTAGGTATTTAATTTATTACAGTGAAAGACAAGGAAAAAAAGCAAATTTGCTGCAATCAGAGAATGATTCACATTTTTGCTGAAAAGTTTTTGTTGATTGATTAATTGACAAATTACAGCTCTAATTTTGTGGAAATCTGTGGGATAGAGCAGGTCTTTAAATTGGGTTTCATTTACATACATGAAATAAAAAACGAGTTCAGGATATTTATTTAAGATATACAATTTTTGTCAGTGACAGGAGACAGAGCTGACTAATATGAGATGTATCAATATATAAAGATCCATTCTGTATATACTGTCATGATATCAAGTATCAAAACCTCATTATTATGCAGATGATCAGCCGCTTTAAGTTGCTGCCATAGACTGTATAAATAAATATGAATGTGGTCTCTGTGATGTCACCGGTTCCAGGGGCGTTGTGAACTTCAGTGTGGTCGTTTCTGGCCGTCACCACCTCGGAAGTTCTGCCACTACTTTCTCCTGAATGGCTGATCCAAAAAATAGGTAGACGTAGGTGAGGCGGCCATGCCCTCAATTATGCATAACTTTAAGCCTTAATATAATAATAACAGGTAAGTTATATAAAAATTCACCCCTCTTGTACAGTTGTCATAAACGGGGAAATTAGCTACAAAGACCAGGCTGTACCAGGCTTTAAACATGTTTATGCTGTAAAGTTGGGCATTTTAATATGGGGCTTTATGAAGACTGACTTGCTTTTGTAGCCAGCCTCCAGTGGTCATAAGAGGAACTGCACTGTTCCTTCCATGTTGTCTTCATTCGGCCAGAGAGGTTGGTTGCTGCATCTTGCAGTTTGCCATGAGTGAGGTAATGTCCGAGCTGTTGGTTGTTTTTCGGAGATAAACTGTGGAAACAAAACTGAGTTTGGACTCAGTCAATTAAACTGCAAGTCCACAACAACAGATGGGCTGACAGCGACGACCCCGTCACCCTCCACCCTCCCCTGAGTCATTATCGTCCCGTCTCCCCATCTAACCTTTTCACCTGGGAGTCATCCATCCTGTTTTTCACCGTCTGCCTCTCTGCTGCCTGCTCTCCTAATTTACTTCACTCATCCATGAAGCCGTATTTGGACTGTGTTATCTCTCAAGCTTTCAGTGACAAACCATTTGTGGATGCTTAACCAACATAAACATCATCATGGAGCCACAATCACCCGATCGGTGAAACTGGCCTCATGATGTGAGCGGCGCAATCACTACTTCTAACAGTTGGTCATATTTAGTCACTGCCATTGTAAAGACTACTTAAGTGCCAAAACTGTGCATGTGCAATATATGACTGGCACATTTTATGGCCTGTAGCAGGAATGTGATCATAAAATTGGACGGTATCGAATATCTTAGTGCTTGGCTGCTTTAATTCACCTTAGAGCTATAAACTAGCAGGAAAGCATGGATTTGAAAAACAATCATGAGGATCAATGATGTAATTCAGTATGTAGCAGAAAGAGGGTTAGTCAGTGTGATAGAAACCTTTCTCAGGCTGGAATCAGATTTTCATTCAAAGGGGTTTCTGGCCTCAGAAACTGTATCATATACTTTGTATTTTGTAAATTATTGCGGGGGAGTTAAGTGAGATCATGAAGGATGACGGATTGTGGTCGTCTTGTGTCAGAGCTGGCAGACAGAGTGGGAGATCTGTCACAGGAGACGACCGCATGTCAACTTCCCACAACTTCTAAAATTAGCTCTTTGACTGACGACACCAGTCAAAGGCGCCTGAAGGTCTTTGAATGTTCTGTTACCTGGTAAAAGATCTGAAAATGTCGTCACTCGTCCGCGCTTTCAATCCAATCTGAATGGTGGATTTAATTGTTTTATCTGATATTTATGTTATTGTGCTACCGTGTGTACATTTGTATTCTGAAAATAAAATAAAAAGTCAATTTACCAGCTGTTCTGGAGCTTTTGATCGTGATTTTCATCACATGAAGTAATTGTACATGTTCAAATTTCTATTTTTCTGAGGACATTGAGAACTTGAGATGAGTTTTGAAAGTTCATTCTCGACCTTGGAAACAGCAATAAAACTCAACTCAGTTGACCTACACTGTAACACACTGTAAAACCTGATGAGTTAGATCAATTCAAACTGTTGGAAAACCAACGTAATAAAATATTTGATTTGAGGAGAAATAACTCAAGTATATATTGTTAAGGTAACTTGGGCAAATTAAGTTAATTGTACCAATTCCATTCAGTTAATTAAAGTTACTCTCATATGCAGCATTTCTCCAAACTTAATTAAAATGTGTAAAAAGAATTTAACTGAATAAAGTAACTTAAATGCATCTTCTATATACAAATGTTACCACCAAGTTGAATTTACTTTTCTTACTTGAGTTTATTTCCACTAAAGCAAATTATTACATTACCTGTCAAAGAGCTGAAGTACGATAAAAACAATTTATAATTAATTAAATAACAAATGATGAATTTGTTTTTGTTTTTTTCTGTGACTAACATCAAATCTTTACACTTTGGGCAATCATTAAGAATTATTTGGATGCATAATTGAAAAATTAAAAAATTATAAGCTATACAGCTTTATAATGCTTACATGTTGGTAAAGATATAAAGTCAACTTAAATAAAATGAGTCAATGGAACAAAATTCAATTTTATCACCAATACACTGTAAGACCAGATAAGTTCATCTTACTTAAAATTACTTAAGCTTCTTAATCAAGATTTTTTTTCAACTTACAAATGTTTTACTTAAAAATCTTTGATGTGTTTAGTTAAAAGAGTTAAATTATCAGTTTTTACAGTGTACTTAAACTACTGTACACATTTAAGTTCACTCAAAACAAGTGACTTGCTCAACAATTCATCTTTGAACAATTCATCTTTGAATTGTTGAGCAATTCAGAGATGAGTTGGGTTTGATTGATGTGAACGAGTGACTCCAGTTATTTTGTAAGATTAATTTATGGTAACTTTTATTAAGATATGTTATTAGGTTTTACAGCGATGAGGCTGCTTTAGCCGCTCTGGCCCCAGCCTGTGGAACGACCTGCTGGAGGGCTTGAGGGGAGCAGACAGCGTGGATATTACAACACACCTTTTCAGCCTGACTTTAATCTAGTGAGTGTATGTCGCTCTTCACTTTTACTGTTATTTGTATTCTTAGGTATGAGAAGAAGAGCTTATGTGTTCTAGTCTGACAAATGCCTTTACGCTGTATGCTGCCATTAACATTTAAGTGTAACAGATCAGGACAGAATATCACGGTTTAATAGGTGTCCTGTCTCTGAATTAATGTGTAGAGCTGATGTGTTTTTCACTCAGCTCTGATAAGAAGTCTTTATCACGTTATGAACTTGCAGCGATTTGGCACAAAGACTTCAATCCATAAATAAAGAAATGTGAGCGCGGAGTTTGCAGCATGGTCTGATTTAAATGCATTTTGTTTCCTTGTTTATCAATAAAACCTCCTCTTATTACACTCCTTGTTATGTAACGGCATCCCACGTGCTGAGATAGGATGTCCCATTCAGTATTAATAGGCTCCCAGAGGAGGTGCAGACATACATACATACAGACCTCCCTACAGTTTGACCTCAGAGAAGAACACACCTCTTTCCCTTTACACTATGTGTGTGCTGCAGTGGAATCCCTGAGACTCCATGTCATCAAATACAGGTCCGCAGCCTGATGTGTATCAATTTGTGAGTCCTTGACACCAAAAGGGCTGAGAGCCACTCATATAAAGGGAAGTTAATATAGAAGCACAGTCCAAAGTTGACTAAAACTACCTTTGAACACCCCCACTGCACACTCTAGAAACAGGCTTAAATGGCTTCTGCAGACCTGCAAAGGTGACATTACTACCTGTCTGTCAGACACCTGATCTGCTTCCTCACGAGCCTCATCCCAGGACGAGCAGTGAGAAAGATGATCATTATAAATGAAAAGGTTGTGAGGTTGCCAGCAAAACACGGCACCAGGGAACAGTAATTACACTGACCAATCAATATCTCTGCAGCCGCTGCTGTTACCCAACCGGGGGTCCTCTTTAATCTCGAAGGCAGCAAATGAAACCTTGAAGCTCTCTGCCTCCTCTTAATGCTCTTTATCACACTTCGCCACGCTCAGATGTCAGTGCTACAGATACTGGGTGCGAATGGAGCTGTTCTCACTTCAGAGGTGTTTCATTAAATCCACTCTCACACTATTACAGTCGTCTGACACGAGGGAAATTAGATGTATCGACGTGACAACAGCAGAGCCTGATCGCAATGCTCCCGTCGAGCGTCAGCAGAGACAATCCTCTGAAGAATTGCCCCTAGAGAAAAAAGCGACTTAGATCAGAGGCCGAGGCATGTTTCTGATTAAGGCTCTATTTTGGATGGTCTTCCCAGGGTCGAGATGCAGCTGGAGGATATAGGACGTGGCTCTGCAGGGGGGCTCAGTGCCCAGGAACTGAATTATCTGCGCTCCACTGAGTCCTCTTAATTATTCATCAAGAGAGGGTGCACCTGAAACAACAGCGCTGGGAGATAAAGGGTGCAGCCATATTACAGTACAGCAAACGTATATGGCTGTTTCACATGAGAGCAAGGAGGATGCATTCTACGGGCTACTTCAGATTTTATCTTGGCCGCAGGAGATGTATCTGAACGCGGAATTGTTTCACCCGGACGGAAAATCGATGGTTGACAGGCAACACTAGAATCTGCCGTCAAATAAATGCCCTCGTCCTGCAGATCGTGAGCTGTTCAAAGTTCACTCACGAGGCCAAGACCCCTCGTTAGGAAGACAGAATCCAGAAGTTCCATTTTGGCACCAGAAATTACAGACTAAAATCATGACATGTCTCTTTCTTAGAAGATTTACAGAGTGAAATAACAAGGAAAGACTACAAGTAAATATAAAAGTTGAGTTCAAGGCTATGTCAATTATGAAACAATTGAAGTGAGACAATCCAGGCTCGCTCTCCGCTTCCTTAAATAACTTTTATAATAAGACTGTACCTTGCACCAACATCTGAAGTCAGTGATGTATAACAGCTCTGATTGCACAAGAAACAGGAACATTTTTACAAGTTTTACAGCAGAGCCGCTCAGACACTCGCACATAAACAGTGAATGTGAGAGTTTTCTTTGGCTTTGTTGGCCCTTGTATGGTCAGTGTCACCGTCTGCAGTCCTACCTTCACATCCAGTTTCCACAGCGACTCTCCACCTGGGCTACAGCCACCACTCTGTCGTTCCCCCAGAGGCTCCTACAGAGTCCCCAACATCGCTGCTGGACACCCACTGGCTGAGGAGACGTGGAGGAGGACGGAGAGGAAGAGGAGGAGGAGGAGGAGGAGGAGAAGTGGAGACCAGGCAGCCGGTACATCACTGCAATGAGTGAGCAGAGGGAGAGGGGATAAACGAGGCAGAGGGGAGTGAAATGTGGGGAGGGGGAGGGAGGGGAGGGAGAGAGAGAGAGAGAGAAAGAGGGAGGGAGGAGGAGGAGGGAGGGATTGATCTGTGCAGGGAAAGAGGTGGATGAAGGAGGAAATAGATCAAAAGAAATAGACACAAAGAGTAAAGAGACAAATGTGGGGGAAAGTGATGAAGTGAAGTCTGACGGGGAATTAAAAGAGGAAATGTTTCACTGAAAATAGAGACAAAATAAATAACTCTGTCAGAATGTGTCCAAATCTCATATTACATAAGAACAGTGTGCATATGCAGTAAGTACTCATTGTCACAGTGCAGCACTTTGCACTCAGAATACAGGAAATCCATGTAATTCATGCTTTATGGTAACAGGTAATGATAAAGGCTGTCAGTGGGATTGATGTTAAGCAGATAAATATTTATGGGGTGTCCAGTGGGTGGCATAGAGACTTAAAGGGGCAGAAATATACGCTCATTTAATCACAATCACGTATATCAATATTTGCTTGGATATTTTCGCTCAAAAACATTATTGTGGCACATTAGTTCAGCATTTTATAGAACTATCTAAAGGTAGCATCTTCAGACAGCTAACCACTGTTCACTGAGTCGAAAATGTGGCCAGATCATTCAATTAATTTTCGTTTTTTAACACATAATTTTTTTATTAATCTAAATGAATGTGTTAAATTTGACAGTATTTGAAGCCAAACTGCGGTGGTCATGCATTTTTTAGGAGTGGCAGCTGGCAGCCCGTGCCCACCCCTCTAGATCCCCTGATATTAAAGTGCGACTTTAAAATGCAACAGCCAGGGGCGCCCGGTTAGCTCAGTTGGTAGAGCTAGCAACCCATGTACTGAGGCTGAGTCCTTGCTGCAGTGGCCCAGGGTTCAAATCTGACCTGCGGCCCCCTGCTGTGTGTCATCCCCTCTGTCTGCCCCCCCCCCCGTCTGTCCTCAGCTGTCACTCTCATAAAGGCAAATACAAAAGCAAAATTGTCTGAGGAATGTCTGAACTGAATTTCATGGTAATCTATATCACACTTTAGTCATCGTCATCTGAGCATCATCAAAAACAAACAACTACAAAAACAGGCAGTGGCATCCCAAAATCATAGTTTTACTGACGCTCACATGGTACACTGATTATCTTGTGTACAGTATAATACTGTCAGTATACAGTATAATACTGTTAGTATACAGCATATTACTGTCATTATACAGCATATTACTGTCAGTATGCAGTATATTACTGTTAGTATTCAATATTACTGTTAGTATACAGTATATTGCTGTTAGTATTCAGCATATTACTGTTAGTATACAGTATATACTGTGTATAATTGGAAAACTGCTTTATTTTGTTTTTTTCTGAGATGCTGTCTCTCTACAGTCAGCTCTGAGTAGCTCCTATACTTATTTCCTTTGTGCATTGTATTGTGCATACAATAAAACTCAGAAATCAAGGATTTGTGGCTGTTTCAATACCTCGTAATTTTTTTGAGTGAGAACACTACAAAAAGACTAAAGAATATACTATAGAACTTGTACAAAGGAGATTGAATCTGTAGAAAGATCTCAAAGAATAAAATATAGTGTTAAAGTTTTGAAAAAATCTAACTATTTCATTTAGTTTGCTTTAACTTTACAAAGTTGGAGTTTTATTGACATTCAGTAGAACACACCTTGTTCCATTTCCCTTTTTCATCCAAAAAAAATATTTTTGAATGTACATCTGATGCACAAAAGACAATCAACAGACAAGAATTCATAAATAAAATCGTCTTTTACACACATAACACAAGCATTTAGCATAGAAATGGGACACATTGTCACATTAAAGGAAAAATAAAACTACCTTGTGAGGACCACATTTGTTTCCCTACATAGAAGGACTGTCCCCATAATTTGTGGGGCTGCAACCAGATATTATTTTATCAGTTTATCTGTTGTTATTTTCTAGATTTCTTTTCTATAAAATATCAGAAAAAATAGTTTAAACTGTCTAAACCAGTCCAAGGTGTCTGTTCTGTCAGTCCAAAACCAAAGATATAAAGTTTAATAGAATATAAAACAGAGAAAAGCAGGATATCTTGGTGTTTGAGAGGCTGTAAACTACATTTTTGTAGTGTTTTGTTGTAAAAACTAGTTTAACAATGAAGCAGTTATCACAGGAGATCTCTGTCAGTCGTCTAATCGATGATTCGACTAATCGCTTCAGCTCTAATAATGTGCGTGAACAGATTTATGGGCTTACAGCGTGATTCGTACAAGTACACACACACACACACACACACACACTGAAGACAACAGAAGAATAACGACATCCAGCAGCAGCAGCTTCCTAATTTCATATTCGTATTCTTAACAGCAGTTGAAACTAACACAATTACAAGCGAGGAAATAAGATCAGTGGATCTGGGAGCCAAGTTGTTGTTTTGTTCAAGACAAATGTGTCCTTAATTTAGCTAAACCCTTCAGAAAGCACGTCTCATGACTGCAAACTGTTGACCATAGCAAAGCTCCAAAGCAAACAGTGCATTAAAGGAGCAGATTTGAACTAATTCATCCATCAGTCGCGTCTGTTGACAAACCATTTACAAACCTGAGGCCTACGTGAGCTCGCTTTGACTCAGCTTGGCTCCCTTTGCCCTGCAGCTGCATATCATTTTATGTGTTTATCTGACACGCAGTGTTTTACCTCTGACTTTAAACTGCAGCGGGAGTCACTCAAGCGAATAATAAATCCCGGCAGTCATCATGCACAGACATGACTCCGTATCGATCAGACCTGTTAGACTGGAGGCAGATGACGCAGAGGGAATATATGGAGATGGAGCTGGATAAGAGGGGTTAAGATTCATGTTATCTGCCTTATGAGCAGTTGATATTCATCACAATGGTCTACAGGAATCAGATCTTCCTTTTATGGTTAGGAATCACCGTAGAAAACCCAGAGCATGTAACTGAGGCAGAACCCTGAACAGATCCAATGCAGCACCTCTACTTGCAAGTCCATTACTGGATCTCTGGCTCCGCCCTGCAGTACAGCAACAACACTGCTCCTTTATTTCCAGCTGGTGAGGATGATGATGATTAACTGGGGCCAATACCCAGTAGAGGACTGCATTGGTATTGTGCTGCAACGCAATGCAAATCTACTGAGAGAGGGTGGTTTTCAATCTGCTGCGGGGAGCGAGTGGTGTAGGTGTACTGCAGAACACCTTTCTCACACACAGAAACACTGTTTAGTTTTTCCTCTTAAAGCCTCCAAGGCTGTTGGTATTTCTCACTTTTGTCTTGTGGAAGGTGTAGAAAGACTAGTTCAGTCACCTGATCAGAGATACACTCTCTGTTCTGGGACCTCCTTGTCCTTCCGCGTGCCTCCGTGGAAAACCTTAAAAAGGGGAGAACACACCCCCTGCACCTGCCAGGCATCATGGAAAGTTTAAGACAAGGAGAGCGGGAGAAAAGACCCAGGGTAGAAGAGCAAGCTTCAATGCAATGTTATTAGAATATAGGTGGGTGGGAAAAGGCTGTAGAGGAGCGGCAGAGATAGGCGGGGGGGCTAAAGCAGCTTAAAAAAGGCGCCATAGAGATTTTAAACAATTGGATTGTTGAAAAAAAAGGGGGGGGGTATTAGTTGATTGTGTATGAAATAAAAAGGGAAAAAAAAAGAAAAAAATGAATTTTTTTTAATAATTGGGATGATATGAAAAAAAAATAAAAAAAAAAAAAAAAAGTGTGCGGGGCCCCCCCTAAAAAAAAGAACAATATCCAAAATTTCAAACCTGAGTCCCCCTCTTTCCCCCCCCCCCCCAGGAGGTAGGGGAGAAGGGGGGGAGCTACACGCTAACTCCCAAAGATCTCACGCAGATGCTTCAACAAACCTGCAGGAGTCACTAAAAAGGATATTTTACCTGCTTGAATGGAACAGATGCAAAACTGAGGATTCAATGTGTCCCTGTACTCGGCGCTGCTTTTACTTTTACTAACTCCTGAATGCATTTTGTTTTAGAAATGAAAAGTTAAATGTATGAGCCTGAGAGCAAGAATCAGAGTACAGCTGTGAAAACACCCTTTGCCCATGAATTCTCTCTTCGATACATACTCAGAAAATATAATTCAAAGCATTCATTCCCGTCCTTGCAAGCAGGTCACATTTAAGTGCAGTTTATGGCTCCATAAAGTCAGCACAGCACTACGATAGATCGGTCAAACGGGAATGAAACCATGAGGTAAATGGTGACATGAAAAAAGTTGCGCACTGAACAGTAAGGTATATTCAAAGCAGTGCACCAGCATTAACCAATAATGCTTACCATGAGGCTAATGTGTGCACATGTGTTCTTATTTAATGTGTTTTTATTGTAATGTTCCTTAATCCAAGACAATCTTCTCCTATATGGGAGACAATAAATAATATACAGTGCAGTGGTGGAAGAAGTACTTTAGCATCAAGCATTTACTTCAGTAAGCAGGTAAAACGTTGTTAAGAAGAACGGATACGTCTGATGATTCTGCCGACAAATCTCATGAAAAGGCAAAACCAACACTGTCAGAAAGGTCAGAGGAGGGGTTAGGATTAAAACAGATGTATCTTAAATTACCTGTAGAGGGTCCAGTGCACTGGTACCAGGGGTCTGCCTTATATAATCACTTCCCACACTCCAAATTATAGTAAAGTTACTTAAAGGTGCAAGGGATTACGGTAAGGGTTAGTCAGAGAGAACTGAGAGAACACCTTCGGGGAATTTGTTGCTTTATTTTTACTGTTTTATTATGTGAATTATTGAGTATATTGGCAATAAACATATTGTAATGATATTCAATTCTAATCTCACCGTTTGGCAGTACCATTGGATGGCCGCGGCTCAGTGGTTGAGATTGGCTGTTTTAAATTATTGATGGCATTCGTATGTAATGTGTGAAGGACACTTATTGAGCAGGATTATATTATCTGCTGTAAATCTAAAATTCAATTCAAATTCAAGAGAACTTTGTTGAGACATTTTGGAGATCCAACATTTCTCAAATGTAAAATACAGAAAGTCACCCAACTGGAACTGTATAAAGCTGCTGATCATCTCTGATTATATAATTGTGGATTTACACCAAGAGGTCACATTTAAATGCATAATGACCGTCTCTGTAGAGGGTGAATAACTCCTGGAGCCAATTTCACGCCTGCAGAGTTTATTGGCAGCTCAGATTTACAGTCAGCTTCTATCCGCCTGCATTCAGCTCAGAAACATTACCAGTGAAAAACAAATCTTCCTCTGCAGCTGGAGTGATGCCGGAAGAGGGAAAAAAAGAGAAAGGAAGAGCTAATGGAGCTGCTGCAGTAAGATAAACTGATGCTGAGCCAGGTCACCTCAGTCTGGACGCCTGCCATAACCTCAGCTTTCCAAACTGTCACTCTGTGCAGCTTCCAGGCTGTAGGAGTCTCAGTGGCTGTAACATGAGCGGCTCTCCAGACAAACACTGTCATCTTATCCCCGCTCGCTCTCATCATGACTTCATGCTCGCTGTGTCACCGGGCTGCTGACAAATCTATCACTCTTTACTTTTGATTCATGCTTCTGATAATCCTTCACCCCCTGATGCTTTATTGTTTTACTCTGCACACTTGTGAAGGAGGGATTTTGTTCCTCGATGTGTCTTTTGAGTGTAAATAAAGGTTGACACTATTTTCAAGCTTTTTATTGCACTGAATGGACTGCTTCTAATGGATAGGACTCTTTATTTGTTGAAATGTGACCTCTTACAGTAGTTACTTTTCAGAAATTTAAACCAAAGCATGTAATAAACCAAAAAACACACCACACACTGTAAAAACAGCTGAAAACTGAAACTGATTACATCAACATCTTTAAGTAATAAAAACTAAATTTTTTAGGTTAAAAAGATTCTTAAATAATAATATTAATTATAATAATAATGCAAAGAGTTACTAAATAAATTCATAAGTTAAATAAGGTAAAAAAAAAAAAGTTAATTCAACTAAAAAACGGATTACATTGAATATTTTAACTAAAACAAACTCAATTTTGTAAGTACAAGAAATTCTTCATCAAGTAGCTTTAGTAATTTTAAGTGACACTGACTTAATTTTTTAATTTATATATAGAGACTATTTCTGTAACTTAGTTAAGTTAGTGTCACTTAAAATTACAAAAAAAAATGCTTCAAGAGTTTTTTAAAACTTAAATTGAGTTACATTACTTAAAGTTCCCGTCTCAACAGTTATTTTGAGTGAATAATTCTTCTCTTTAGACAAAAAAATGACTAATTTCCCAGAAACATCATTCTGCAGAGTGAAGCTCAAACATCACACTGTAGTAAGAAGAATCCCTGATTATTTGAATGAGGAGGTAAATGTAAATAAATCTATATTGATCAGCAGGTCTGTTATATTGGTTGCAACTTGCTCTCACTTTAATATCAGTAACTAGTAATTCTGCCATGAAATATTTTCTCGTTATCTTATTGACTGATATCTTATTTCTGCGTTATTGATTCAACTCATACCAAAGCAGTGAGTCTATCTGGCATATTCTGCATTATTCTCTCAAATTAAGACTTGTATTTGACTTTTTAAGGTAAAGCAAACAGGCACAAATGGCAACAGAATTACCCCAATCGGTCAGCTCTGAGATGGACAACATGAGCACACATTAACTGCAGGACTGAGGCTGAAGCTCATCACAGATGAAGATAAACTGCAAGGATGCGGGGGAGGATTTGCTTTTAGAAGAAGGTTCTGGATTGAACCGATCGCGTCATAGATAAAGAGGTTCCTGTAAACATTTTAAAATGTATGAGCTTAATTTCTTTTGGTTGCTGTGTTTCAGGCCACATGCAGGCGCTCTTGGTCGACTTTAAGAAGATCTAACTTATCTTTATTTATTAATTTACCAATTAAATTTACCTTTTTTCTTCTGCTTTCCCCTCTTTTCTTTGCTTGTACAACTTTTATTATGGCTTTTAGGAATGATGATTAAGTAAGGGATAATGCCCGACGAGTCATTAATGCGTGTTGGATTTATATTTGCATGCATTTTACAATCAAAATCTAAAATGTTTTACATGATTGAAATCACAATATAGTCAAGTGCAATATGCAAACCACAGGAAGCTGCAGTTGTTTGATAAAAGCTAAAATGTGACAAAACAGCAATATAATGAAATACTGTAGTTCTAAGGAGACCCTGGTCTATAAATCTTGTTCTCTAGATTTAAGAAAGTATGTTTGTTTGGTTCAAACAACAAATGTCACATCATCATGATTTTAATAGTTTTACATTTGTGATGCAAAGATGATCATTCTAGCACTAAACTCTGAATCACATTAAAATATCTGTCAAATAATTGCAATATGATGTTTTTACCATATCATAAAGTCCTAATAACAACCAAAACTTCCTTTTCACATCCATAATTTGCTTATTACACTTATTTTTCATTCATTTCCTTTTCTATCTTTCTCTTTCACTTCCTGTGATTGTCCTGCATTGACTAAAATCTATTATGTCATTATTTCATGCTGTCAGTTTGTATGATTAAACAGATGTTTTTTAAAAAGTAGAAACACTCACTTGTGTCTGTTGTTCATCACCAACACAGCATGTCTGCCCTCTAGCGGACGTGTCATATAAATACAACGAGTGTCTCACACAGGAGAGGTTGATGAACTCGTTGACTGCAGACTCTCTCTCTGCAGATAATTGGTGGTGCGCTAATTTGCAGAGACTTGAGATGCTTGAAAACACACACACACACACACACACACACGCACACACGGATGTTGTCCAATAAAACACAGTTTCACAATATTAAAGGGCGAGTTCACCCAAATTACACCAACCCCCCACACCCCCACATTTTCTAACTCTATATCAGCAGATAGTTTTGGTTTGAGATATGGGGCTTTGGGGAATTCATCAAAGCATCAAACTAATTTTAGGAAATTATTGCACAACATTTATTTTGTCGACCCCTTGAAAAAAAATACTCCAGAGCTTGGTGAGCTCAGATGTTGGTGCAGCCATCCTCACTGAGGGTGGTGGGACTTGTTAAGTCAGGACTTGTCTCCTCTTAATAAGACATGAGCTCCCCTGAAAACATGATTTGTGATTGTTTTTTGGGGGTGAGGGGAGCTCTAACTTATGGACAGTATTCTATTTTTGCCTTGCATTTTTATTTTTCTGTGTCTTCTTCCTCATGGATCACGTGTAAGTTTAGACTATTGTTGATGTATGATTGATGCATGAGGGTGAGTCATCGGTCAGTGTACTTTTTTGCTTTGAAATGAGAAAACCAGAAATGGGAAATGAGCAGTTTTCAGTTTTTTGTTTTGAAACAAAAAAAAGAAAATGAAAGAACGACGAACAAACGTTTTGTTTCTCATATTTATAGTTGGGAAACAGCCAGCAATGCTTTTCTCATTTCAAAACCAAAATCGTAAACCTAACTTTATACAAAGATCGGGAAAAAAATCATTTATTTGTCCCATTGAGTCATTGAGCCAAGAATGATCTCCTGCGAAAGCTATCGTATAGTTCCCATACTGCTCTTGTGGATAACAATCAGAAGTGCCTGTGAATACCGACCCATTTCAGGCACTGGGGTGACCCTCAAATGCAATAAAACTAAAATAGCGAGCCTGTTTTGAAAATGTAAGTAGCAGATAGTACAGATGAGTTGTACAGATATCTGTAAAAAAATACTTAAGTGCAATTACTTCCCACCTCTGCAAACCTTTCTGCATCCCCCTGATCTAAAGTACTGTTCATTAAGTCAAGGACGCCACCAAGCAGGGCGATACACAAAACTATTCAGTGTTGGTGGTTGGATATTTAGTTTGAGGTTTTTTTGAATAGAGTTAATTATTTTGTGTGCGGACAGCGAAGGCCGATGTTTGAATCACTGACCTGCTGGCAAACATCCAGACACCATCCAGAGATCTTTTCTATCCATAGTCAGACCATCATTGACTCTAACTCACACGTGTTCGCAGGCCGGGGTCAACGACATGAAACAGATCATAAACACGCTGAAGGTCGAGCGTGGAGTCATCCTCGCCGACGTCCTTCGTGAACAGAGCTTGAATTTTAGTTTGTGATCAAACATATTCTCAAAAAACTGACGAGGATTTCAGTGAAAACCGTTACTAGAGAAGTATTGATCGTATAACTTACACCCCCGCCCCAATGAAGCGTGCGGTTGCCCGAAGCTGTGAATAAATTGCTCATGTTGCTGTGTCACGCACATTGGCCGAACTGGGTGAACACACTGACACACATAACTGCATGTGGAGTCTGTAACTGCTGCCCAAATTCTTGGTGCTTCGTTATCGAGCTTCAGCGCTCGCAGATATCGTCAATCATAGAAGGATTCCTGCGATAAAGACTCACCTTCAGATCAAATAACTAAATAATTTACTCAGTCAGACCCTGAACACCCCAGCTGTTCCTCATCCCCCCCAGTCTCCCCCCTCCACAGCTGTCTGAGAGTCCCCACGGCCTCCTCATCAAATCAATGTCATGCAGCGAGCGTTGATACCCAAGGATAGGAAAGTCGGAATCAAAGTGGTAGTCATGGAAACAACCCAGGCCTGGTTTCAACCCACCAATCGATGAGGTTCTGTGTGCATGGCGATGGGCCGGATGTGGCGAGGAGGAACCCCCTGTCCCACATTCTGACACACAGACCCCCCGCTCGTCCTCCACAAGCAGGGCAAACACAAATCCAGACACGGTGGAGGAGGACGAGTGAGAAAGGATGGTGAAACAAGTAGTTCAGATCTGCGCTGGGATGCTGTTCTTGGCTCTGTGCGTGCACTCGGGGGCAGCTGCTGCAGGTAAGTTCAGTGCTGCTTCAGCTATCGGCTCAGATATCATTAAGCAGGATGTGTGCGGCGTTGGATTATTTGTAGTCTGATCTAGTTTAATTTGAGGTAAGTTTGCGGCAAAACAAATAATTGACTGAGTTGGTTGCTGGATGATTCTGGGTGTGTAGGCCAGAGGCGATGTAGCAAATGAGTGTTTGATATGATTTTCAGACTGATAATAGTAATTATGTGTGAATGTCTCCTCGTGAAAATAAAAGCTAATAAGGGACTGTATGAAAATGAATAGGAGGGTTTAGAAAATGTGGCTAAAGGGTAGTTCTTTAATTCATGTTTTTATCATCCTGGATTTCTATTTTAATTCAGCCTACCTTTGTAACATAGCTAACAGTTAGATCATACACACTAACAACATTAGTGAGGCTGCATTTTGACTTATATTTTGCAATTTAACTTCTAATAAAATATGAAAATTGCTGGGGAGGGTCCAAAAACATTATATTTAGCTTCTCTCTTAACTTAAATAGTCCCTAATAAGGTATTTATTAGTTAAACCTACAACAGCAGGTTATCTACGTCCCTTATTTGACAAGTTAAAAGTTGAAATGTAACAGCTTTTTTCTCTGTATTTCCTGGGTGAACCGACCTTTGAATATCTTTCTTCCTCCAGGCTTTAGACTTTGGTGAAAACTTTTTATTTTGCCCAAACAAAGAAGATCTCTGACTGACTTACTGACTACATTCGGCTGTGTGCGCCAGAAACTGCACCTAGGCTGTGATTTCAAGCAAAACCCACTACTGAGTTTGTGCCATGTTCCGTTTTTATCGGGGGAAAGGAAGTGCCAAATATTTATCCTGAATCAGAAAGAGGAACCACACTTTGCGAGAATGAATCAAGGCTCAGATGGCGGCGGTTACAGTAACGGCGGGCACTGCAGAGGAGAGGAGGTGGAGGAGGGGTGGTGTGCCTCAGCTGAGACAAAGCTTTAATTAAACGTGACCCACAATCCCTCATTATCCAGACAGCGAGTGCAGCTGGACTGATCAATGGCATGGATTTGGATGATAGTGCCCCAGTATCTGCCCCAATAAATAACTGACATGCAACCTCTGTACATTCCTCTAAGACAGAAAACTTTTTCTTTGGTATTTACATCTTTGAAACCTTGCTTTAATCTAATTCTCACTACTTTACAGTCTTATAACTCTATGTATTCCCCTCCACCAGGCATGCTGAGAGTCGACGGGGCCCAGGATGGCGGTGGCGGCAGCGCGGACACCATCAGCCACTCCCTGACCCTGGTGCAGCGTCTGGAGGCCCTGCTGGTTCAGGGCAACGGCAGTGACGTGTCGCTCAGGGTGGAGACGCCCAGTGCAGACGAGGTGAAGGTGATCCAGACTCACTCGCTGGTGCTCTCCCTGCAGAGCCCCGTGTTCGAGGAGATGCTGCTGAGCCGCAACAGCAGCACGCTGGTACTGAAAGAGAGCTCCGACTGTGCCGCTGTGTTTGATAAGTTCATCAGGTGAGACAGAATATATGTCCCTTAGAGTCACATCCTACATCTGCTTCACCCAGTTTGAGTACGTTATCACGCCCTGTAGAGGGGTGAACGCCCCACATCTGAGACAAACAATCACTGATGAGTTCAACATAAAACAAACTGATCAATCAGTGAGCTGCTGAGTTGCTCAATAGCAGCTCCTGTGGTGGAGCAGTAAGACCCTGTGGAGCCCGTGCTGCAACAGCAATCAATAACAAAATCTATTTTTATCTCAAATGCTAATTAGGTTGATCAAAACCTGATGAACTACAGACGACCTGACTTTGGCCAGACGGAGAAAAACTTCTTTACACTGAATGCCAAAATACAATTTTGGAAAGAGATGCCTTATGTTACCTATTATTCTCACTAACGCTCCAATAATTCATATTTTCATATTAACAATGAATCAAACAACTATGTAATTCGAAAGGGGTCGCAACAAAGTTTTTTAACCTCTTTTAGCTCATTGTTTTGTTTTTGGTAGAGCGTGTCCCCATGTATAAAGAGTCTTCACCTGTCACTATCAGATAAAAGCAGTAAAAACCCCAAAACTTCCAGTTGTCTTGTCTCAAAGTAAATAGTTTTTTGGGGGTTTTGTTGAGATGCCTGAAATAAAGTCTGTGGTTAACACGAGTTTAAGAGATTTACACATTTTGTTTTGGTGATGATAGTGAAGTCATGCAAACGCGGTGTAGTTAGTTTATAGACTAACGTTAACTTTTTACTTCTTGGGATCGCATTTATGGTTAAAAAAACATAAAAATACAGTTAATTTGTGAAGATTATCCCACTGAACAAAATATCACAAACCTTTGTTCGCCACATTTACAGTTTATATAATGAACAAAGCTTCTGTCTGTGAAGTGTCTTAAACCTGCATTCTATGTAATGGCCAGCAGGGGGAGCGCCAATGGCTGCAAAAAAAGGCTTAAGGAGAAATGAGCCGACTTTCACTTGATTTATTAGCCACCATTGTTTCTAGTCAAAACTGCACAGCCAATGAGAGCAGCTCAACTCGAAGTACGTCACCTCCGCTGGCTCCAAACTCGAGCCAATGGGTAACGTCATGATAGGTTCGCCACAGAGCTTATTTTCTGCAATAATCCAAATCCTTTTTGTCAAAGAAACCAGGACGATGCTAACTTCTGGGTCGGCTTACAAAAAGACGTCATCACCGCAGCACCCTATAAACCTTCTGTGTAATACCAGCCAAGTACCAAATGGTAGACAAAGTTAGTATTTAACAAAGAAACAAAGAACTAAAAGGAGAGTGGACTTAAATTCATCAGGTGGACATACAGGACTCCAGTGGGATGATAAGGTTGCTCCTTGTCTGCTGGATGTTGGATAATGTAATCTAGGGTTGTGGTTTCAACTTGTTATTTTGCCCCCAAGTAGCCAAAAATAAGTTTTTGCAGCTTTAAAGTAATGGTGTGGGTAAAAACATTTGCGGAGCTGTTTCAGGCTGAATGGTCACATTCTATTTTACAGAAGTAGAAAACGTTGTTCTTTAAAAGCTCCTACATGTGCAACCAACCTCTACTTCCTCTCTCTGAGCAGGTATCTGTACTGTGGAGAGATTTCTCTGCGTCTGGACCAGGCCATACCTTTACACAAGCTGGCCACTAAGTACCAAGTGATGGGTCTTCAGCAGGGCATCACCCAGTACATGACCCAGAATCTTGCCCGGGACTCCTCCTCTGGCCATGTGGCGGGCTGGTACGAGTACGCCCTGCAGGCGGGGGACGTGACTCTGAGGGACAGCTGTCTCCAGTACATGGCCTGGAACCTGACGTCGGTGCTGCAGAGCGCAGAGTGGGTGACCATCAGCAGCCAGCTGCTCATGTCCCTGCTGCAGCGCTCGGACCTCATCCTGCAGAGCGAGATGGAGCTCTTTGCAGCGCTGGAGGCCTGGATTATCCAGAATGAGCCGGACGGTCTGACAGCGGAGAATGCTTTGAGAGCTGTGCGCTACGCCATGATGCCGCCACGGGAGCTCTTCCGCCTGCAGACCCAGTCATCAGTCCTGGCTCGCTACCAGGAGTCGGTGCGCGACCTGCTGTACATGTCCTACCAGTTTCACTCTGCGTCGCCGCTGCACATGGCCAAATACTTTGATGTGAACTGCAGCCTCTTCATGCCCAGGAACTACCTATCGGCAGTGTGGGGGTCGCCGTGGATCATCAGCAACCCAACGCGGGACGACCGCAGCACCAGCTTCCAGACCCAGCTGGGTCCCAGCGGCCACGACGCCAGCAAGCGGGTGACTTGGAACGCCCTGTTCTCACCACGCTGGTTGCCCCTCAGCATGAGGCCGATGTACACGGAGACGGGCGCCATGCAGCCGACACGTGTGGAAGGAGGGCGCCCTCGGATCATCATCACACCGGCTACGTCCAGTGCAGATTTCGCCGGGGTGAACTTCCAGAAGACGGTGCTCGTGATGGCTCAGCAGCAGGGGAAGGTGGTGGTGAAACACGTCTACAACTTCCACCAGAGCACGGAGGAAAACGGCGATTTCTTGGCCGAAGCCGACCTGTACCGCCGGACGTCTGATTACCTCATGGACAGCTCCCTCTTCCTCCATATTGTCGTGAAGCCACTGTACCAGACCCTCATAACCACCAAGAACTGACCCCCCCCCGGGGCTCTCTGGGCCACCGTACCTCACCGCACACGATCCAACCCTCTAGAGCGACTTCTCACTCATATCACATCATGGGGACGTGGATCTGAATCCTCCTCGTGTGTGATATTTGGATCTTGTCTCATACAACTTCTGTTTTCATTGGGCAACTAACACGCTATCGCCTGACTCTTTACTGAGTGTAAAATCATTCTGAATCTCTTATAGGATGAGTCTGGTGCAGTTGTATAGTTTTATTACTGACCACAAATCCCATGAAAAGACCAAAAACCAACAATGAGTTGATCCTTACGAGTATTGTGTGTGTATCAAAGCCTGATATATCCTTTTCCTCTTCCTCTGTGCCATAGAGCTCCAAAACACCTCAGTGAGCCACACTGTTGCACTAGGTTACATGTCCCAAATACTCACTAGAGTAACAAATGTGGATTAATCCGCCTCTGAAAATAGTCCCCAATAAATTTCCTTCAGTTTGAGAAACGTTTGATTAAAAGAAATCACTTTAAAAAAATTAAACTAAACATTTGTGAGCCGTTTTTTAAAGATTATTGAACCTGACAGACGGACAAACACACTGTTGTTTTCATGGGATTGGTTGACAATAAGACAACTACAGAACATCACCGGCTGTATCCATGTTCCTGCCACACTGTCTTTGTATTGTTTTTTAATGTATTGTTAATATTGGTGCTATTTTACCCTGTTTACGTTCGTCATTCATCACCCAGTAAGCACTGATTTGGTGATTTGCAAATCAAACTATATTTAGATGTCTAGGTTATAACTGGGCTGAATTTGGTTTTTACTTTTTACTTTAATATATTTATAAAACCACTCTTACAAGCCTTCACACCACAGTAGATGTCAGAGTACCTTGTTGTTAGCACATTAATGTGATTGACGTTACCTAGATTCACTGTTGCATTAATCAATGTTACCTCAAAGTAAAGATTTTTAATAAAGTTTTAAAAATAAATAGTTAATTGTCCTGATTGTCATTATTTAATTCCTCCATCACTTTAATATAGCGATATGTTTTCAGGTATTTTACTGAAGTCAATTGTATTTATAAATTACTTTGTCTCAGAAGGATTTATATACGATGTGACACCTTTATTCCCAGTCTATACAGGTAAAGATTCATCATTATTATTATATTAGATATCATTATTATTATTTCTTGAATAAAAGGAGCGACATGAAAAGATTCTCCATTAGAAGCAAAAGTCTGCATTTACAGAGTAAAAGTACGTAAGTATTGTCAGGAAAATGTACTTATTTATGTAAAAGTGTGTTAAATTAGAATATACAGTATTATAAGATATGATAAAATAAGATGTTCCTTTATTGATCCTCTGTAGGGAAAATGTAGAGCAAAGATTATAAAAGGATAGAAAATATAAATTATAAAAAATAATACACAATAAAGTTTATATTGCAATATTATAATATTAAATATTATATAATAGGATTATTGTTACAGTTGCGTGAATGTGTACGAAGAATTTTAATTAAAGGTAATATTAAAATATTGATTAATGTGCTGTTGGGAACTTTTTAAAGTGTAACTAAGTGTATTTATTCTATTACTTCTTTATTATTAAGTACTGCTCCTTCATCTCAGAGAGAAACATTTTAACAAATATACTCTAAATGTACTCTTACTACATTTCTCTGACAGCTGCAGTGATCTTTATAGTTATATTTTACATAACAACATGTAATCAGTGTATAAAACATGATGCATTATTAAGATTAAACTACATTATATAAAATAATTGAAACTAAAAATAAAAAACTCCACCTGGAACACCTACATGTTAATGCATTAGTAATAACTTTCCAATAATATGATATTAAAGTATATTTATAGGTTTTACTTTTGATATTTATAGTACATTTAGCTTTTACTGAAAACAGGACTTATTATGTATATTATTATAGCATTAATAAACTGGTATTACTACTTTTACTTAATTAAAGGACCTGACTACTTCTTCCATTGTAGAGTAATCTGTAATATTACATCATATTTTATGAGCTGATCATATATTTTGTATTTAGAAATCTCCATTTGCAAAATACTACACTGCAATAAACGATTCTGTGGTCATGTAGATTTTAAATAATGAATTAAGTAAAATATATTTAATATAATGGTGTAATTGGTGTCCTTATTTCAGTAAAAATCAAGTGTTTGGAATAAAAGACACTTTTTCTAGTTAAATAAAAGCATTCTGTTTATTTAATTACTAATATAGAGAGTGAATCCAACCTAATGTAATTACACACAAAGACCGCTTCCTGTCAAATTCACTTTCAATTCAATTCAATTATTTATAATGTAGGTGATTATACTCAATTATATATCATGGATGTCCAAAATTTAATTAAAAGTAAAAGTATTATTAAAAAACTCTGTTTTTTTACATCAACTCAACTCTATTTTTGCTTTCTCGTTGCATCCACTCATATTAAATGGCTAACTAGAAAGTGCCTGATTTAAATTATATTTACTCAAAAACCAAACATATAACAATATTATATCTAATTAATAATAGTGAGTATATATGGTGTATGTTTTCACAGTGGACACAAGAATAGCAGCAGAATAAACACAAACATTAAGTTATTCATACAGTACAAGCATTTTTAAAACGGTGCTAAAGTTGAGTGACTGTCACTGCTCAACACACCTGCACCGAGACGTAAATAAGCTCGCTGTTATGACTACATTTCCCAGACTCCTCTGCGCTCCAAGCAGGAAGAACGTTCTCTCGCAGGGGCTCACACTGATCCAAGTTAGGAGCTTTCAGCTGCCAGCCTTGGCCCATCATGTAAGTGCTGCGGAGAATTCTTTGCAGTGCAATTGCAAAATAACCTCTTTCCCCGTCGCCGGTGCGCGCTGTGCACTTGTACCCGCGCGGCCCGCACGGACACGCACGCTTCGGACGCAAAAAGGCTCCAAGTGCATGAAGATCGAGGCTCGTATTTTGCATCTTTTGTTGCAAAGCGAGCCGCTGAAGCTCCAGTGCGAGGGCGATGGAGGGAGGGAGTGAGAAAGAAGGCAAAGTCTTTTGTGCTTCCCCTCCCCCTCATCAAAGCAAAGGGGAAATGTCTCAGCCGAACCGAGGTAAGAACACTGAACCGATCCGTGCAAAACTACCGACGTGCAATCACGGCTGCACGGTGTGCAACATGCACCGCTGCAGGTCGAGCACGGCCGGTGCATTTTAAAGTTACATGGTTTTAGAAGGGTCAGTTGCATTTCCTGTTTCAGATCTTCCCCTTTGCACAGTTCCTGGTAAGACGATGCTGTCTGTGCTCGCTCAGATTGACGTTATTGGTGGCGCGCGGGCAGGGATGTGGGGCGCCTTTAACAGTCACGAGATAGACAAGGACACTGCAACTCTTTATAATAAACTCTGCACGAGTTGATGCACGGCTCGTGCACGTTGCGCAAGGTAAATAACGAAACCCGTGTCGCGTGCAGGGCTGTAAATATGCGTAGTTTTGGTGCAGGGGGGGTGGGGGGGGTGGGGGTTAGGCAACATGACAACCTGCAGCTGTCAGTGGGCAAGTTTTTTTTTTAATGGGTTCAGATTTGTTTTCTGCTTATGGGATAGAAAATCTAATAATAGAATTTCTTGTGAGCATTTAAGTGGTGGTGAGTTCAAGAACGGGGGGGGGGGTGTTTAGGCTATCCAAGCCTGACCAGTGTCAAACCCCTGGTGTCCACAGCGTGCATACAAACACTGCGTGTCACACTTTGACCCCGGCTTTATCACCAGTGCAGCAACAACAGGAGAGAGAGTGAAACGTCCTGCAGCCTCTGAGAGTCCATCAGTGAGCTGCACAGACGCCTGAGCTGCAGTGAAAGCAGCTCAGGCGCTTTTCCTCCCCGCACAGTGTTTTCCAAGAAGTCCAAAGTGAGGCTTGGTTCATTGCACAACATGCAGAGCACACACACACACACACACACACACAGAGTCAGAGGCTGTACAGGATGTGAACAGGTAGGAGAAGAGAGCCCCCGATGGTCAGAGCCTCGCAGTGTTTATCTGCTACAGTCAACCGTCCGCCCACCAGCAAAAAGGAACTGCCTCGGTGCAGCCAGTCGCTCTTCTGATGAATAATGCAGGTTTTAGGGTTTTAGAGTTGAAGGAGGCGGTTCCTGCTCGGTGCAGAACGCGGTTCGTATCCGTCGCTGAAAGGAACAGTCGATTAATCGCTCGGCGTTTCGCTCGGAGTAGTTTTGGTCTTGACTAGAAAAATGGTGCCGGCAGTGAATTTACTTCTGTTAGTCACCTTTGGAAGCCAAATAAACCTGCTGCAGATGAAAACATGAATCTTTCAGAGTGTCGACACTTTAAACATTTGGAATTAAACTCGTATGTACGTTGTTTACTGTTTGTCGTCTGTCTGGTTGCGTGCTGTGTTTGCTCTGGTGCCTTTACACGAACTTCCTACGGCATAAGTAAACTTATTTAGAATTAAATTGACGTTAAGACGAGAACTATAAGAACTATTTTGATCATTTGTTCATTAAGTCAAAGGCTCTTGGCTGTTATTTGTGCTGTCATTTGGATTTCTGCTGTTTCTGTGACAGTAAATTTAATACTTCTTTATTTTGGACTGTTGGGCGAACGAAGCAGACAATCTGATGACGTTGCTTTGGGCTTTAGTAAAGTGTGATGGGTGTTTTTTCACAGTTTAATGGCTTTTTATAAACTAAATTATTAACTGACAAAAGAATAATTGACAGATATTAAGTCATTTATTAATAAAGTATGCTAAACAGTTGAGTTTTATTTCATTGTAAATTGAATGTCGTTGGGTTTTTGTCGGACTAAAACATTAATCTGGTAAAAAAAAAATGACGTTGAATTGTCGTTGCTACAGTTGTCACTTTTTCAAAAAACACACAGAATTTGAATCAATTTGAAGAAATGTAACTTAATCCAAACTACGTTGTAGCGTTGGTGTTCTTTAGTTCATTTGAGCGGCAAGCTAACGAAACAAAATGCTAACAAAATGGCAGTTCAGTCAATGATCGGCTGCTAACAGTTGATTCAGATTTGTTGTTGTGATAATGTAACCTTTTTAATATGATCTCAGTTTAACCTAACTACATTGTACAACTGATGTTTCTTTGTTCTTTCATGGTGCCAAACGCTACTGTAAGGCTACTGTAAAGCTACTGTAGTCTTTATGGATTGTTTTTATGTCTGTGGTTTGTTGTTATTTGTTCAGAATGGCTCGCTTGTTTCCTCCATTTTTCTTTAGCAAAGCGAACAACGGTCTTTTTACTGAGTACCGGTGTAGTTATACACTCAGAAACTTCAAATTCATGAGATTATTACAGAACTTTTTTGAGGAAAATCCCACTGATAAACCCGCTGTACGCTACCTGCTCGGCACTGAATGCCATGAAGATAAAGTTAGCAACTAGCTGATGTAGAAAGTGGAGCGTTTAGCAGCTAAAGAGCCAGATGTGTTTGTCGGGGTTGGTGGAGACCAAAAAAGAGATAAAACAAGAGGGAATATTGGACTTCATTTCATTATGTGGACAGAAAAATGACTCCAAAACAAATGCTAATGTTGCTCTGTGTCTGCAGGATGAATAAATAGATTTGCTAACACAACTTAATAAGACAATAATGTGTCAGTGTTAGACTTACAGCTTGTGGCACCGGTTAAAGCACATTTAATTTCTGCAAAAACATTTTTTTCCTTTTCGCTAAATAAAGTTCTCTAATGTTGAATATTGTCAGAATCTGTACAAGCGTTTTTGAAATAAGTAAACAGAATTATAAACCCGACCGGAGGTTTGATACCAATTTACGGCACTAGACCGTTTTCGGTACTCCGTGTTAATCTACACTCCCTGTTACTTGCAGCCCTGCACAGATTGTACAACACAGCAGTGGTGTATAAACTGAAGGAAATGAGTACGAATCTGCAAAGCTAAAATAAGCATCATGTGCCCGTGTGTTTTATTTAAACCGAGCCAGACTGAGACCAAGTGCCTTCACCCTGCTGCTGGTTTCCTTCTATTCTCATATCGGCACAGATGCATGTTAAGTCTTGCGTCTCCTTCTCCAGCGCTGCCCTGTGTGGCCCCGGACAGTTTTTGCCCTCACCATTGTGCGCTGTGCTGTGCTGAGTGCGGCAGTGTGCTCGGCTGGCCGATGGCAGCGTGACAGCAGCCCTCCCAGCTCGTGTCCCCCCCTGCAGCCTCGGCCGGCCCTCGCGCCCCTGCACAAATGTCCCGTTTGTCATGCAAATGGAGGCTGCGTTTTCAGCTGCACGGATACTAAATTTGCTGTTTCGACGGGCCAATTGTTGGTCCAGTTCCAGGCCTCTAGTGGCTTTTTTTGCTGCAATAACAGTAGAATTGTTCAGAGCATTGTGCAGATGATCCACTAACGTACTTCTCTTTTCATGCATGCATGCATTCTGACTGCAGCAACTGATGGCAACAATATTTGGGACATTTTAAATAATTCTTGTGTATTCCAGCTTTGTCACAGGCGTGCGTGCGTGCAAGCAGAGGTGTGCGCTGCAGTTGAAAAAGACTGAGCGTTTGCTGAAAATGAGAGACACATAAATCCAGTTCAACCTGGAGTAACCTTCGTGGTTGTGATGGCAGCAGGTTTCCAGATTTTGCCGCTGAAATGTGATGAGAATGGGGGAGGGAGGGGTGCTGCAATGTAGCACAGCCTTGCAATGCAAGATAGTGGATGCAAATAATGTAATTTATTACAGGTAGATAGAGATCTGCTAATGGCACCCTGAGCTCCAACCAGCAACTCTTCTGTCTGTTAAATATACGAAGACTGAAGCTACAGTTCCCCTTACTCTGGACGGGAATACATTAAATGTAGACTTTAGTGGCACACGATACGTCAGCAAACGAGGATTTAATTATTGCCAAACATTTCACTCCCCACTTGGGTGGTGATTTAGGAAAGTGGCTGCACTGGCAGCTATTTTCTCAGGGTTGAATTTATTTTAAAACTGTTGTAATTGCATGAGAGCAGTCTGAAGGTGCTCCTCACGCTGACATTACCCAACAGTCAGCAGTTTTTACACCTGTTTGCTTTTTTTTTTGTATTTTCACTTGTGTTTTTCTGCTTGTGTTGAATAAAACAACTCATCACCAGCTCCAATTAGCACCTCAGCAGTGATTGGAAAGAAGAAACATTTCAGTAAATTGCCAACTTGTGCTTATTTCGTGTTTGTTTGTATGTGTGTAGAAAGTCCCTTTTTAAGTACATGGAATATTTGCTACCAAGTATGGCTGCAACTACAGATTATTTGCATAAGCAGTTCATCTCCTGATACATTTTTGAATAATTGTTTAATTTATAAAAGTCAGAAAATTGCACACAGGCGCTCACAGCGGATGCCCACGCGGTTCTGTTGGGTTTCTGTGTACACGATAGGGGTGTAAGACAATATTGTATTGCGATATTTTATTTAGCGATACTGTATCGACTTTCAGAAACTATTGATTAGATAGCAGTGTTGTAAATGTAAATTGATGCCTGTGATGTTGGATGTCACAGCGACTGTGATAAAAACATATATCACAATATATTTAATCGTAACCTGTGTATCTTTATACGTCAGATTCTTACCGATTCACAGCCCCAGTACACTGATATGTTCTCCCAGATTGTGAGCACGTACGCGAGCAAATAACAATATTTATTTATACCCGGGTGGCCGCGGGGATGTAGAAGTTGAAATAGATCTTACATTATGTCTGTGTCTCAGATCTGTTTCAGGCTGCATCAGTATAAGTGAAGTATTTTGCAGTCCATCAGTGTGAGTGTAAAGGACACTCAACTCCGTTTCTTTCTGCTGGATCCTCTTATAAATTAATCTCGTGCATTATGGGCTGTGTATTGGAAAAAATCTGACGATAAGATGCGTATCATGATTCAGTATACTGCAATGAAGGAGAACTTGATACAGCATTGGGGGCGAGCTCCGTTCATTCCTGCGGCGCATTAAGCCGACTTCTGCCGGCCAAGCCGCTAACTTCCGATTTAGCCATCTGCTAACTTGAATGGAGGTCAGATGATTTAATCTACAGCTCTTCTAGACTTTACGAATGTTATCGGACCAGAAGGATCAAATTCAGATGGAGAAGCGAGTTGTTTTGCAGGATGTTGATGCTCCAAACTCTTTTCCGCAGTTTGAGAGACTCACAATGTAAGCTTATGGATCAGTGTGCATCACGTGACGGACGGCATTGCTGTAATTACATGATTCGGCCACTATCAAATTGGCTTCAAAGCCCGGCACTCTTCCTTGGGGTTCGATCCACGTATTGAAGTGCACGTCTGAAAGAAGGCTAAATCAACTGATGCTGGACTGTAAAACAACAACAAGGTCTAAAGTTTAGTGTCCTGAACTGACTCTCGATTGCCACATGTTCTGGTTGCCGGGCAGTAAATCATGTGAGCCGTATATGTGTAGAGTTTGCATATGGCCGAATGCGGTCCTAAGGTTCCTTCACATTATGTGTTTTCAGAATCAGAAACACGACAAGTATGTCGACACACACACAAGGAAGTTGACTCCAGTTCACGTTAGCTCTCAGACAGGTCAGCAAGGATGGTACAAATACAGAGATACAGCCAAAGAAAGACATCAAGCTAAGAGCTGGACAACATACACAGGTCAGATTGTTACTGTGTGTACAGGGTTGTAGGACAGGTAGTGCAAGATTTTGAAATGTCCAAAACGGTGGTCCAAGCGTCCCTTGAGCGCAGCTGCGACCCTGCAAACCAACCGGAATACGGTGCACAATGAGCCTGCTGGATCTCCGTGAACTGGTGGAAGCGGCATTCTCGCTCTGAGGCGACCTGAAGCCGATACCCCGACGCTCCGGCGCTTTCTGCGAGTAACGTTCGAGTTGAGCCGAGTGCACAGGAAGTGTAGCGCGAGCCGGGTGACGACATGATTCCCAAAGGAGCTTCCGACAGCTGGAACCTAAAGGAGCTGCCATCTTTGGAAGTGTAGAGTATCTCACAACCTGCCAGAGTGGTCGGAGGGGGGCCAAGCAGCCGATGGCTCCGGCTGGAGTTATTTTCAAATCTCTTTTGCCCCCTCCCCTCCCTCTGTGCTTGCTGCTGTCTTTTCCTGTCCTTCCTTGTGTCACTTGTTTGCGGTTCACTGCCTCCCACCGTCTGTGATTGATCTGTCTTCCTCCGGCTCTGTGGAATTCCATTGAGGAACTCTTGGGATTGTTGGAATTCCAGCCGGAGTGCATGTGTGGGTTAGCAGCAAGCCCCCGTGATCCAGGCCTCATTATCACGCAGGCCAGCCATCACCTGCCCTCTCTCTCTCTCACACAAAACACACACACACACACACACACACACAGAGGCTTTCTGCGTGCACTCGGTCTCTGCAAACCTCCCTGTCAGCATTATTTTTTTTCCCTTTCACCGCTCACAAACTGACACGCGTGCATGACGAGGCTGATTGCATGCTCCTATCGGGTGTGGCAGAAACTGGGAGCACAGACACCCATCTCCTGTGGCCTCGCTCTGGCATCTCGCCGCATACTTGAGCTCATGTGCTGCAAATCACCGGGAATGATATGTACTGCTGCTTTTAATTAACCCACACTGCCTACCACAGTATGCGAGCCCCGATGCTGAGCTCAGCAAGAATAAAGGAAGGAATTGTGTATCTGAGTTATGCAACATAATCTGGAGAACGTCTGCAATGGGATATTTTTATCCTGCGTTTCCTAGTCGGCTTGGCAGAAAGTAACTAAGTATATTTATTGTACTTAAGTGCAGCTTGAGTATTTACATTTTATGCTGCTTGATACTTTTACTGCTTCCCAGAGAGAAATATTGTCGTTTTTGCTCATATAAAATATGATGCAGTGTTATTGTAGTTAAAATGAATGATGATCAGTGATAATATGATAATATACTGAATATAGAGTTAGTGCTGGAACATTTATTCAGTGCATGAGTGGAAACGAGGCCCCAGTGATTTTAATAGGCAATGTTTTGTTGAAGATATTTTTCTTGTGTGTTACAACCCTGGCTCTGGGGAAGCACTATAGAGGAGACAACAACAACGAGGATTTGCAAATTATGAGGTTATTACAATTAAAGCAAATAAAAATGAAAGTTAAGGCCAGCCAACAGGTGCCAGGAATGACAGGATGAATCACAGGGAGGAGGTCCAGGTTATCTACCAAACAAACAGAGCAGCTGAGGACAGAGTGTGCAGAGACCAAGAGTCTGCAGCCACGCAGGGCTGCACAATGAATCCGAATATTGACGTAAAACATAAAATGGCCAAGTGCAATTGTTTGATAAAGGTAAAATGTGACAACAGCATTATAGTGAACTATTGTAGTTCTGAAGAGATGCCCTGGACTACAAATCCTAACCTAATTGTGAATCGTATCATACATTGTGCAGCCCTACAGCCATGCTAGCAGCTCTGTGAAGCTGCTTAGGCAAAGATCACCGGAGTGATTGGGTTCATCCTCTGGGGACTGTGGATCTCTAGAACTGTCTGAAAGCTTTATACTGCTATTATATTTCTTTACATTTTATAGAAATAAATATTTATAAATCAAATACACATTTAGTAGATTCCTTGATGATGAAAATAATCCTTCCTCACCACCCTGTATTATATATAATAACAATATAACACTAAAAAGAACCTTTCTGCATAATACATACTTCCTTTTCTTAATTATGTACTTTCACTAATGGGAAATATTGAATGCTGGACCTTTTTTATTCTAATTGAGTGTTTCTAATTAGTTTTCTTGCCACCAGAGCTGCAACCAAGGATCATGTTCATTATCAGTGAATCTCCAATCCAATGTTTTTCTTGATTGGCCAATAAATGATTTGGTCTAAAAATATATAAAATCAACAAGGTGACGTCTCTGAATTTCTCAGACTCCAAGTCTCTAATGTAATCAGATTACTGGCACAGACTGGCTGATATTCACATTTGAGGAGCTGAAAGCAGTGAATTTTTGGCACTTTGAGGTGAATAATGACTGAACTGATTGAATGGATTATCACGATAGCAGCATGTATTTTCTGTCGATCGACTAATCGATTCATTAATTATTTCAGCTCTAATTGCTGCTGTTACTTAACTGAGCCAATGATCTGAATACTCTCCCCATCACTGCTGTGTATTATGACACAAAGCAGAGCACATGCTTATTCCTGCCAGCCATGAAGATTACATAACCCACCGGCCCTCCGACCCCCCACCACCTCCTCTCTCTTTCTTACACCTCTCTTTACTCCTCTTGTCATTTCTCCTCGGCCGGCAGCAGCAGCAGCTTTTCGAGCGGTGCGGCCATGCAGACGCTGAGTCCAACGTTCCTGTCGGTTCAGACACCGCCGTGCATGCAGCACCGAGCTGCACGTCAGTTTGATTTGCATGTGCGGCTGCAGGATGGCGTGCATCACCACCTCAATGTGGACTGCGCCTAATACCTGCCTCTAACGACTTACTGCACTTTAGATACAAATCTGTGCCTGCGGCCCACATCAGTCCTGTCGGGACAGCTGCGTCTCGCCTGTGTGTGTATTAAAAATGGACTGAAACGCTGTGTGCATGATAATGTGCACGCTGAGGTTCAGGGAATAAATCTGTCTCCTTCTTTTGAGGAGCGTGCTGCCTCTTGTCTCGTGATCTCGGCGCACTGAAGGCAGATTTTTTTAGTCATGGAGAAAGAGAAAGGATGCTGTCGCTGCATTGTAATCACACAGTGAATCTTTTGTTCTGACGCTGTTTGAGGTCAGTTCCAGGTCTGGTTAATGCATATCAAAGTAGTTATTGATCTCTGAATGTGGAACCTGGAGTTATTTTAGTTAGTAACAGGGTTATAAGTCAGATTTCAGTGAAATTTGGAGAAAGGGTCAGAGGAACTGATTAGTTTCAGATGTGGATCTGGATCCATTAGTATGGAGTCTGGAAAGTGTCAAAGAAAAAGCCTAATTCATAATTTGTTAAACAATATTGCTAGCATTTTAGGAAATGTTTAAGGGAAGTAAATCCACTCGTTCATTTATGTTAGGTTGACAACTTTACCTCCTCATTTTTCACTCAGTGTCGAGTTATATTGTGACTCCTCCGTTCAGTCTGAGAGCAGCAGTGATTTGGATTTGGAAAAATACGTCTTAACATCATAGTTTGTCCTCCACAGAACACTGATATTATGTAAATGTACCACTCACAAAAAAAAAAAACTAAAGTGTGGCGTTAGTTCAAAGACTCTGCTTAGAAAATCCAGTTCTGGCTATAATTTGCATATACTTTACCAAAGTGTTCCAGTACCCCAGTGACACCTGCAGGGTATTGTACATTTAGCTTGTTCTGTCAGTTGGCCATAAAAAGTGTGTGTGTGTGTGTGTGTGTGTGTGTGTGTGTGTGTGTGTGTGTGTGTGTGAATGCATGAACGCATGAGTGGTTGCAGCTCTGGTGAATTCGCTCTGGTTTCCACAAAGTTTGGTAGAAAACATTGGAGCCTCATGATCATTTCTTTTATCAATTAATCTGTTGATTATGAAATGTCCTGAATCACAAAATATTACGTCACTTTACAGCGATTCAGAAGAGCGAGGAGAAGCTAATCCTCAGATTGGAGACACAGGAAGCAGAGATTTTTCATTGTTTCAGCTCTGAAAATAAAATTAATAATTTGGTCGTCGATATGATGGATAGTTTTCATAAAATTCAATTCAATTTTATTTGTAGAGCGCCAATTGATAACAGAAGTTATCTCAGGACACTTTTCAAATAGAGCAGGTCTAGACCGAACTCCTTATAACATTAATTACAGAGACCCAACAGTACCACCATGAGCAAGACCTTGGAGACAAGGGCAAGGAAACACTGCCAGTTAAAAGACAGAAACCTAGGACAGATCCTTCGGCTCTAGGTGGGTGGTCGTCTGTCTCGACCAGTTGGGGTGAAAGAGAGAGAGAGAGAGACAGACAGACAGACAGACAGACAGACAGGTGCACAGCAACAACAGTAGCAACAACTACACTAATAGTAGTGACTGATGATGATGAACATGACATGATAAAACATGTCAAATTCTTCCAGGTGTGGCTTAAGTGACAAAAACTGCCACTTATTTTGCAACTGCAACCAAATATAGTTGAAGAATTTTACTCTAGATGATTATTTAAAGATCCCCTCCAGACAGATATTAGGACGTACACAGCTAGATTTTTGTTGTTGCCAAAAATATAATAATTTCCACATTAAAATCCTTAAAAAGGTATCTACTCCTTCTACCTCCAAAATCTATGAATATGCAAATTCTGTTTATATAATATATATATATATATATACACACACAATTAAGTTTTCCTGCTGGACACAAGACATCTCCTTCTTCACTGTAAAGTCCATTCTCAGAGTGTGTGCACTGGTGGATTACTGTTTCATACTGGACCAGGACTGACTTCCTGAACTATTTGTGATGTCAAAAAACATGCTGGTAGCGTAACATCCTTCTACTGTCAAACTCTGACAACAACATGACACATTTAAATGGCTGTAACTTCAGCCAGCAGCCAATCAGCATGGTTTTCTATCACAGTGAGTCCAGTATATGGATGCAGATGATCCAGACTCTTTTATAAAGCAGCACACTGAGAGGGCTGTGAGACTGGGTGCAGGTGTTCTCTCTCTGAGTGTTTGCAGCGTGCGTTGTTATGGACCTGTTAGCAGAGAGTTGGTTTCCAGTTACTATTGTTGTCTGTGTAAATGCACGTAGGAGGGGCTCAGACTGACATTTTAGTGCAACAAAGCTGCTTTGGAAAGCGGAGACCGGGAGGCAGGCAGCAAGAGGCCCGCCAGTGGAGGGCCGCATAGCACAGCAGCGTCACACCCTGCACTGTTTGAACAAACCAGGACACACAGAGAGAGAGAGAGAGGTGTGTGTGTGTGTGTGTGTGTGTGTGTGTTCAATGCTTTCTGATCTGTCCACGGCTACATGTTTTTGTATTTCCTCATAAGACAGCAATGTGAGGTATTCCAGTTATTCCTCTGGCACCGCTCCACGTCTTCTGAGGAGACGCACCTTCAGTTTTACTTTTAATAGCAGGTTGTGACGTCAGGGGGCGGCGCACAGTGGGGTGACTTTAAATATCACCTTTTACACTTTGTGCGTCAGCTGCTCGGCAAGTCACACGCGTCTCCAAGTGTGCACGCAGGAAAAACAAACACTAGTTGTTATGCATCAGAGGCAGATCCAACATGGCTGCCCCTCCTCCTGGTGCCCAGGCCTGCTTGTAGGTAACAGACTGGCTGGGTTCAGCGGCTGTGAGCTGGTCTGAGGAGGTTTGAGCCAGATGCTGCTCTGGAGAGACACACACACACACACACACACACACACACACACACACAGTCACACCCTGTGACGTTTACAAGGCGCCCGGCTGTTAGACCGTCAGTGCAGCACCTCCAGATGGAGCGAGCACACCTGGGCTCTTCTTCTTCTTCTTCTTCTTGCTCTCAGCGCCTGTTACATTCACGTAGGATCTGGAGTCACTTACTGCATCCAGCCGTAAGTGTCCAATGTGAGATTGGGTCGCTGCTGCGGTTGCTATATCAACAGGAAATGTGAAAGAGAAGCTGTAGACTGGGTTTGATACATGAGGAGGATTCTGTGTTGGGCTTTGTTTAGACTGATGGCTGCAGGAAGTTTGAGTCATTTTTGCATCAGTGGGAGTTTTGAAGTGCCTGATGGCTGTTGTGAGCTGTGGACAGAGGCAGCGAATCCT
Source organism: Dicentrarchus labrax (assembly GCF_905237075.1). Classification (NCBI taxonomy): domain Eukaryota; kingdom Metazoa; phylum Chordata; class Actinopteri; family Moronidae; genus Dicentrarchus; species Dicentrarchus labrax. Next base: position 21,749,871 of record NW_026136712.1, on the reverse strand, counting down.
CAGTGAATCTTCCCGGAGTGCAGATACATGCAGTCAGTGGTTTAATATAGAGAATCTGAATGTTACAGAAGGGTCACAGGTCACAGACTGCACACTCTGCTGCTGCCGAAGGGAAAAACCGAGTAAAAGGTTGACCAGGATGAAGTCTGATCAACTGATCTCTCATCCTGAGCTATGTTAAGAAGTTAAGTATGCTTTCATCTTGTGGTATGCTGGGCCACCAGAGAGACCGTCCCCTCTGGAGTCTCATCACTCTGCTGCTTTTACTTCACTCGGACTAAACTGTTACAGAGGTTGGCACAAATACTGAGGTGCGAAGAGCTGCAACGATCGGTCGATTCATCGACTAGTTGTCAACTATTAGATTAATCAGCAACTATAAGTAGTTGTTTTGAGTCAGTTTTTCAGAATGAATGAGCACATTTTCTGATTTCAGCTTTTAAAATGTGAATGTTTTCTGGTTTCTTTAGTCCTCCTTTCTACTTAAGGGACCCCTTTCTATAATTTATCAAACTGACTAAATTACATATATTTTATGGATATTTTATATTATATTGACAACTGCACAGTGAACCCAAACAGTGAACTCAGTAACTGCAGGAAGTTCGTGTGAAACGAGAGATTTGGATGAATTTTGAGCAGATTATTTCCTTTCCTGCTGAAACTTTAAATACAATCTTCTGTATCATGTTTTATTTATAATTTTTTAACATTCGTACAGACTTAATAGGCCTACTGTGTATGTTTTTTAAATTGTCTAGCACGCCTTAAAATCAAGAAGGCCTCCTGACCCCCCATTAAGCTCTGGCTTTGACCCCCAGGTTGGGAACCACTGCTCTCTGACTGTAAACTGATTATCTTTAGGTTGTGGACAAAACCTTGGGCTTTGGAAAACAACCAGTATTAGTGTATGTGTGTCTGTGTCATTTGTTTCACCTGTTATGTCATTGTCTGGGTCAGGTGACTGCCTCCCATTGGCCGGTGCTTCTATGAAGGCGAGGCCACACCTGTGCTGTGTTTTTTTAAAGCCCTGACGAAGACCAACAGTGGTTGAAACATGTCGGCTTTGTAATGATTTGTCTCTTTCTGTTGATCCATGTTTCCAGGTTTCACCTCTGATGATGTTCTGTTCTGTTTCCAGGTAAGAGGAAGCCGTTGCTCAAGCTCTCCAAGGAGGTGTTTGAGCAGCCCCCTCCCGCCGCAGTGTAAGTTTACAATCACACTTCCTCACATGCAGTGCTTTAATCTGTGCAGAGGGTTAGTATTGATCATCATGTCATATGGAGTACATCAGCCTTCACGGGGTTATTGTGACACATGTACGCGTTTTCATTTCTTCACATCACTCCCCTGACGTTCACCCGGTTCCAACACAATCCGACTTTCTGTAGAATGATTGGTACATTTGCACCATCGTCTCCTCATTCTTGTTAACGTGAAGCTCAGACTGCAGCACGGAAACTAAATGTGCATGCGTCTTAAAGTGAATCATCTTCATTGAGAAACCTGCTGCAGCAGCAGAGGCGTTCTGGTTTCAACTCCATGAGAGAGTCGGACTATCAGTCGTATTACACGTTCTGTGTACATCTGCTTTTATTGCATATTTTAATTTACATTTTTTGATTGTGTCCTTTTGATTATTATCAAATTGACTTGTTTTTTTTACTTTATTAGTGTTTATTATTTATATAAAAATACATATTTTAGTTTGGTTTTTCAATTTATTTACTTTTTATATTATTCCATTTTATTTTGTTTGATATTTTATTTATTTTTATTTTGTTTAATATTTTATTTATTTATTTATTTTTTTAGTTTAGACATTTTTTAGATTTAACTTTTATTTTGTATATATATTTTTTTATATTTTAATTATTTATTTTTTATTTTATTAGCTTTTAAAATTTTCTGATTTAATTTTATTTAATTATTGTTCACTATTTCAATTATTTATTTCTTTAATTTACTTTTTAAATTTAGAATTAATATTTATATTTTAAGTATTTATCATTTTTACATTTATTTTATTTTCAAATTGTAACATTGTTTGTTTTTTTCAGCTTTTTCTGGAGCTTTCAACCACATTCTATGTCCTCTCAGAAAGATCATTATCCTTTGTAGTTTCCATCCACTCATACAGGACAAACTCTTGACATTTTATTTCTGTAACCACTTTATAAGAAACAAACTGTCCGTGTGTTTCAGACCCCCCAGGGATTTGGATTCGAAAGCTTGTGTAACCATCGGAGAGAAGGTAATTTCATTTCTTCTGCTCATTTTTGGATCGGGACATATTTACTTTCATCTTTGCACCTTTCCCAATCCCATTCAAGGGTTATAGTTTTTTACCTTGGACTCTTACATAACTCACTGTTTACTTTGTTCCTCCTCCCAGTGCATTTTGGGTTTACTAAGTTCTGTCTCAGTCCACAGAGGTTGGTTTAATAAAGGGTCTGTTAGCCGTAAAGAACGCCCCGGTGAACATTACAGCCGAATTGAACACTTCTGATTGTGGGGAGACTGGAATGCCTTTTATTGCCCATCAGGCAGTAACATTATTTATTTTAAACTCATCAAAGAAGTGGAATTTTCCATTGGCAGGGCTTCTTTGAGACTGTTCAGTGATTCAGACGTCAGAGCTTCTTTACATTTTGCCGTGCAGTTGCAGGTGTGATCAGAGACTCTTCCTGCGTTCAGTCTCTGTCACCACAGCTCCGTTTATTTCCGTCTCTCTCCACCACTGTCTCTCTCACCTTGCTCTCTTGTTGTGTCCGGAGCAGAATTTCGAGGTGAAGGCGGATGACCTGGAGCTGATCTGCGAGCTCGGCCGAGGAGCGTATGGCGTGGTGGACAAGATGAAACACGTGCCCAGTGGCCTGATCATGGCTGTGAAGGTGAGCGGAGGGCGGCTCTGAGCTTCCATGCGACAGCCTCCTCGGGGTGCCATGATAGCTCACTTGGTAGAACTGGTAGCAAGGCTGAGTCCCTGCTGTGGTGGCCATGGGATTAAGTGTGTCATCCACTCTCTCTTCCCTTTTGGTTCTGGTAAGAGGGGCTTAGCGGAGTGATATGAGCAACGTTTTTTTCTATGTTCAAGTTACCTACTGCAGCTTTAAAGGTGAAAAATGGCCCGTATGGAAACAGTTCCCTTTGAGGTCATGTAGGTAACATGCATTGAATTGAACTAATAGTCAAAACTTCTAGAGGGGAAGTGTAAATGCCACTACGACAGATTATCTGTCTCATGTTCTACTGTCAGGATATAGTGGAAGTTTGAGGAAAATTTATTTTATAAAAATGACCTACTGCAGCTTTAAATTGTATTATAAGTGCACCGGCAGGTACATTATTTCATGGTCATGGAGACGGAGGATAAAATCACAAAGAGCAACAGAGAGAGCAACATTGACCCAGTCTGTACAGCTGTACATAAAATCTGTTTTACTAGACGAGAAACATGAAGATATCAACAGGAAGGAGGGTCGTAATAAACCTTTATGTTTCCTGTTGTCCTCCCTCAGCGGATTCGGGCCACAGTGAACACTCAGGAGCAGAAGAGGCTGCTCATGGACCTGGACATCTCTATGAGGACAGTGGACTGTTTCTACACAGTCACCTTCTACGGAGCACTATTCAGAGAGGTAACATTAATGTAGAGGTGCAATACACCGATTATTGATGTTTACAAGTGTGTAAATCCCCAAAACTACATCTTCCTGCATCTTTTTAATGTAGCGTGGAGAAGGTCAAAGTCAGGCAAACCTGTTCAACACAAGGAAGAGCCAACTAATTTAATTAGAGCCTGAACTATAAAGCTTGTATCAAACCTCAGTATGTCTTTAGTACCCGCTGAAATGTGTAGTCCCAAAAGTTAGCCTTGAACGTCTGGTCATAAAGGTTCTGATTTGAATAGTATAATGTAATATTTATTCAGACAAAGTTAGACTGTGTGAGTTCAGATCACATTTAACAAAAAGTTTAGCTTCTTTTATCATCAGAAAAATTTTGTTTTGGGTAAAAAGAAGGGTCATATTTCTAAAAGTAAGAAGCAGTATTTTGGTAACGTACTGAAATTCTCCTTATATCTGCATTAATACAAAAAAGGTTTAAACAATATCCAACCATACAGACGGAGACTGGAATTTTGGTGGAAATAGACTTTTAATTCACAGTTACATTTGAAAATATTTGTGGAAAGGATGACAATGGTCTGTTAGTCTGTAAAAGTACGTCCACTAAAAGTTGTTGTTTCAGGTTCTGACAGCATTATGGAAAGGATCCCTACAGAGATAGACCTTTAGTTTAACCACACACAGGCGTAATATCACTATTACTCTCCACCAGACTCCAGAGACAGAAACACTCATTTTACCTTCAGATCATCGTAACTTCATTCAAAGTGGACAGAAACAGAATAAAACTGATTAAAAGCGTCTCTGTTAGTGTTTCCAACAATCACCAACTCTGGTTTGGTGGAAATAAATCCTTAATTCACCGACGTAGATGATAAAAACAGCAGTTTCAGTCGGAGCAGACCGGCTATGGAAACAACCCACAGAGAGGCTGCGATACAACACAGACAGAGGGAGTGAGACACCATGTGACTCTGTATTAATTTAAACTGTGTATTACCCTTGAGATGAGATATTGTCCAGCTGAACAGGACTTTGTCATTATAAATGACTTAAAGTTTCAACAGTAAAAATACAAATATGTTAAACTTCAATTAAGAAAAAGTCAAAATATATTTAAGCAGCCTATAGAACTATCTATTGCCACTTATTTTGTATGTTTTACTTTTGCTTTCCTTATTTCTTTTTTATATCTGCCAATATTTATATATGTATCTCAGATCAGCCGTCATCAGCTGATATCTGACACTGTATCAGTTGGCCTGTTGTCCAAATCTACGTCCGTCATTGACCTCAAACAGCAGCGTATCCTGATGACAAACACCTCTAAAGATTTTCGGATGCAGACGACTTCCTGCAGCAGCGAGTGGATGTTCAGGATTTCCTCGCCGTGACTAAAAAACACTGGAAAATCTGCCGCTTCCCGTCCGTCTGGAACGCGTCCTGCCGCCTTGTTTGTTGCCATTTTTCCTGATCTCTTTCCAAATGTGTCTGTCTGTTGCCAGGGCGACGTCTGGATCTGCATGGAGCTGATGGACACCTCCCTCGACAAGTTCTACAAGCAGGTGATCGAGAAGGGCATGACCATCCCCGAGGACATCCTGGGAAAGATCGCCGTCTCAGTGGGTCCACTTGCAAAACACTTCTGAGAACATAATGTGAAACGATTAAAAATTAATTCCACATGACATGCTTCCTGTGAATACTCGGATGATGTTAGCTTAATGACAGATATTTGTTATGTAACTCTCATTTGCTTATTAATGGGCTTTGTTATTACAGATAGTAAAAGCTTTGGAGCATCTGCACAGCAATCTGCAAGTCATACACAGAGGTAAGAGCCTGAGTGGAGACCCATTAAACCTCTCAGAGACAGTGTCAATATCCACTTCTGTGATGCATCATCACTCAGCTGCACTGAGCTGCTTTCTTTCTGTCTTTGTTCCATCCTGCTGCCTCCGGCTCCATTTAAAGGACCATACCAGTGTTTTGCATGTTTTATCTCATTAACTAGAAGTCACGAATGTTGCTGTGCGATATATAAACTAGATTTTTTCTGATCCTTCATTGGTTTCTATTAATTTCCTCTTGCTAGCATGAGTCATATAATCCATTACAGTGAACATGAAGTCTCTATTTATTTATATCGTTTTGACATTTTTCCAAATGAATCCCCTCTGAAGCTGCATTTATTAATCTCTCTGTATGATCAGTGGATTAAATGACTGTAATGGGACAGAGGTCACTCGCAGTGGTTAAGTTAGAGAAAAATTAGCACCCGACTCTAGTCTTTCAAAACAGGGGTCTCAAACTCAAGTGCTGCTGGTATTGTCATCTGGGGGCCACTTTCAAGTACTACAAGAAAGTGCAATATTCCCAAATATATTTCCATGACTGACATCATACACCCTTCAGTTCTCTGAAGTCCAAACCACTGCACCAGACAAAAAGCATTTATAAAAATGTAACTGTTTTTTTTATTTTAAATTTATATGATGACTAAAAAATATAATAAAAGTCTTGCATTAAATTATATTTGACATCATGACACAGGTCGAAGGGGAGGGGGATGGAGGGCTGGAAATCGCTGTTTTAGTGTCTTTCAGCTCATTGATTTTGTTTATATATATTTTATACGACTATAAATGGATGCTAATGTTACTGTGTATGCTGGATGTGTAATTGATAATAATTATTACATAACACTATTTTATCTGGACTATGACATATGACAAGTAAAAAACTTTAAAATATTTATAAAAAAAAAAAATCTAAGTTGAAATTTGGGTCTGGTTTGGGCCCAAAACTGCTGCTGTAGGTTGGGTTGAATTAGATTTTTTAGTATATATCGATATTTTGTTAATAATGCATTCAACTGTAATCAATGAGTGAATTGGTTTAATATTAATAATTATTACATAACAATATTATTACATGCACAATGAAGCTTGTAATTAAAAAAACAGAAAAATAAAAAACAGTTGCATAACAATGCAGAGATAATCTCAAATTGACAAAGCAGATTGTGGCTTCACTCCGATGGAAGTTTCAGGAGGCTATTGAAATGGCTACCTATATTACCACAGTAAAAATACAACCAAAATGTGCCAAGGCTACAAATAGTCAGTTATTTGAGGGTTAACCTTCCTGTGGCTTTTGCCTCATCAAAGCTTCGTGTAACCGCTGAGAAAAACCTTAAGTGACAACAATGAAGTCACACGTTTGGTCTTCACCAGCGACCACAGCGCTGGTTGGTTTGACTGCGGCCACGAGAGACGGCCGTTCTTTGAGGAAACCCTTGGCGTAGCTGTGCACAAAACTAAAACTGCTTTTCTTTCGTCTTTCTCTCGCAGACGTGAAGCCCTCGAACGTGCTGATCAACACTCAGGGCCAGGTGAAGATGTGCGACTTTGGCATCAGCGGCTACCTGGTCGACTCTGTGGCTAAAACCATGGACGCTGGCTGCAAACCCTACATGGCGGTAAGCCGGAAGAGACCAAATGAAAGTGCTGTAATTTAACAACTGAAAACCCTGAAGCTTCGTTTAAAGTCACACTGAAAGAAAGCTAATGTGGTGGCTATCTTCAAAGAACTCTTCTGTCATGAAAGACAACGTTATTTAATTAGTGGTTTTTTATATGTATATAATAATATAATGTGAATATAGCATGAAAATGGTGATTTCTTTTTGCATTCGGTTAAACTGTAAGAAACTCCCGGGGGTATCTTTAAAGCAGCTTTAAAGCAGTTACAGTTATAGATGGGCTGATGTCTGCGCTCACAAGGCCAATAAACAAAAAGACACATCAGCCGGCAGCATTGTCAGTGTGGCTGCTGTTTCCAGCCCTGCACTGTAACCCTCGTACATCCTGCTGTAAACCGTTTGTCCTCAGTCACCATCATTACTGGCTAGCTAGAATGTAGTTGAATGATGTCTCTTCTGACAGAAGACCCAGCTCATCCTTAATTACCAGTCATGTTCTGCATAAAACTGTGTTTTTCTGTGAAGTTAATTAATAAAAATTCCACCTAAAACAACACGTTACTGGCTAAGATAACCACATATGTTGGATCGTAATGTGCATTGAATAATGAGTTATACACAGGAGTTATACATGACTTTTCTTTGTTTTGATGTCGGCGTTATGTATCAGCCATCGCCCTGCTCTCATAATATCCGCATTGGCATTAAAAACCTGTATGGGTTGACCGCTCGTTCCAATCGATATGTTTATGACGCCGTGTCAAATGACAGAGAATTACCACCTGAACCTGCAGCTCCTCTCGGCTTTATGGAGCTTTGTATCGAGTTCCGGCTCATTGTTAAGCCACAAAGCACGCAGCTTTATTTAGGAGAAAAAGCAAAAAAACCCCAGTACTGAACTACCTGCTCAGCAGCGAACAGCGGACGGGATGTGGGCCAAACTAAAGAAATCAGCAGTCGTGTTTGAGTTGTTTTGGCTTCATTTTTTGCCAGTAGCAGGAAGTGGAGACGCGTTGTCCGTCTTTTTATATGTCGATGAGACACCAGCAAACACTTCTGGTGGCTCATAAGACTTCTAGTAAGTCCATAAAGGACCGCCTTTAATACAGCCTCACAGAACTGCTACCACAAGATGTAATTTACAGAGATGGTCTGTTAGTTTTGGCTTTATCCAGTTTTATTCAGACAACAAAAGATCTTTGCTCTCAACTATTAAAAACTGTAGTTTTTAGTGCAGTCCAGGAACTAAGTTGCATATCACAGCTTTGGTCAGATTTAGTTTTATTATCCACACATTTAATGAGCCCAGTTACATTTTAACCCCGTCTGCCCGGCTGCTGATTGGCTGAGTGGCTTTTAGGGCCAGGTTAGCACTGAGGGAACACAGCACTCTCTGTGTGTGGACAAGAAGTTTAGGATGGGGGGGGGGCACACATGTTGTCCTTGACGACTGCTGCCAAAAGTGACATCATCTGACCTTCTTTAATATTACATCTCCATCCCTTTTCTTTTTCCGTTAAAGGTTATTATAGTTATACAGTTATTATTATTGTTATTTTATTCCCAACACTTTTTCATACTGCGTTCATAATCCCTTCACCCAACTGGTGATGGGGGGTAAGTAGTAAGTAAAGTAAAACAATGTTGAAAATAAAAAGGAATAATACATACACACATATATATATATTTATTTAACGTCAAAATTCCTAACAATAATCATATAAGGGAACCATTATCCTCGGGACCCTGCTGACCCACTCTGGTGTTCCCTGGTGGTGCCCCGGTCCCCCCTTCAGTGCCAGTGACTGGGGCAAGTGTAGAGCAGCGACCCCCTGACCTATTTTTTATTTTTCCTTCATTTCCTGTGCCCTTCCTTAGTACGCCAGCTCCTCTGCTGTTTTTATTTATTTATTTATTTATTATATTTAACACCCCGCCACCCAGTCTAATAATGTGGAACACACACACACACACACCTAGCCCAAGCCACTAACACCCACACTGATGTCTGTCCGTCCCGCTCTGTAGCCATTGTTTCTGTCTTTGTCGTGTTGTTTGTATTTCGTATCTTACAATAAAAAATAATAATAATCTGACCTTGTGTCCCGCAGCCGGAGAGGATCAACCCCGAGACGAACCAGAAAGGTTACAACGTCAAATCTGACATCTGGAGTTTAGGAATCACGATGGTAAACCAGCTTTTATTTTCATTTCGGTCAGAATTTATATTTTATATTTCATCTCACTCACTCTCAGGCTTTAATGTCCTTAAAGCTGCAGCAGGTAACTTTTATGAAAATAACTTCACAATATCCTGATATATCCACAACATGAGACAGATAATCTGTGAAATAATCAGCTTCCTCTGGCTCCTTCTAGTGCTCCTGGTGGCGTTTACAAGAATCCACCGGGCCCAAACGAAAACAACCAATCAGAGCAGCCTTAATAGTCGAGTTGCAAGTCTTTTTTTTTTTTTTTATCAGAGCAAACCTGATTTTTTCACACATTATCTGTCTCATGTTCTGCTGTCAGGATATAGTGAAAGTTTAAGCAAATATGACACAAATAATTTTAATAAAAATGACCTTCTGCAGCTTTAATTGGTTCACATCAGTTTTCCTAAATGTCTTCATTGTTGAACAAAATAAACGTCTCTGAAAGGTAAAAATGACTCATAATAATAAATAATAAAAAAGAAATCTGATGTTTTATGAGGCATGGCTCCAGACGAATACCGTCTAGACGTTTTTATTATGAGTTGTTAAGTATTCATAGCTTTTCTCACTTGCACATTTTCAACTCAGACTGCAGAATATTTTGGCTTCAAGGATTCTGCAATCTGTGGCAATTTCCCATCATTTGTCCCTCGGCCTCGTCCTTTGGCTCCGGCAATTACAGACGAGCAGCAAATGTTCCAGCGCGAGTCTAATTTTCATGGTAATAAGAGCGCTAAATGTTCGGTGGGCAGGAGAGAGGAGGTTTAAACGATAGAGGTGAAAAGAACAGAGAGACTGGTTCATTATGGATTCTGAGTTGTGGGAGGGGGGGGTTTATGTCTTAACTCCGAGATATCTTCAAAACCGGACACGACCGAAGAGCAATCAGTGTGTCGAATGAAACACACTTGTGATTTCAGGGTTGATTTATTGAGTATCTGTCGCTTCCCGAGAGCGGTGCTCGAGAGCCGCCAGGACCGTGAATACTGAAATAACTGCAAAGTGAAGCAGTTGATGAGATTGTGGTTTGAATCAGTTGGTCTGAAGGGTGGAGAACAAGGTAGCAAACGTAGTAGTTAATATATTATCCAGGTTTCTGATTACATGTGTGTAGGTGAGTAAGTAGTTAGTCAGTAAAACAAAAAATATCAGGGATAAATGATGAAAAACGAAAGTTTCTTAGTTCATTGCTGGTGGAGTGGGTTTATTCTGCATATGTAGTGTTAGTGATGAATAAGTGGACACTAGTGTGCTCGTACAGTTCAGTGTGTCTCTCTCTCTCTCTCTCTCGCTCAGATCGAGCTCGCCATCTTGCGCTTCCCGTACGACTCGTGGGGTACGCCCTTCCAGCAGCTGAAGCAGGTGGTGGAAGAACCTTCGCCCCAGCTTCCTGCCGACCAGTTCTCCCCCGACTTTGTGGACTTCACCTCTCAGTGGTATGTACAAAACATTCAGTTCCACATTTTTGGGATTCTTTCATTTTCTCCACACAATAAGCAGCTGAAGGCCGGGCTCTTCGGGCGAGAAGCCAGCGGAGTCGCCGTGCCCTTCATCGAGACCGTGATGAATCATACGATCCCAGCTGAGTGGGCTTCACTTAATTTCCCCTTCAGTCAGATTGAGTTAATTATGACTTTCTTCTGTTGTTGTGAGATGGGATGTACAGTAAATAGAAGAATAACATCAGAATAAAAACATCAGTCTTTAAATTGTTTGTTTTGTCCAACTTAACTCAAAGTCACTCACAAGCTTTTTTCTCAGCTTTCAACCGTATCTCACGGCCTTCCTCAGCCCGTGGAAAATCACATCCAGATGTTTACACAGATATCACACAGAGAAAAAAATTATCATATTTTAGAAGCTAAAACTGGCAAATCTTTGGTTTGTGTTGAACAATTAATCAGTTATCAGAATTGTAGGCCAAATCAAACCTTATGGCGGCCAAACTTTGGCACACAGGCCCCACTTTGAGCAGCCCTGGTGTAGCCCAAGCCTCCAGCTCAGCTCGCAGTATGTGACCCCATTCACACTGAGCCAGTTAATGCATCCTGGGGTGGTTCAGATAGCAGTCTGATATAAAAGCCAAGTGTGAAGACAAACAGGAAGCCCATCTTCCCAAGTTGCATCTTCCCGAGTGAACAGTATCAATAATAATAACCTTATTTATATAGAACCCTTTTACAAACAGAGTTTACAAAGTGCTTTGACAGATAAAGCGACCTGATTGTCATGATACACAAAATGAAATTAAAAATATATAATATTATAATAAATAAATAAAATACAATAAAAAGAGCAGAATAGAAGCAATAAAAATAAAATGAAAATAAAAATACCATAAGAAATGAAATAAATTAGAAAGAATAAAATAAAACAACAACATAACATGAAGGTTTTAAAAATGGGTCACTGATACCTCCTCAGGCAGGTCTTTCCAAAGCCGACGTGTCCTGAAGGCAAAAGCACAGCCACCTTTAGATTTAAGCCTCGAACAGCTGGAAGGACTCCAGCTGAGGACCTGAGGACCTATAAGGCTGCGTACTGGCTCATAATGGATCAACATGTAACTATGTAGCCTGGGGCCAGACCCAGACGTGCTTTAACAGCAATCAGTAAGATCTTAAAACTGTAAATCGAACAGGGAGCCGATGGCGAGTCGGCAGGATCGGTGGTGATGTGATGTGGTCTGTAAAACCAGTAGCAGCGAGCAGCGTGGAAGCAGCCGCCCACAGGGTCCTTACTCCCCGTGGTAACGATAACGGCAGCAGACATTATGGGCTTTATAAAAGCAACAGGAAGATAGCAGCATCACCAGTTTCCTCACATACAGTAACGTCTCAATACAGGATTTATCTGATCCCTCGTCAGTTTGTGTGGATAGCTGTGAGCTACCAAGCTAAACTGATATTGTTTTATAGCCAAACAAACGTTATCCAGGGTTTTTTTGGCAGGGTAAATCAGAGTGTATTATATCACACTTCCAGAGACTCTTTGAATGGGGCCGGTGTTTCTGAGGGATACTTTATATCAGGTTTCAAGTGGCACAAACAGTTATTTTACGGCACATTGTCCTGAGTTACACTCAACGGCCAGTTCCTCACCACCTTTCTCCACAGATTCTGTCGTAGAACAACGGATCCGGTTGGATTTTAGAGGACGTTGATGCATAAATGTGCTCGATGAGTGAAAGTGAAGACTAGACTCGTGACTAAGAGTTTCTGTCCTGAACCCAGTGGGACAAATCTGAAGAGAGAAATGTGTTGAATGAGTTCCCAGTAATGACTCGCTGTATGCCGACGCTGCAGTTGTTACAGTCAGGTCAGAATATGTTGCTGCACTTTGAGCAGTGTTCAGTCCTCTAATGTAAAACGCAGTGTTGTGGTTTAATTCCTACAAAAAAGATTTATCAGGTCTGTCGAGAGCATACACTGAACAGGTAACAGCTGATTTACTGGCAGATACACGCCTGATCCTAATGGTTTTCACAGTGAGGCCTTTGTGACTCACTATGAAAGCTATGATTGTATTCCTGGGAATCGAACAGAAACTCAGATCAAAGTCAACAGTCGGACAAGTTTGTTATCAGGGGAAGCAATTGCTGAAATAAAAGCGTTTATCAGTTCAGTGATGAGTCATCTTTTGCTGTGAATTAATGCTGATGTTGCTTTTTTCCCTCTGCAGCTTAAAGAAAGTTTCCAAAGAGCGTCCGACTTACACAGAACTCATGGTGAGTGAGTTTAAATTCTTCCTCTCATCTGACAGAATACAAAAAAAGGCTTGCAACTCGACTATTAAGGCTGCTCTGATTGGTCGTTTTTGTTCAGGCCCGGTGAATTCTTGTAGATCCCATCAGGAGCACTAGGAGGAGCTAGAGGAACCTGATGTTTTAACATATTATGTGTCTCCTTGATACCTTCCCTCAAACTCTATCCTAGATCCTATCTGTTTAAACCCCCACAAGGGGGCGCCAAGGACTCATGGAGAGTTGCAAGGCCTTTTAGATTTTCAGATGTGCAGGAGAGATAGACAGAGAATTGCATAAAAAGTTCCTAAAAAATATCAAGAAAATTCACCTCTGATCAATATTTACAGGACATAATCTGCTCAAGATTCATCCAAATCACTCGTTTTACACAAACTTCCTGCATATATTGTGTTCACTGTTTATTGTACAGTTCATCAGTTATCACTGTTATTGTAATGCACTGAATATAATATTAAATATTCATAAATTATAGTCACTTCATTAGTTTGCAGGAAAAAGCCTGGGAACTGCTGTCATAAGAGTTATAATAAGTCACAGAGCATGATTCAGACTTCATATTGTTATTATTCTGCTGTTAACGGATTACATGCAGGAATCTTGTAATACTGCAAATCAGACACTGGAGGGCGGACTAAGACCATTGTGTCCCTTTGTATGAAGGTCCTCTCCCTCACATATGAGCTGTGATGCTTCAGTGCATAAATCAGCTGCATTATAAACAAGGCTGATATCCTAATGACTCCTAATTGCACTCCAACTAAATTTATGTTATTTCCCTCCGCAGCAACATCCCTTCTTCACCTCCCACGAGGCCAAAGAAACCGACGTGGCTAGCTTTGTGAAAGTCATCTTAGGGGACTGAGTCGCCGCACTTGCATAGGAGGGAGGGAAGATCTGTTCAGAAGAAGAAAATAAAAATACAACAAACAAAAAGCACAAATCGCAACCCCAACCTTTACCTGCAGGACTCCCCCTGCCCCGCCTCGCCGTAATCTCACCCCCTCCTCCCTCCTGAATCAAGACACACGGAGCCCGGAGAAGCTGACGAAGGCGGTGGAGGAGTCTGTCCCCACCCCCCCCACATACCTGGCCTCCATGTCCTCTGTACATTACCTGGCACGGGAGGGGCACATAATCTGGAGTAATTTAAGATGTCTGTATGCAAAAACTCCCACTTCAGTTAGATTTGTCCCACCTCTGTGCACCGCCTACTACTCATTATTAGTCAGCGAGTTGACTGCGTGTGGAGTTAAACCACCACAATGGTCAAACTCTTCTTTTTTTCTGAAAAACAAGACGTGAAAAGAGGTGCAGATTATATTTAAAAAAAAGATGAATGATATAATGCTATCTATGTATAATCTAAATGTTTGTATACTCAAAGCAAGTGTTGCATCGGTTTATTAATTGACTGCATGTACAGAATATATCTCTGGGTAAACACGGGCTCAGATGGCCAGTGAGGAACAGTCGTAGAGTCCGATAGTTGAAGACCCGCAGGGCCTCACTTCATGGCCTCTTAGTGGTCGCAAATAGGTACTGCACTTCAACTGCTTTCCCTTGATTACAGCAGAGGGTCTACTACACGTTTAGGGCTCTGGCTGCCTGTGAGTGTGCGTAAGTGTGTTTGTATGCGTGTGAGTTGGTGCATGATGTATGTGTGTGTGTGTGTGTGTGTGTGTGTGTGTTTGTTTGTAGGGCTGCATGATTTGGGATAAAACTAGAACTTTTGCGCTCAGAGTTGAGATACCGAAAAGTTTCCTCTGCAGCCTCATAGTGCCTGTGAGAGCTTTTCAGTTCTAGTGATGGTCACGAATCAAGTTCCTGTTATTTATGTATTTTTGTGGCCAGGCGGCAGGATTTTCTTGTAGTTTTCGTGGCCTTGGTGCCATCATATTGTACTTGTACGCATTTCGATGTAGAGCTATAGGGTGCAGCGATTAGTTGATGGAAAGAAAATAATTTGCCAAAGTAATTCAGTAATTTTTAGAGCAAAAATGTCAAACATTTGCTGCTTCCAGCTGCTTAAATGTAAGGATCGCTGCTTTTCTTTGTCATTTATGATAATAAATGAAGAGTCTTTGGGTTTTGGTCGGACAAAAGAAGCAACTTGAAGACGTAACTTTGCTTGCACAGCACGTAAATCTATAATATATATCCATAACAGTTCCTCACTTGAAGAATGTGAAGTTTTTGTCGGAACTTTGGTTGGATACAGTCATTTCTTCAGTTCTGACTCATTATTTATTAAATCTTCTTTGTTCATGGCTATTTTTGCCGCTGTGTCTGGCCTGGTCAAACAGGTCTCAAGAGCAGAATTCGGGACAAAGATGGATTTTGTCTTTGTGGAATCACAACAACGCCTCTCGGGACCCTTTTCCACCAAATTTTAACAGAGGGTGCTACACAATGCACAACAATTTGTAGAATATGACATGGCCACTTTGGTTCGCAAGGAGAACCTGCTATTTTATGGTTCCAGCTGGGAACTAACTTTCCAGGTTCTGAACCAATTTATTTTTGTTCGAAATGCTCCGAACGGTGTCAAAACTACGTGCTTGAACCGGAAAGGAGGTGTTTCCCTGTTGGTAAAAAGGACTATCGGTGGTTTGTGTTATAGAGGAAGTTGGATTGTGTTCATCCAGAGAGTGCAAAGTGCAAATTATGTGAACCATGTTCACATAGGCCCGTCAGACGAGGGTTTGGCTGAAATAAACTAGTTCGTGTGATGTGTCGTCTGAAGGCAGAAGTTTAAGCGTCTTCGGGAAATGAAGCTTTGGACACAAGTTTGACATCATTGTTTTGATTGTTTGGCAATATCCAACTGTCAGAAAAACGATCGATGAAAGGAATCGTTAATCTAGGAGATTCCGATATATTGGAAAATTTGGAACCCGTTCTTGATTCCCATCCCTAATCACAAGTAGACGCATTGAGATCCGTTCGCCACCACGTCTTACGTAACCTGTAACAAAGTCTTGTGTAAAAATTTGAAGCGCTTAGTTTGATGCAGCGGACCGCCCTGCTAATGCAAACACATAAATGTAATGAGACTGCGCAGAGGTACGAAATGTAAATCTGATGAGTCATGCAGCCCTACTTGACACACACACACACACACACACACACTTTACAGTGAGGTGTGTGTTGACATTGTGGTCAGTTGTGGGAGAAGATTGCCCATATTCTCCTTGTTGTCTGTACTGAGCCAATCACAACCCTCTCCACTCCATGTTCAACATGAAAAGAACTGGATATTATTACTATTATTATTATTATGATTAATATTATATTAATTATTGTTATTATTTAGATCCAGGTTTGTTTGTTTGTTTTCCCCAGACAGATTTACTGCAGTTTTTCTTATTTATTACAACTGCTGTTTTCCCTCTGAAAACTTGACCGATCCATTCGAGACTTTTCTTGTGTGTTTGTGTGGGCTGTGTGTGTTTTTGTCGTGTTCTTCTTGGCTCAAACACGTAAAATGCTTTTGAACTGTAACTTGCAAGCCTTCTATGTGCCTCTCTATAGAAAACAACTAAGGAAAATAATATGTTGTAATAAGGACGATGCAGGGATGTCTGCCTCTCCCGTCATATCCGCTTTCTCTTCTTCACGCCCTGCATGGCATCGCGATTCCACTTCCTGTTTGTTTTCATCACTTTTGTGTTTCTTGTCGTAGATGGAGCTCCGGTTCCAGTCAGTATTGTTCTTCTACACGTTTGTGCTCATCTCTGTCGTTGCCTTGGTTCTTGGCTTTTTTCTCGTGGTGGTTTCTGATGGTAGGAGACGCCTGTAGTTGTTATGCAAGTACTACTCTAATGACAAAATGGGAAACTTGAAATACTGTACGTGGCAGGGTACTGTCACAGTGGGAGAATTTACATCATCTTCTTGCCTATAAATATTTAGTTGCTCGATGTCTGTGTCTGTCTTCAGTCCATTTTAGCCCTGTTTCGGTCACTTTAGCTGTGTTGAAGTTGTTTGATTGTTGCTTAAAGGCTCAATCTGTGATGTAAAAGAAGACAAAAAGGATTCTGCTATCGCTCCTTATTTAATTAACAGGACTTCTTTTTAACCTTTTACCACCCAAAGGACGCTACCACTATGTAGAACATTCACCGAGGAAAATTACATGAATATGACCTTTTTAAAATACATGTATGAATAGACTAGAAACATCTTTTGTGTCATTTTGAGTTGTTAAAAATAATTTAGGCACAGTGCTTGGCAGAAAGTACAACTGGAAATGTCCAAGAAGGGTTAAATAACAAAGCTATCCATTTGTTTAGTTTTGGCAGAGCAGTGTTCAAGTAGAAATGCTGGATAGCAGCTACATTAAAGCTGCACTGATTTTATTTATTGTTTGGCCACTTGGGGGCAGCAACATAGCTGTAAACACATCATTGACATATTATCACATTATAAACAAGAACAACAATAGCATTTATTTTTGAACGTAAATCCAACATTTGCTCTCTTTTAGCCCTGTTTTGCTCATTAGCTGCTAAAAGATCTGTAACGTTCACCAGCTAGTGGCCAGCTGATGCTGGTTAGTCGGTAAAACATCTGTTTGATGAGAACGGTGAGACGGTTCAAATAATAAAACATTATCCCATCAGAATAATATAAAAAAATACTACAGGCAAATAAAAATGCCACACATGGAGGCTTCAAGGTCTTAAAACATACAGGAAATGTAATTGAAACACAAAACAATTACAGATTGAGCCTTTAACAAACTACACCAAGTTGTACTACATGAATTAACATTTGTATCTCGAAGAAGTAATATTCTGTCTTTGCTGTTTTGTCCGCAGTCAAAACAAACTCATTTGTCCACAGTACAGTCCGCTCTGTCATTTGAACGTGTTCACCAGGGAGTTTCCTGTTTTGTAGCAGACAGGCACATTTCCTTTCACCCTTCACACCATAATCTGCTCCCCGCTGGGCTCAGGTCCCACAACCTTCAGCTTACTCCAGGTAGCAGTTCCTCGAAGCGTTACTGACAGACAAAGATCTGGGCTGATAGAGCTTCCTCCTGTTTTTATTTGCAGCACTAAACTGTCGCCCTCCTCCATTAGTTCCTCCAATCGCTTCTTACCAAACCGTTTCACCACAGCCGGCTCTACCGAAAGCCGTCTGACACACGGTGGGTGCGATTGCGTTTTTACTCCTACGTGTGTCTCTTTGCGTCTTTCCTTACTTCATTTGTAATGAAGGTGAGTCAGCGGGCAGGTGGGAGCCTGTCAGACAAAACTCACTGCCAGAGACAATAGTGATGACATTAAGGGCTTCCTCATTAGTACATTTTTGTGCCATGGATGGAAATATACTTTTGAGAAACTCTAATTGCACTTAGTGTTTTATTGCATGATGAAATTAGCCAAATTCAAGTCACACTTTTCCTCAGCAGAGCAAAAAGGCTGTTTCCGTGCAGCGCGGACTGTCGCAGGTCTGTCTTCATCCGTCGTGTTTGTCCTGAACACAAGGAACTGGCAAGCCCCAGAGGATCTCATGATGAGTGGTGTACCAGAGTCCTCTTTGTTCTTCAGATAATCAGCATCATTTTCACTCATTTAGCGAATATGAGCAAAGAGCCCGAGTAGAAAAGCGAGGACTCATGTGAAACTCGGGGTCAGGGAACGGGGAGTCTTTGAGGAGGGGGACAGCGTGTGCATCCCTGCTGCTTATTGAGCATCCAGGAGAGAACCAGTCCAGACACTCTGACATCCCAACTGTTGAAAACAACTGGATGCTCCACCTGCGTTCATCATCCTGTGCATGGTCTTGTCGCAGTGATTTGGGTGTGTGTAGTATTTATGTGGTCTTTTAAGTGCCTAACGATGCATGTCTGTGGTGAACATTAGGTTTAAACACTTCTACGTCTTTGTGAACGATGCTTAAAACACTGTTTTTGTCCTCCAGTTCTTCTCCGGGACACACTGACACTGCATGTTGCTGTGATGTTTTGCACTGTACTGAGGAGCCATATCACAAACTCACAGAGGGGTGTTACTGTAAGAGTCATTTTGACCGTGAAAGGTTGCGGTCTACGTGGTGTTTCTGGCTTTTTCAAAAGAGAGCTTGGGATTATGAGGTTCTGACTTTTTGTATACTGTAAATTCTCAAATCTATCTCTTATCTGAAGAGGCTTTTATTTGAGACAGGCTATTTTTAAGTATATTTAAGCCTTTCTACTCCCATTAGCTTGTTGATGCTGCCTAACACTTTGAATCCACCGGGCATGGCTCTGCAAAGTTGGGTTTGCAGAACTGTTGCCGCTTCATGCCGCATTTCCCATTTCAAGATTCACACAAAACGGGACCCCATTTGTGAAAACATTGCTCAATAGTGCCACTAGTGGACAAAAACTCCTCAGGGTCCCTTTAACATGAACGTGCGCAAAGCTGAATCAATCACTCGAAAGGAACGGTAGCAGTGTCAACGTTTCATCCTACAGTAATTAGTAATTTCTACCAAGTTTGGAAGTAAAACAGTTTTCCATTTACTTTAGAAAATCAAATATTTCAGAGATATTGGTATGGGTGCCAAATTGGCTTGATTTGTGAGTTTAATTTCACACTGTTGTCCCACAAGGCCGTGTGTAAAGAGAAGCAGTAGCTCTTCATGGCTGGAAAGTATCTCTTTCTACTAATTGCTGCTCCAGCAAGATCTCATAACACTAAACCAAAAGATGATATGTACAATGTTTGGAATGGCATTACTCTTACATAACTCTTTGTAAATTTAATATGTTAAATTGGCGGCAGCTTTCTAAATTTGCAGTTTGAATAACATCTGTCAACGGCAAATGGTACATTAAGTTAATAAACGTACTACAAGGAGTTTTTAACTGGTTATGGAGCAGTCTCAGTTTAATACTGATGCCTCTATGTGACCTACATAAACAAACAAGACCATTAGAGAGAAGATTGGATATTTTCTATATTCCTTATGCCTGCCACGATTTTTTTGAAAACTAACCGAATTCTCTGTGCCCTTTCTATGTCTGACTTCCTGCCATTCACGATCCATTCTGTGCTGCTTGGCGTGAAATATTTGTAGCGGAGAGATGCTTCTGGGTTGCACCACAGCGCTTCTGGTGGAATTTGGAGCATTGTCAAGAGCGGGCGTGAGACAGAATGCATCGCAGCCATGTCCGGTGAAATTTGGGGGATAATGTAAAAGTACACTACTCGCAAAAAGTTAGGGATATTCCACTTTCGGGTGAAAATTATGGAAAATCTAAAAAGTTGATGCTACAGTGATATTATATCATGAAAGTAGGGCATTTAAGTAGAAGGTCAAATTAAGGTCACCTGGAAAGGTTATAGTGCATTTTATGTACATTCTGAAATTTCATCTGAAAGCCGAATATCCCTAACTTTTTGTGAGTAGTGTATACGACCAAAACATGCATATAAAATGTATTAATATTAGTTTGAATTGCAGAATTGTGAGAGTGGGGATTACACAAATGTGCGTTGTGCTAAATTTACAGAGCTATTAGTAAAGGGATGGCCCCTCACCTTCATTCAGTACCAACCGACAGGCCTGGCTCTGGCTAATATTTGAGAATTTACAGTATCTACGTATTAATGGTGATATTACATTTATTTATGGTTGTGTAAAGTTCTATATTTTTAAAGCGGGACACAATTGTTTGACGCTCAGTCTCCCAAAGCTTCACTCAGAACCTTCTAACTCCACACTTCATTTCTTCAGCTTGGCATACAGCGTTTACACTTCTGGTCACAGTTGACTCATATTCAATTTTCAACAGGCTATAATGAGAAAAGAGTCTAGTCCAATCACTCATCACATGGCATTTTCCTGTCTCTGTGTGTGTGTGTGTGTGTGTGTGTGCACGTGTGTGCGCGTGTGTGTGCGCATTTGTCTGTCCCAGCCAGCGTGCTGGCCAAAGGGCAGTGCTATCTTTACCCTGCTGTTCCTCTCTGGGGAGATAATGAAGCGAGTCACGTCGCTGCCACAGATAAAACCGTCACCCCCCTTACTCAAAACCTGCATCAAGAAAGTTTTTTTTTTTGTCTCAGCTTCTCTCACGTGTCAGGCTTTTTGAGAGTGTTTTCTCTTCATACATGTCTGCTTGCATGTGGGAATTCCCGTCCGCGAGTCTATTTGCGGCTCGTGTTCACCTGCTGAGTAAACCTCAGTCACTGGGGGTTAACGGGGGCAGGACGTCCGAGTGGAAACAGTCCTCGGCGGGCGATTATTGTCACATCCCATCATGATTCCCCTCTTAACATCTGAGTTTATCTGAGCACCCCACAACAGGCACGTATTTCTGGATGATGCGTCTGTGACATCCAGTTGGCAGCGAGGGTTTTTACTGGAACTAGACTTTTTTTTCTTTTTTTAAAGTGCTTGAAGGTCGGATGCAGATTTGAGGCTCGTGAGAGAATCAGAGGAAATTTCCTCACCTTTGTCCTCATCCTCAAAATGTGTCAGCGGATGAATCAAAGGTGTCGACACGGCCCGTGTGTGACGCTTCCAGCCCTTTACAAACTGTGCTCTGCCAGGTTTCTGCCGGACTATATCGAGTGTAAATCTGTTGTTTGTGCGTGAACCGTGCTGAGGTTTCTTGAACGCTTTTGTTTTCCCCCATCTATCGCACAACACTTCTCGCTTCAAGCGTTGTCGAGGTCGAATGCTACGACATGACTTGTGAACCGTGGAGCTTTGTGTTTCTCTGTTGCAGGTGGTAAACTGCTGGTACACACAGCTGTATGTGACTTCTGATGTTGCGGTGTTGTGTTCTTTTATTGGGGGTTGGGGGGGGGGATTTGTGTTCGGGCTGGTTTTCTAAAATAAGACGTATCCAGAGATGCTACTGTACGTGGAAGAGGGTCTTTCGTTGCTGTTGGGTGGGTTCGGGGGAGGGTTACCGTGGCTACAGCTCCTTGCCCCGTGGGAAGTGAAGTTCTCAGTATATTTACACATCTCTAAAGCCTCTGCTAAAGACTGATGACTGTTCATTTAGAGCTCAATGAATTTCTATAACTATTTTAGATTGCTCAAACTGATTATGTGCAATTGTAATGATGGAAATTCAATAAAAAAAGAGGTATTTTTACACAATAAGCTCCGTGTCTGATCTGTTTTAGCTTGTCTTTTATTTCAGGGGTTCAATACGCTTCAAACGAACTAAGAATGTGCAAAAAGGACTTTACATGTCTCCGTAGTCTCGACACAATGAAACCTTTAACTTTTTCTAACAGACTCTCCCCATTCAGTTTGCCTCAGTAGCTGGTTTGGCACTGAAATCTGATTGGCCACACCAAATTATACCACATTATCCTCCTTCACTCTGAGTCTGTGACAGGCTTCATTTTAAAGATGGAGTAAAGATACCATATGAGACTAGATGAGCTAAGAAGCACTTGGAAGCAGACTGAGGCCTTCAGTATCTACAGCTAGTCGGACACAGTGGTGCTTTGAGCTAAATGCTAATGCCCCCCCGGAGACACCCCTGGTCCTCCTCAGCGGCTACCTTTCAGGAACCAACACATTCAGCATCTGTTTGACACTTGGCACATTTTTTTAAGGACTTAAAAAATATGTTTTTTATTTCCCAGCCATCTGGACGTCCGATAATTGTTTAAGATTTTGTACCCAATCAAACTCCAGAGATCGGCTCAGAAGTCCTCACTTTCTGGAGGTGGACAAACGTAACACCCTGGAGGGGACGTGCATAAAACATGGTACAGTTTTCCTTTGTTACAATGTCATTTAAATGCTTCCAAATAAAACTTGAACTTTTTGTTGAAGCCTGATTTTGAAGACGTCTACATGTGTTTGGATCTATATGCGACCTAATCAGCTGCCGGGTTCTTTCTTTTACTCTGTGTTTGTCTTTTTATTGCCCTGCTGGCCTGGGACTGATGTGTTTGGTCAGTAAACTCAGAGAAAAGTCACGTAGCGCAGCAGCTCTGAAGCGGTGTGCTTCAGGGCTGGGAACTGGACCCGTTGAACTTCCGTACAGTACGAGGATATTGCGTGCACAAAAACAGAAAATAAAAACACACAATCTGCACACCATGGCGAACAAAAGCAAGATGAGAGAGTGAGGGAAGCAAAACAACCCTGAGGAAAGCTAAACAGTGAGCTGAGAGGTGATTGGACGAGAACGCAAACTACCTGCTGCTCCTCGTTTCTCACCCGCCACCTGCTCCGACATACGGCTTGTTTTGACGCACATCCCTCCTCCCCTGAAGTCAGTTCTTAGACTTTTAAGTCTGAAAGTGGATATTTTTAGCTCTATGCTGTAGCGCACAACGTCTTCCTTCCTTTCGCGACCATCTCTCAGACCGCGGGGGGGCAAAGTTCACCCTACAGTGTGGAAACCCCCCATCCTGCATTCTTAGAAAGTAGAATGAAGTCTCGCATCAGGACGCAGTTATGTTTATTATTTACGAGGACTGGAGGGGGGGGGGTTGCCCGTCACTACTTCACACCCCCTGAATCCTGGCCGTTTGGTATAAATCAGGCCACCTCTCGAGGTCAGGGTCCGGGAGATGCCAGGCCTTCTTCCAACTGCCCACCGCTCTCCGGTGTCGCTGGAATGCTGTTCTGTGTATTTTTAACAGCACCACGACTGGTTGCTTTTATATTCTCCAACATTGTGTTTTCTCCTTCATCCTCACTGCAGAGCGGTGCAGCACCTTTACCGTACTGTGAGCTGTCTGTATCTTAAAGGCCCAACCAGCCGTATAACTCAAAAAGAGAAACAGTTTAATGATACTATTATTATTTTAGTTTTTTTTAGAAAAGCTTGTTTAGTTAGTAGTAGTAGTAGTAGTAGTAGTAGTAGTAGTAGTAGTAGTAGTAGTAGTAGTAGTGTTTTTGCAAGTTTTTAGCACAACTGTTCATGATTACACTTTTGCTGATGACACTTTTTTACACTCAAATTACGCCAAAACTTTAGAGTTTTGACAACTTCAACACGTGCTACATTGAGTTTGGGGATTTAGCATTTCCTCTACAATCAAAGGTATTTTTAATTACCACTTAATAATTGGTAGCATAAACACAAGATTTAAAGTATAAATTAGGCTACTCATAAAATGAACTTGTTCCAACTAGTTTTTCCACGTTATTTATGTCGACACAACTCATCAAAACACTGTAACTTCAAATGCAACCATACATTTAACTACGTGGCCACAATATGTCCAATGAATTATGTTTAGAGTGTAAATACACGCTGTATAGAGTTCTTATTAGTTTCCAACCTGCAGCTGTTGACTTCCACTCAGTGCAACATGGATATCACTGCAGACTTTTAAAACTGGCTTGAGTTGTTTAATCCATCACAGTGAACATTGTTCATACTGTCTGTACTCTGTGACGACTTTTGACTTAAACATTACTTTTATTTTTCATTCCACACTCAGCGTTTGATGTTGGCCTTTATGAACAAACAGCAGCCACACCTGTTCATTCAATAAACATTTACTGTGGGATGTGTTGCTTTCCTGCTGCGACTTCCTTTTTTATGCTTTTCTTCCCGCCTCAAGGTAAAAAAAAGCCTCTCGACTCCATCTCCACTTTATTTGTTTTCCACGGAGGCTCTGAGGCCGTTCACATACATTATTCATGCCACCACTCGTACACGTCGAGCCCAGCGGGAGATTCCTCGCTGCACGTCTGCCGTGTTGCTGCTGCGTGCCCTGGTTTGAATTTCAGAATATAAGCGACTCCCATACTGAAAGCTGGTGATCTCATGGAAACTCTTCTGAGCGGTGCACTTAAAAACTGATTTATAATGAAATGCAGCCCCTGAGTTTTTTGAAGGGGGGGTGGATGTAAGGTTTGGGGTTCTGCACTGGACTGCTGGGGGAGTTTTTATGTTCCTTAAACTTTATGCTTCTGTGTAACTAAAAGCAGCCATCGCATCCTGTCATGTCCAGTGACAGAATTTCCTGCAGACATGTGGGGGGGCCTTAATGCACACTGAACCCCGGCTTCTAACTGTAAATAGCACTCAACAAAGCCTTACGTGACCCGGGCTTTCTTCTCTGAGAGTTCAGCAAAAGAAAAGGCCTCCGGAGCATAAAGGCAAGCCACTCAGGCCTCAGCTTCTGCAACTGTATGACACAACTGACAAGTGGATATTTTCATCCTGTTAAGAGAGAGAGAGAAAAAAAAAGTCCTCATGATAATCTCCAATCCCTCCGTCCCCCTTGAATCTCCTCAGGCTGCTAATAGATGAGCAAAGCCAAAAAGTCTGGGCAACAATAAAAGGCTTTCTGAGGAAAAGGGAGGGGCGGGGCTGTACTTATTTAGTCAAGAGAGGGGAGGGAGCAAGGGCGGGGCTTGGCGGCGGGAGGTGGAGGTGGTGATGTAGAGGGAGGGATGTGGGGGGGGGCATTGCTTGTGCACCTGCGTTAGAGTAGCTCCTTGGGAAAAGGGAAGAAAACAGGATCTAAAACTCAAACAACATCCCGTAACCCCCCCTCCACCCCCCCATCCCAGAAGTGTTTATGCTGTTTTTCCTGCTCCTCTCTGTAAAAAAGTGGGAAAGAGATGAATCAGTCAGAGGGGGGCTTGTGTAAGGATGGGACTGGGAGTGGTATTTCCTTATCGCAGGCCTCGGCTCATCTACATACAAGTCATTTCCTTCATTTATCTTTTTTATTCAAATCGCCGCTCTGGGAATGAACAGATCCTGTTTTGATGAATGAAAATGTGATCATTCTTGCTTTAATCTTAAAATACGACTGCTGACTGTGACAAAGTTTTACAGTAGCTCATGTTATAGTGACAATGATCCCTTTTGGGAAGTTTTGAAAGAGAGGGAATTCCCTGTAATTGAAAACAATCCCAGTATAGTGTCGGAACCACGTCCAGTAGCTTACATGCTTCCTGGTACTGTTGTCTTATTCCTTCCTTTTTGTATTATTTCTGTGCGTATGAGGGAGAGAAGAAAGGTAAATGCGTTGATGAAGAAATAAAAAAACAGCTCATTCAGAAACAATATTACGTGCATTAAAAATAACTTTTTTTCTGCACTTACGGACCATCATGACACCAGACAACCGAGAACAAATAAGAGATCAAATGTGGGAAATAAAAGTAGCTAATAAACAAAACAAGGAAAACACTGTTTATATGTATAAATATTTAACTTCTTATTATGTTCCTTTAAAAGAGGCGAATGGCCCTCTTTAGGGACTGTATGAAAATTATTGCTGCGATGATGAACCTTATGTTTCACTTTTTAAAAAGAATAGACCCTTCCCATTATTAATACATACTCCGGATCCTCCGCTTGACAAAATTACAACATTCAAGCAGAATGTAAATCTCCCAAATCCGACATTAGGAGCGGAATCAGCAATTCCCAACATTATGATCAACACAACACATGGTGCAGCCTGTTTACTGAGCTTTTCAGCTGAACTAAGATACTTCTGGGGGAACATTTTATTGTACAGTTAATATTTTAGATATTTTGGGAAAAAACTAAATTTTAAAGTCAACATTTCAGATATTTGGTGGAAAACATCAAATGGAAAAAGCCAAATAAAACCAGAACCCAGTTGTCTGTCCCCGGGGATACACAGCTTGCATAAGATGCTGTACTCGGCCAGTCTGACCACACACACTGTGTCGTGCCTGCTCACCACAGAGGAAGTGGCTGCCAGAGAGGAAGTGAACATGTCCCGTTTGCGAGCGCAGCCGAGGGGAAGAAGAAGTGTTAAAGTTATTAGCCGAGTGGGAGCGCTGCGTTCAGGGGGCATCCTGTGCACAACAAATGCTTCCTGCTCCTGGCTCCAACGACACAAAACAACCACAGAGGGAGGGCGGGGAGAGTGGAGAGGAGCACGGAGGGAAACTGAGAACTTAACCCTGCTGACATGTGAACCTGCACACAACTAAACACAGGTGGAAACTATGCTGTGCCCTCAGGAAAATACACTCACTCCCCAGAAGGCTGCCTCTCTCTCTCTCTCTCTCTCTCTCTCTCTCTCTCTATACAGTGAGCTCCTATAGAGGTCCTCGAACTCCTCAATGGAAAATTCATGTTTTTCATTTTAGCAGGCACATTCCTGCACACACACACACACACACACACACACACACACGATGGGGCCCCTCCTGACTGGATGGCTTATTAAACTCACGAGAACATCAGATTACTGCACATTATGAAATTATTGAATAAAATCTGTGATGCAACAGGGCAGCAGGATTGACAAAGCCTGTTCCTGGCTCACCGCCTGCCGTACCTGAGCCCCCACATCCTGGCTGGTCCCACCGGGCTCGACACTGATCTGATGAGGCTCATCAAAATCGGAATAATAAGTGCCGCATGTTTTCATCCCTCCTGAGATCTGGACAAATGGAATCGGTTTCGGCCCGGTGGTCCAGTTTTTATCAAAATTTTTAGGGTTTTGAAACGTAAGCATGCAATGACAAAATGTTCTTTGCTCCTTACAGAAGGGTGTCGGAGGAATTTTGAAGAACATTTCTCAAATGATCAGTGAGCCAATCAGACAAATGGCAATGTCACTTTGTTTGTATGTCGGGCCTTTAAAATACAGAGGTGACTCATAGTGCTTTACCTAAAGGGAAGAAATGCATAAGAACTTAATACAAAGCTTAAATCAATTAAAATAGTATTAAATGAGATTCAATTTAAAATTAAATGAAATAATATAACAAAAATAATGTTAGGCTAGATATACTAGAGAGGCAAATGAGGATTTCCACATCCATGAGCCCCATAAATTAGTATCAGTTTAATTGGTCTATATTAATACCTGTGCATAATTTTAAAGTCAAGATTTCAGATATTTTGGTGAAAACTTGACTTTAAAGTTTTAAATAATTATATTTTGGGAAAAAACACAATTTTGCTGAAAAGATTTCAGATATTTGGGGGGGGGAATCTATTTTAAAGTCAACAGTTTAAATCGAGGGGTGTAAGGATTCACCTACACAAGTCGGAAATCAGTTTTAACGTTATAGTTGGGACTACATCTGTACGCGGACCCCTGGATTGATCTGAACATACCACGAACCGGTCAATGGTCAGATTCTAAAGTTACAAATCTGTTGACTGCTGCTTTGTTGCTAACAGCGTCTCCACTCTCATGAAGGGTAAAGGTCAACGCCAGGGTCTCGCCACAAGAGCAGCAAGAGTAAGGTTAGCACAGCGTGGCTCACTGACACCCCTAATAAATACAGTTTCAGTGGAGTAATAATATACCCCACAGTCAGTAAAGTGCAGTGAGATCTGACTCCAGTTGGCGTATTTAAGATCATCAGAAATTCTATAATCAGCTTTATCATGTTTCATTCCTTCAAAAAATTCCCTACATTTTCAAAGTGATGTTATCCTGCAGGAGGCTAAATCATTAAAACATTTTAAAGATGTTATTTTATTTCTGCAAAATCTATAATATCTGCAGAATCAGGTCACATGAAGAATTTCCAATGAGCAGCCACACTGACCCAAATTATGGGAAATTACCTGAAATGGAAACACAAAGTAAATTAAACTGGAACAGGAAGCTGGTAATAGACAGTAGTATGATACACCAGAGAAAAAGGATAAGAGGTATTCGGAAGCTTGCTGATGAGGGCGAAATCGATGCCAATTTTATTCTTGTTGATAGCGGTGCAACATCCAACCAAAACTCACAGGAAAGCAGCCGCTGCAAAACACTATCCTTTTCTCTGTAACAAGGAAATGACCTTGAAACAATAGGTGTCTTGGGAAAGTAAGTGAGAGTAGACTTACGATAAATAAAATTATCGAGAAAATGTATTAACGACGCTCAAATTCAAAACTGAAACTTGAGTTACAATCCCTAAGATTTAATTCCTGGTTGATTTGGCGACACCTGTGGTCGCTGGTTGTTACTGCAAGTGCATCTTCTCTATAAAAGCAAGAAATCTGTGTGTGTGTGTGTGTGTGTGTGTGTGTCTGCCTCAAATATCTCTGCAGATCAAGATCACACTGACCTGAGAGTTTCAACATGGCTGCTGTGTGGTTTAAGGGTGTGCAATGTCGGCTTTGTTTGGACTACAAAGATACCATTAATAAATTATTTCATGAATGATTTACGAATTCCGCTAGCATTGTCAACCGTAACCACCATAGCCACGTGCGCACCAGAGCCAATCACCCTCACGACACACCTTAAGAAACACGCTGATCTATACCTGCAGCAGCGCTAGCGGCTTTATACCTGCAGCGGATTTTGCCCGCTGTTCGGTCCCGTTCTGTGCATCTAAACTGACTGTTGTGGATTACTGAGACTGAACGAGTCTGAGACTGTTCCCGTCTGAGGAGATCCGGATATGCGAGGACAACAAACTGGAATCGGAATCTGTGGATGTTAGCGAGCTGCTACACCTTCAAACACAACCTAATTTGGCCATCTATGAAAAAGCTACTGAACCTCCCACTTTTCTTTTGCAATACATACTTCCTACGGGCACTGCACTAGTT
This sequence comes from Dicentrarchus labrax, assembly GCF_905237075.1. Lineage (NCBI taxonomy): Eukaryota > Metazoa > Chordata > Actinopteri > Moronidae > Dicentrarchus > Dicentrarchus labrax. The sequence continues at coordinate 21,720,287 of NW_026136712.1, read as the reverse complement.
TTAATTCTACTGGTTCCAGAGTTTTGTTTAAAGTGACACATGTATTGATCACTGATGCATTATTGTCTATCGTAAAAATGGTTGTTTTTCCTGCGAATATCTTGTATGTGTAGGTAATTTGGGAAAGGTGGACTCCGCCAGTAACAATGAAAACTACTATGTAGAAAGGCACAGACTGTAATAATGACAGTTATTAGTTAGTTTAGCTATTGCTGACGTAAAATTTTGCCCATAAACAGAACTAAAAATGTCTTTTGATGTAATGAAAATCTTAAACAAGCAAAGTTGGGGTATATGCGAAAGTAAGATTTAAAAAAGAAAACAAAACTGATGCAGAGGTGACAGATTTATCCTGACCTAAACGCTGGAGCCTACATTTCCCATAATGCAAGTAAATTTTTTTCCACATTAACACTTAATATTAAAGTGTACCTGCAACCGTCAATTCAAAGCAAATTTTTAAAAAGGAATCAAGGGCCGTAGACTCAACATCTACTGTAGTGAGTGACAGACTGACCACTGTTCAACGTGGAACAGCAAGCTGGTAGTCCGTGGTAACCGAGCTAACCAGCCACAAACAGCTGCTGTCAGACTCTCCATGTCCGCTCTAGAAACCCAGCTGAGGCTTTTAGAGTCACTAGAAGCACATTCACAGCAACTTTGTACAAGTTTGTGTGTGGTACCTGTGTTGTGGCTAATTCTCTGGTATATGGCTGCATGTCTGTGACGGTAATGTCAGTGTGTAAGACTAAGGTAAAGATTGTGGTCCAGGGGTGCTTCTACACCGTTAGAACTCCAAACCACTGCACCAAAACATAAAAATACTAGAGGGTTAAAAACTAGCATGAACTCAAATTGGAGTTTGGGGGCGGCAGGTTGCCCACCTCTGATTAGGAGACAGTAATGCTCCTTAATTAACATAAATAACACAAGTAGTCCCAAACAGTTAACACCATGTCAGCATTGGCCTTACAAGGTTCACAGTGATTTAAAACACAGATTTTCTTAAATTTGGTAAGATTGTCCATATCAACACCATAATTGATTGTTTTATCACAGTATAATTTAGTTTATCTTAGCTTTACCTTACCTCAAAAAAACATGTTTAAAGTGTGCAATACCTCTTTAAGAATTTTAACTTATAGTACAGATTTCAGTGGTAGAAGTTCAGGTCTGTGATACTGTACCACAGCTATTTCAATCTAAAGCCGTCCCCTAAGCTCGTCTATTCCTGAGTGTCCGCTCAGACGTGTACAAACCTGTCTGTCCGGTCCAAAGTGGTCGTAGGTGCCCCTGTTGTGCCTACGTGGTGTGCCCCTGTGCCAAACATGTGCCCCACCCCCGTCAAAGGCCACATCCCTTGAAACCACCCCTCTGGCTTTTGTTTGGGCAATTGGCACTGACAGGTTCAGCTGTTATTAACCATCTTGTGGCAATCTCACCTCTGGCGCAACCCACCACGCATGCCCTGAAGAGCGAGAGGAGGGCACACGCAGCACATACCAGGTTTGCCCTCTGTTATTCCCTCTTTCTCGCTACCATCAATCACTTGTTCAGGCGTGGTAAACAGCATCCAGTGTGTAGCTGGATGCTGCAGCTGTCTGAAATTGCAGTCGGGGCAACGTGCACTCCTTTTACTCTCACTGGCCCCTAATGACTTAAAAGGGAACACTTGCCATGTTTTTATGTGGACACCCAATCAGTGTTGATGCTAAATCTAGTCAACAGAAGCAATAAATAACCTTTCAGTTGTGCTAGCTCCCTCCCTCTTTGCAAATTATAAAAATGCATCACAAAGCTGCAAAGGACTGTGACTTTAGGGGGCATGGCCTCAACACCAACCGTAGTGATTGACAGACTGACCGCAGCAGCGTAGCAGAAACAGCGAGTTGGTAGTCAGAGCTAACAGAGCCAATGAGCAGCTGCTGTCAGAGTTTGTGCCCAAGCTGGAAACACAGAGTCCGCTGGAGCTTTTAGAGTCACTAGAAGCACATTCATGGCAAGTTGCTGTGTGCTACTTGTGTTGTAGCTAAACTAGCAGCTCAGAGAGGTGTTTTCTCTGCACCATGTTTCTTCTTTGGTTTTGGCGCAGTATTTGTCATTGGTGCCTCACTCCATGTTTTTCTCTCCTGTGGTTCTGGTTATCTGCTCTCCGGTATGTGTGTGTGTCTGTGGGGCGTCAGTGTGTGGCATCAAGGTAAAGAAGTCCAAACCACTGCGCAGGTTTTTGTTCTTTGCAGGTATCTGACCCAGTGCAGGACTTAGAGCGGAGGGTGGGAGGTGGGCTTCCCTGCTGTGATTAGAGGGTGTTAAAAGTATTTTTATGACATGAAGTAGTCCCGGTTTTCATAACTTTGGGCATACAGTCATATAATTTAGTTAATAACTGAATAGCTCAAATACAAGTTTAAGGGTAGAGTACCTCTTTAACTAGTAACCTAAAAGAAACATAAAAACTATATTATAGGATAAGACCACACCACCTGTCTGTGGTGCCTCGGCCCCGCTGTCTCACTTGGACCGCAAACAAACGACCACTTTGTACAAAGTCGACAGAAGCTTCTCAGATGCGTCTGTGTCAAATTTTGAATTCAAAGCAGGTCATTACACTGAAAATGAACCACGTTCGAACACATTTTTGAATTTTGAATAAAAAGTGACAGCCCTGTTAGAAACAAGGTGGTTCAACATGGAGGCGGCCTTTTCATTTTTAAGGTAACAAAAACACAATGATTCTTATTTTCAGCTGATAATGCACTAATTAAATCTATGACTATTCTATTCTATTTCTGCCAATAGATCCTCATCCTAAATGTTACAAGCTGCAGTTACAGCACTTAAAGTGCTAACACAACCATCCAGCTGCACTCTGCCTTAAATCAAGTGCATCCTTTAATCTGCAGGTGCCCCGCCCACTAATTTGGCCCATTATGCAATGTCTAAACACCTGTTGATTCACATGTTGCTTCATCAAAACGTTACTCCTTATATCGGAATTATCATGTTTGGAGCTTGTTGCTATCGCCATTCTTACTGCTCTTCATCAAACTTTAACTTCCTCACCTGTCAGCCTTCATGGCGCGTTTACGGTTTGGTAAGTTTTCCTGTTGGTGCAGTGGATGCAAACTCACTGCAACTCCTTCCAAATGGTTTGGGAATAACGGATTTCACTTCAGCAAGGTAAGGAGTGCTGATTATGCTGTTATATGTGTATGTGTATACATGTGCTGTCTTTATTATCTGTGGTCTCTTAACGCTGCTGCTTTTTTAATTGTTGGTGTATTTGCATTAGTATTAATTATGAATCGTTTTATTGCTGTGACTGATTTAATTATTCGTGTTTGGCACATTCATTATGATTCATGCTTTTATTAGAGTGCTTTTGATTTTCTAATGTCAGGCTGCAAAATAACCTTTTAGTCCACCGGCTAAATGATTAGTGAATGTTCAAATTCTACCAGACAATCAACAGATTATTATTGTGGTTTTGGCTATGAGTGAAGCAAATCTACTTTACTAGCATTTTGGTTGGTTGCTGCATGGTGCTAATTGTGTGTCCTAGTATTGAAAAATGAATCCTCTTGTTTGACTGTTTTGGTTATTGTGGGCTGAAGTGAATTAGTTGCAGTAGTTGTTGATTTTACATTGGCTGTATGGATGTCACCATGTAATGCAAAGCCCATTCATATAATATTTTTTGCTGTGAGGAAATAGAGATTGTCTTTTATTATCCCTTTGAACTGTTCAGCAGTATTGTAATCGCTATTATCTTGAAATGATTAATTTCCCCGTAACTCTTTGATTAATGGAGAAAATGACCGACAGAATAAGAAAAGATGGCACTGCACACAGGAATGTAGGGAAAGAATAAATACAATAGAATAAAATACAACAAAATATAATAAAAGAATATATTCTATATACAGTGAAATAGAATAATGAAGTTGATAATAAAAATAAATGTTAGTTGCAGCCCTCAGTTTAAGCTCTCTTTCTCAAGTCTCAAGACTATTCATGTTGGTTTTCTAATGTTCTTTTACATGAAGGATTATAGCTCTACTTTGGCTGTATGTGACCTCTAATAGTTAAATTGCATGTGTGTGTGTCTGTGTGTAAATTTTGATTATACCATCTAGGATACCATGTAGCATTAAAACAACGGCGCCTCCCTGGATGGGAGTGATGAAGTGGAAGCGTATATATCACCTCTGCACATAATAAATGCATTCCACACAAGTTTCCTGTCCGTACAGTATTTGAATATCACAGATATGTTAATGCTCCTCTAACACCGTATAGCTGGTAAACAGTCTCCATCAGTGTCGACCTTCACACAGACGATTTACAGACCAGCAAGTGTGACCAACCTGATACTGCCGCCCAGGACCGAGGGTGTAAAGGTTCAGGGCCGCTGCTTTAGGAGCTGGGGATTAACTTCACTGTGAAACTATTCATCACAATGCTGCCGGGCCTTGTTTTGAATAAGAAACTCTACCCGGTAACAACAAGGCATCTCCCGCGCTTAAAGCGACAATGCGGAGGTCGCGCTGAGGGACTCGGTGGAAGCTCCACGCCCTCTGTCACTGCACGAAGTGGGTCAACTCCTCAGGCTTTAAAATGTAAACAGTGTATAGAGTGACCAACTTAAAGACGTCTCGTGTGCCCCACAATCACCTGCACGTGTATCCCATATAGGTTGCTTCTTCATATAGAAGCATGATGGCATGGGGCCAACACAGGGGCCAACACAGGGGCCAACACAGCCAGTGTGCCAATCATTCTCTTATGATTAAAAATATTGCTCTGTAAATAATTTTATTGTAAAAAAATTATTTTATATGAGCTGCATTGATTGAAACAAATGGGTCAATTCAATCAGGTGACACAAAAATGACAGATCCTTAGGGAAGAAATTAGACAGTGCTGATTGAAACAGAAATAAAACCAGGTCAGTTTAGTCCAGTCCGAAGTGCAGAGAGGATAATAAACCTGAGAGGACCTCCGGAAGAGAAGAGTAACAGCACATCTATCTGGGGAAAGCTATAAATGAATTAGCTTCGCAGGAGATTTGTTTGATAATGTTAATTGTGACAAAACAGCTTTATAATGAAGTACTGTGGTTCTGAAGAGATGCTCTACAGATGGATCAGTTGGAGGACTGTAAGAACCGGTCAGCAGATTGATCAAACACTCAAATAACCATCCAAGTAATTCGGTCAAAAAGGGATCTTCTCTCAGAAATGAGTCAGAAGCTTAGACGGAGTTAAGAGGTAAATACGAGCTAAACTGCAGATATTCATCGTGAGGGGGAATCTTATTTTTCATCATACATGTCAACAGCATTCATATAACATCCCCACACTGTCCAGACAATAGAAAGGGGAGAGGAAACAGGCTGGGAGGTAAAGGGAGCTTAAACCCAAAGTTTTTATTATGAATTGATCAGAGCAGCGCCCGCAGACGGACCCGGATCAGGGTTACGAACGGTGGGAGCGTTTTCTGTGAAGAGGAAGCGAAAGGAGAGTGGAGATGTTGGCAGCCTTGCACGCTTTCTCCCCTCGCGGTTCCATTGTATCGCATGTCTCCTGCCCTTCTTTCTTTCCACTCGCTCTTCCTCTGTGTAACTCAAGACCACACAACACAGTTGGCCGTGGCTCGGGTAAAATTGAAACATCAAAGCGAAGTTGCTGAGTGGATAGAAAGAGACCACGTATTCCCCCCTTCTGCTGCTTCGATTGTCACGTTTTTTCCATCTGAAAAGCCTGGGCCGATCATGTTCCTTGATTGCAGTTAGTTTCCCCTTGTTAAAGAGAAAATAGAAGCTTAGGGGTTAAATTTAGATTTACTGAATATCTACTCGGAGACCAGACCCTGCTGCATCTGCTGGGGTCAGTGCATCTGTCTTGCTGTCTTTATTTAAGTCCCTGCAAATAGCAGCGAGAAGGGACGAGTTTATCTTGACTGATGGATTTAATCCACCACTGAGCGCTGGTTTTAACCACAATATCTTCTCACAGTGTTAAATTGAATGCTTCCAAATAACTAAATAAATATTAGTGGAGGATTAAAGAGGTAATTGTCATTGGATGTGTCCCTGTATGGAAAATGACAAGTGAGTCATGAAGTGTTGTTAGTCATTGTTCATAAAGCTGCACAATCCTGTAGCAGCATTTTAGAGGACAAGCTAGCCGTTTTTACACAGAGATGTCTAAGAGATTCAGACAAAATACTGAGTTCCAGACCTCGGTGAACTCAATGGTGGGTATGACCATGCTGTGGTGGTACTCAGTACCGGGCCATTTCAGGCACTGACTCCCAGTTAGAAAGACGGATGTGAAGAAGGAAGTCCCACACTGCCACAGTTTGACCGAGCTTGTTCCCCATATAAAAGAACAAAAACCAATAAAAAATGCAGAATACTTTTTATCTTCTCAAATGTGATAATTTGCTTCTTTTGTCTTTTATCATCTCATCCATTAGTTATTCAAGTGAACATCTTTGGATTTTGGACTGTTGGTCAGACATCAAGCGCAATCTGAAGACGTCCCCTTGGGCTTTTCACCACATTTTAACATTTTATAGACTAGAATGTTAATCAGTGTATTAAAACACAAGTTGAAACTGTGCAGCCAATGAGCATCTCCACTCAGAGTACAGTGACGACCGTAACGCCGAAACTCATGGCTTCAAAGCGGTTCTCCATAAACCGATGGGTGACGTCACGATAGGTGTTACAGTGGGGAGTGATGCCTCTTTTACCTCACGAACAATCTTTGGCTGAGCACAGACTCACTCGGGCAATTAACGTCAGTTAGTGACCGGCGGTGTGACCTGCTGCCGTTGCAAATTTTGCCAGAACAGAGAACAGAGTCACTCACCGGGGCAATCAAATCATGTTCCACATTAACGCACTCTAATTATCGCCTGCACACGCAGTGAAATGCTGCGCTGTAGAGACCGGCTGTCATTAAGGAGAGCAGAGTGAGGGAATATGCCCTCATCTGCCCCAATATGGATCCTCAGGATCAGCTCGGGACCTCTCTGGTTGGCTGTGTGAGTGGGGACTCCTGTGTGACCCTCCTGGTTTCACTCACACAGCGATGACTCAGCATCCTTTGTTTTGAAGCCTGGATACAGCATCCGGTTTAAGCTCATGATCATAATCACTTATGTTTGACTGACATGACATTTACCACACGCCGACAAATGTGACCCTCCCCTAATAATCACCAAGAGGTGGAAAAAATATGATCCCTCCTGATTCAAGTTATTACGGACATGGAAAAGCTTTATTCCCATCTGAGGTTTAATAGCTGAGTTGGAAAACCCCAAAACAGAGTAACCCTAGCCGGAGTATCTACGGCACGCGTTGTTTACTCTCAGCTCAAGACCGGACCACTTTAAAGGAAACTATATTTGAATCGACCCTCCGAGAGGAAGGTGAAATACAATATTTACCTGTCATGAAACAGGGACAGCTGACCGCACACAAACTGTACACAGGCACATAACAAGCAGAGGTCAGGAGGACCGCAATGAATCGTGGGAGTTAACAGGACTGGTTCCATACAGAGGTGTGTATGGTTTCTTGGAAGCTGCAGAGAAACAAAGAGAAATGGCACTTCAGCTGTTGCAATCGGGGGTTAAATCAGCCAGACGGAGATTGAGCAAGAAAAACGGTTTCAGAAGAGTTTACTGTAAGTTCTCTGTGGGAAAGTTACCACAGAGGAAGAACATCATGTGCCCTGAAGAGTGCAGGCTTCATTTCATCTTACAGTGTAAAATATATAGTTCAGTCAGTGCAGAATTATACATCTAGCACAACAGAAATATTAAGTCGCTCAGAGAAATCACTTTCGCTAACAACAAATGTTTGATTTTTTTGTACTGCATATATCTTAATATATTTGCAGAAAAGTGCATGCATATACAAATTAATCTCCCCCCCAAAAAAACCCCTAATACTACAGTATCTATTATACAGCAACCTGAATGTATCACACACTTTGTGGTTGACTACAGTAACGTTACTACCCCTCACACAGTGGGACATGGGCAGACTCACAGACCTGGCCAGCAGATTTAAATTGGAGGAAAAAGACCACACTGGTATCAGATCTGAACTCTGACCTGGAAGAGACCCTGAGTCAGGGCGTCAGAATCTAGCGTATATCAGGAGTCAGGTCTAAGGTATAAAATGAGGGGTCTCTAGTCAGCATTAAACCAAACTGAGTTCAAACAGCTCAGTGCACTTTGAGCCTTCAGTGTTGCAGATGGGAAATGTGCAGCTTATATGTTTAAATCCGATCCATCAAACTGGCGCAGTAGATAAACTTCATTGTATTCAGTGTCATATGGAGACCTTGCAGCGGTGGGGACCTTGTGATGAAGGCTGACCTTTCCCTGTGAGCCGGTGAACACACACACACACACACACACACAGGTCTGCAGCCCTGCAGGTCCAAGCCACGATAAACTGCACGAAAGCTGACGTAGGCCGGCGTCCGGCCTGAGCCGAGCGGCCAACCGCCTGTAAACAGCTCCTACACTGAGTCACACCGACTCCCACAGCAGCTGGTTCCACCTATTGTTCCCTGCTCCCGGAGAAAGCGTCACAAGCCGCACAGTGACACCTCTCAAGGGTGTCCCCAGAGCGACCCAGTGCACCTCTTTCACACAATTCATCTCAATCTGTCATGAAAACGAACCCCGAGTGCGTAAAGGAGAACTCGGTTTCACCGAGCAGAGAGACGCTGAGGGAAAGTTCACCTAACTGCTCAGTTTCTTTAGGGTCACAGCGCCTCGTGAACCAGGAGAGAAAATAAAAGTCTCATGAATGCACTGTGGTTGAAAAGGGGGTCGGAACAAAGTTTTAGTATTTTAACAGTTCATCGACCTGTTTAGTGCACTCTTTATGAATGAAGCTTTTAAAAGCAGTTGTTGTGGAGCCAAAATAAGAAACTGTCCCCAAAATTTAGGTCTTCATCACTTTGGATGAGACCAGAATGTTTTTCCATCAGTAAAATAGCCTTTATTAGTTCCTTTATTACGCTTATTTTGATGACTATTTATATTGATACCCTTTTACTATTTCATACTTTAATAATAACTCATAATATCTTCATGTTTAAACCACCAGATATTTCTATATATGAGCTTGTCTTTACGTGTTGGTGTGACAGTTTCATTCATGAGGAAGGCACTTTTTTTAACAGGTCTGAAAAAAGTTAAATATTATGTGGAAAATATTTCAATTTGATTGAAAATGTCATTCTGTCTGTGTATGAAAAAGAATAATTGTAGGAAATATATATATATACATATATATACATATATATATATATATATATATATATATATATATATATAATATTGGTTGTTGTTAAAAATGGTGATGATTGCACCATTCAGAAAAAAATGTTAAAGAGTTGGTTGTGGGTTATTAATTGTGTCTGTTGCCAGTTCAAGCTTGGAAAAACCAATCTGGCTGCAACAGCAGCTGTTTGAACTCCACAATAGAAACAGTCAGTCAGTGCTTACACTGGTATTTTTGCTTACTGTGAAGTAATTTCTTTGAGTATCTTGAAATGATTCATATCCTCAAAGTCTGTACAACCTCAGCTAAAAGGGTTATATAAGTCAATAATCCACAAGTGAGTCATAAATGTAAAAAATTCAAATATTTGACCTGTTTTTCATCAGATCTTATTAAGCAAAACAAGAAACTAAGAGATTCAAAAGATTTCTAAATGTAGAAACATGAACAAAATATTTCTGGACACTGCTCATTTTTACTTTTATTTTTTAGCTCCTCTGCTCTTCCCCACCCGCCAATCAGCTGGCGCCGCTTATTTTAGATTTATTTAATAATACAAAAAACCAACCAGCTGTGGGAGGTCTGCTTTTAGAGGGTTAAGCTATGCACAAGTGTGGTGGCATATGAAGAGTTGAAACCGGTATTTCTCCACAATCAATTTCAATTAAGGTCTGTTATAAAATCAGTCTGTACGTTTAAACCTAATACTGAGTGGATTCTCTCTATATACTCCACAGACCTTTACCCTTTAATATAAAGTGGGATACTCAGTTTTTATTTACGTGTTACCGGCAGTGTTAGACATAATGCCCTTTATATAACATCAGCACAGATATGGATAAGTATGCTGTTGACAGACACATTCAAATGCATATATTCATCCCAAAGCCACAGCAGCACAGTTGAGTGTCAGATCAGCAACGTGTGTGTGTGTGTGTGTGTGTGTGTGTGTGTGTGTGTGGAGAAGCTGTCGTTTGTCAACTGTGAGTGCAGGAATGTCAGTCAGACAGGTGCACCGAGCCTTGACCACTGCAGAGGAAGACAGAGGCTCACCAGTGCAACTGAAGGCTCTGAGCTAATTAATAAACAAAAAAATCAGACCTCTGCCCTGTGTGACCTCCGCAGTCTGCAGGTTGCCACTGGTTTTAACTGATGTTTTTCTTTAGCCACCGAGGGACGCTATCGCAGGAAATGTGAGGGTGGATCTGAATCCGGCCCTTCCTTCTATATTTTTCCTGAAGTTAGGAAGTCCCTCCAGTATATTTAGATCACAGCTGTCCACCATGGAAATATCCAAGGCCCCCCGAATGGCTCATGGAAGGCGAGAGCGGGCAAACTAAAACATAAACTCACGCAGAGCCAAACGGGGTCGGAGGGGTTGTCGTTCTACGCTGATGACACAGATCAAATTTACTTTCTCCAATCTGATGTGATGTTTTTCTTTGTTTGTTATTCGTTGAATCAGAATCAGGAATTTACCTTGATATGTTGACAATAAACATAGAACAATATGAATAAAGATAAAATGGAAACAATAAAGAGACGATGAACAATATGACCTTTGTACTGTTGGCAGCAATGTGCAAAATATCGTTCAGGGAATGTCTGAGAAGATATTTGCAGTGTGCAAGATACAGTCCAAGAGACTGAGGGTGGGTTTAAGGGTCCGTGTCAGTCGGGGTCCTGAGTCCTGATTGTTCAATACTCAGCTTCTACAATGTCTGCCACTGAGTTTCTACGGGACTGTCGTTGGACGTTACCCTGAGCTCTACGAATTGTACTTTATTTTTTTTTACCATTTTGTGACGTTTGCTATTAATTAAGGAGTATTCATTAGTTGCATCCCTAATCGATAATGTTTGCTGATTATAATCACATAGAAATATTTTTATATCAGTGTAAATTAAATATCTGATGGTCGGAAAGGAACAAGACATTTGAAGACATCTTTTTTCTTTCAATGTGTTTACTAAACTAGGGCCATTAATTTCAGTAAAAATTAATGTTAATGTAGTAGTAGTAGTAGTAGTAGTAGTAATAATAATAATAATAATAATAATAATAACTAATCATAATTAAATAAATCATCTCCACAAGATCCAGCTGTTCCAGAGCTGTTGATCATATCACATGAGCTTCCTCTTCCATTTTTTTCTGAGCACTGATTGAAAACTCCAGAGAAGAGACCTTGGAGTGAGTTTGTTTTCTCCTGTTCTGAAGGTCAGGAATGATTGATTTGATTATTAATAAAATGCCACAAATGAACTCTATTATCTAATAGCTGATTAGTGTTCAGTGTGTGGATTTAGACACATGGATGTTCGGATGCTAGTTTTTATTGATTAATTCATTAATAATGATGAAAAACAATAATACAACTTTATTTCACAATTTTAGATTTATTAAAATAATGATTCAAAGCTGAAGATGATCAATAATATACTGTAAAAATAATAGTTTACATCTTCACTAAAAGTGTTAAGTCAAAATTAAATAAAATTATAAAGTTTTCTGAACAATTTTTGAAATACAGATGTTTTGGGTTTTTTCTTTGTTTCTAAAAACTTAAAGATTTAAATTTTCTAAAGAAGAAAAGTAAACTATTTCAAAACTTAAGCTTTAAGTGTTTTTTTCCGTGCAGTTATAAAATAATAAATTAAAATGGGCTGTGATGCAATTGCCCGGTATCCTTTTAAGAAAAAAGAAACAGAAAGAGAAACAAAAAGAGAACCATCATTAATCTTTGGCGTTTTAAAAGCCGACAGATATTTTCAACCAACAACTTCTTGTCACTTCCAGAGCGTCCCGTCCTGGGATTTCCCAGCGCTCTTCCACATCACCCTGACCTCGGTAGCGTGCACGTTCCCCGCAACCAGCTGTCGCTTTCCTCGTGTGAAACAGCTGTGTGCGCAGGGAGGGGGAAAAAAGAGTGTGACGGACGGGAGACAATGACTTTTGGAGGGCCGGCGTCCATTTTTAGACTCCACTGACCCGTTTCCAGTGTCATCCAAAGGAGTGTTTGGACCGCCGTGGCTGCAGGAAGGGCAGGACAACTGCACTGCAACTTGAAACTCCATCAAAGAGCCTGTGAAAATAAAGTTTTCATCTTCTTGCAATAGAGGTGTTTTTATGTAAAGGTTAGCAAGGATAGATGCCCTCGTCTTCCTGTAATTGTCCCCGTCGTGCTCGTGTTACCATGACTAAGCAGAAATCCAGCAACACAGAGAGTGTGATAGGATTTTTAACCGGTGAACTAGTGCAGTGGTTCCCAGCCCTTTTCTATCAGTTATTAAACTGACTCAGTGACTTATTTTATGGATATTTCATATTAAATTCAAAACTGTACAATGAACCCAATAAGTTTGTGTAAATGATTGGATGAATTTTGAGTCTGTATTACGTATCTTTAACATTTTCAACAATCAGACTTAACAAGCTCCTTTTTTTGACAAATTCAGGGTTTTCTTCTCCCTGATGCTTGGCCATTTATTTACATTTACATTTGCTTACTGCATGCTGAGCTCTAGGCCTACTGTGTATATTTCTGTAGGTTTTCTTACACCCCTTAATATCAAGTGCTTACAGTGATGTTGACGCATCCTGAACATCCTGTGCAGTATTTTTGTTTCATTTTCGAACAAATCAACAGGTTATAATTCAGTCCAGACCACTTGTGTCAAAAAGAAAACTTTATACAGGTGCAGTATGTTATATTTGGCAGTATGGCTCCATTCTGGGACATCCTTGCCCTTCAATGTGCAAACATGGAAAGCTTAAGGCAAGGAGAACATCAGCAAAGACATCCCATAAGGTACAGAACAGAGCAGGCAACAGAACAGAAACGATATAGATTAAATCAGATACCGAACAAAAGGAGGAGCAGGTTGCAGAGCGGCTTGCAGAGGATGCGTAATCCCAGGTTAGAGGAAAACTGTAGTCAACTATTTGAAAAAGACGCTGCAGAAAAATCATCTGTGAGAACAACGGAAAGCTAAAGCTAACACAGTGTCCCAGAAATACGAACCAGCTTTGTGAGGAAAGGTTTGCATTTGTCATGAAGATCAAAAGGAAGCACACTGAGAGACAACCCGGGGCGATGCACACAAAGCTGGTCTTTGACTTGAGCTTGGGACTCCAACGATCACAGAACAACATCACAAATCAGATCAGGGAGGTCGGAGCAGGTGAAGCATCACAAGGTCAAAGGTCAGCTGTCTTGTGCAAGTTCAAAACTACTGTCAAGTCTTTGTTTGACACCACCTCCTGCTCAAATCATCACGCGAGGATCCCCGTATCTGCTTTCACAGCAGCTTCAGCAGCGTCCACCTGATCGTAGGAAAACCGCTGGAGCGTCTGACAGAGTGAGTTTACATATAATCCACTTCCAACCACCGCAGAGCCACAGAGCCGTTTGTAGTTTGCTGCTAAAGCAATGCTGAAGTAGTGAAAACAGGATTCAAGGAGTCCCAGATTCATTAACGGGGCCGTTTTTATTTATTATTATGATTATTATTATTATTTCTTTTTGAAGACAATGGCAAGAAAACTTTAAGTTTAAGGATTAAAGTTATGAATTTACGGAATTAAATTTGTAGTTGTACTTTAGTTGGGTCTTCAACTGTAGCAACTACTAATAATAATCCAGACTTAACTGTTTACATGCATCAGTTTACTGATGTACCCATTGAATACCAGTAGTACTGTCAACCAGTCCCAGTTCATTTATTAATGGATTACCAACATTTATAACTGCATTGCCTGCTTACCATTAATAAAACCATTAATTATAACTTATAAACCCTTTTTATAGAGTCATTTATTAGACAGTGATACCAACTTGAGCACATGTTATTTCTCTGATAAGTAGAATTAAGTGCTATTGACCCACATAAGAAGTGCTGAATGAAATAAGTACACCTGTGGCTATAATAAATTAGATGCAAATTTCAGATCTCCCAGATATTTATCCCACATTGTCGTCACTCTGATTGTGCCTTCAGGCAGTGTCACTGAGTTACTATCACGTTTCAGATAAGTAGAAGCCACAGAAGAAGTTGTGAGATAGGATTTCCATCCCCCAAAAAAAAGCAAGGTAAGAAAAGATGGAGCCGTTATGCTAAAGGCTTGACCCTGTTTCTGATGTTGTAGATCACATGTAGACGCGCTTCAGAAGGTTTTAGGGACACTCGGAGCCGACCGACACAAGACACAAGTCAAACCACTGAGACATATACATATATTTTTTTAATTTGTCAGAAAAGAAGCATATTAAGTCTGTATGATTGTTCAAAATTAAAAAAAAACTTCATACAGACAATGTATAAAAATGTCAATTGTATAAAAAGTTCCCTAAACAGGAAATGATCCGCTCAAAATTCATCCAAATATTTCGTTTTACAGAAACTTCCTGCAGTTACTGATTTTACTGTTTGTGTTCATTGTTCAGTTTTTAATATGATATAAAATATATATAAAATATATCACTGAGTGAGTTTAATAAGTGATGGAAAAGGGGTCCCTGAAGGGAAAAGCTTGGGAACCACTGGCTTAATTGTAAACTGTGCAGGTGTATTATGTATCAGAAAATATATAAATGTGAAACGTTAATAACAACATCTCTAAAGAAAACATTCCACAGTCAGTCGTCGAATCCACTTCATCAATACATACAGTTTTTTAATTAAACACAATAACATACAAAAACTGGAGAATTCATTCATGTAATATAATACACTTCCTTGATACGTACGAGGCTGTTGTTGTTGCACAAAACCGTTTGCTGCACTACCTGCAAAACCTGATTCTGTGATTAACGTGACTGCATTATGTTACCTTTCAGATCCGCATCTCCAGACCGTAATTTGAAACGTCTGGTTTTAAGCTGTTTTAATTTATTTTAGCCTGACTCACAGCTGTGGAACTACCTTTTCACAGTATCTTTGCTGTGAAGAATGCAGGAAGACGCCGTCGTAACGTTGCAGGAACAGGGACTTTTTATTTCTCTTACTTACAGTAACTATTACGTTGCAACCCGAGCTTATCTACTTACTTATCTACTACGACACTTTATGGCCAACTGAAGTAACCTAACTACCCCTGAAACCATGAAACACAACGTGTTGGTACTTCTCACATCAGGAGAGTATGGAAGCCCATTTGTACCAATTTGACGTGAATAAAAAAGATTCTTTAAGTCATAATAATGACTAATTTTGAGACACTAAGTCATTACTTATAGAATCTTTTTCCCGTCATATTGGTAAAAATGGGCTTCCATAGGAGAGACTCACTTCCAACACCAAACCTGCTCGTCCATTAAAGTAACTGTATGTAGGCCCTAGATTGAGGTGCTTTATTCTATTTTATATGTCATACATTTCATTGTACTCTCAGTAAAAGATCAGAAAATATTTCACCACTGACTCTTACTGATGACATCCTGCCAGTCAAGCAACCTCTCTGCTTTTGAGTGACTCAGCAATAACGTACAATAAACCACGAATACAGAACTCCTGCCAAACACTGGATTTTTTTCCAACACCAATTCCTCATGGGGTATTTCTTCATTTAGTTTCACACAGATTTGTCAGTCCATGAAGCACGTGATGAGCTGAGCGCAGGACATGGGCTCTCGGAATAAAAAGCGGGACGTGAGAGATTTTGCATGTGTTGTCTTTAAAGTCCACAACTTAAGTATGTATCCAAGGTTACCTGCTGATCTTCATGGGCAAGTGGAAAAGTACAACCAAAAAGGCAACGGATGGGAGGCCTGCTGGTTAATTTCCACAAACATGCAGAAATAGCAGCCTGATACCAAAGGAACAGTGACAGGTCTCTCTTAAGCAGTTTCTGCCATATGGAACACCGTGACTGAGGAAAAGGTATTTCCAGAAAGATATCTTATTTCACATCACAAAGAAGAGGAACCACTTTCAGTGAAGTCTGTCAATGTTCAAACTTCCAAACATCATCTTTTTATAATGTTAATGGGATGATGAGATTAGAAACTGTTCGTCAAAATATGAAATGAGCTATAAAAATACTACGTATTCATCCAGAATTCAGAGTTAGTTGGTTCCCTGGGGACAATTTATTGTAAACAAACATGGTTTTGTTTGCATTTTATTTGCAAAGTGATTTTGATGTTGATTGAATGATGATGAAACTCATTATTTACGTTGTCTCGTGGTTTATTTCCTCTCTGTTTTTATTGCTTTATTGGTCCCTTTCACAGCTCAGCACCACCAGTAACTGCCGCTGTGGCCTGCAGGTCGTAAGAAGATAGCTGAAGATGTAAGAGTTAGTTAAACTCAAACTGTTTGAGAAAACCAGTTGAGTTCATTAACTCAAACAATTTAAGCATGAAAACACATTTTTATTACTCAACCTACTGAGTAACTCAAGTATTTATTGTGAAGGTAACCTGGGTAAATTAGGTAAATTGTACCAATTTCATTCAGTTAATTGAAGTAACTCATATGCATCATTTGTCCAAACTTTAAAAAACGTGTCTGTCACAACAGAAAGAGGACAGTTTGACGACAGCGGTACTGAGGTGATTTATGGAGTTTCCAGATGGACCTGTTGCCATTAGCTGGTTAGCTTGTGCAGCTAACTTAGCCCTGCGGTGTCAGGAGCCAAAACCCCGTCAGAAAACACCTCAGTACTTTATTCTCTGTTCTCAAACCGTCCTCTGTTGGCATCAGATGCTGAATTCAGTCCCAGTCTGGATGTGCAGTTCGTTGGGAGCTACCAGTCCAGCAGAGTCAGCTAATGGGTCCACTACAGACTGGGGGACATAACACATGGCCTGGTTTTACTGGAAAAACATAAATATGTGGAAGCGAATAGCTCTCTGATTTTCCTTTCATGGTGACTTTAATATTTGCTCTAGCACCGTAGCTGCAGACTCTTCCCTCCATCCACCACCCCAACAGAAAAACCCTTTTATTATACGCCACATTTCCTGTGACATAATGCTTTCATCATAAAACATCACACATATCTGCATTGTAAGACCCTTTTTACAGCATTTGACCAACATAACACTGTGAGCCATTTCACAGATTATGTAATCCGGGGCCACACAAAGCACTGACTCTCCCTGATAGTGTCTCTCTCAGTGTGTGAAGGGCAGCTGGGAGAAGACTCAGCTGAAGAAACAAACAGCTCTATTGATGACAGAATAAGAGGAGCTCTTTCCTCTCCTCCTTATCTCAGGATGCATCTCAGGCCTCTCCTAATACCTGGCATCCTGATTAGATGTGGAAAAAAAAAAAGCTCTGTGCCATCCTTCCTCTGCTAATTGCATCCTCTGGATTGATCACCTTGAGATTAAATTAGATACTTTTTAAATAGATGGATGATTAAATGATCAGTGGAATTTTAAGAAATCTGAGGCAGAAGACTGTGGTTTTAAGTGCTGTAGAGCAGGTACGATCCTCTGTTAGCAGGTTTCTTTGAGCACATACTATGATTTGACTGAGCCTAATTCTAGTGTATTTTGTGCCAGCTGGATCCTATTCACTTTGGCTTTCCCTCTTACTTTTTGTTTTTAACCTCTATGGACAGCAAAGAGAGAGAGAGTGTGATGACCTGCAAAAAAAGGTCATCATCATATTATAGTTACGTAATAAACACACACAGTACAAGTTAGGCAGCTAAAAGCGATGATGGGCAGCTGAAGCTAACACATGCTGAGTGTGAAGTGTCCTAAAGTGGCCACTGTACTAGCGTTGGGTGAGTTAGAGTTTTGTTTGGAGCCTCTGCGAATCACCTTGTTACTGCTTTCTCTGTCGCCAAACTAGTGGAAATAAACCTTTTAATCTACCGCAGTTAAATGTAGAAATACAGCGTCTCTACAGCTGTTTTTACTCTCACTGGAGTCTTTCACTGAAGCTTAAATTAGCAAAATAAAATGAGAAAACAACTGGATATGGATTCTCTGATAGCTCTACACTGTACAACCTCTTTCATTCAGGCAACTACGGGACTTCAACCATCGGACCAAACGTTACATCATTTGCCCCACTAGAGATAAAGATCTTTTTAAAGTTGTCATGTTTCCTCCTGGTTTGTGATGAGTATTAGCGTCTCTGGGGGGACCACCAAAGAGGCAGAGCACTCTTTAGTCTTGTTATGGCGTTTTTGATATAAAGTACGCAGTAATACAGAAGTCATATCATCAATAAATACAGAGAACATGTTTCAACCTTGATGAGCCTCCACTTATGTGACTATACAGTCAAGACTGTGGTGTTTACTATATATAATGCCTCTGGGACAGGGGTGGGCCTCATACTCTAAAGGCCCAAAGGCTTTGAAAGGATTCCCTAGTTTCTCATGCTGGAGAAGACCTGCATGTAACTTCAGGGACCACGTTGTATATCCTGGGAGTTCACATTTAATCAAGAATCCTCACAGATCCTCGCTGATGTGGAGCTTTAACATCCAAACCAAGCTTACTTTGAATACAATCCTACTGAAAATGCTGAAAATACTGTAAGAAACAAACCTCATAATGAGCCCTGCATCAACAGGTGCAGTAATGTCACTTCTACTCCGCCGACACATACCTGTAACACAATCACTGATAGTACAGCACATTCTGACATTCTTTAATCAAGCCACATATAACAGTGCATTAATGAAAGCAGAGATAATGTGGTTAAAATCTAACCGTCGGTAAATGATCTTAACATCACACTCAAGAATGTCTGAGATGTGTTTACCTGACTCCACACGCCCCCGGTTGCTATGGAGCGGCGAGTGCTGCAAGACGACGAGTCTGTGACTAAGGACCCAGGCAGCAGCAACAGCAGGGGCATCGGGCCAGGTGACAGTGGCAAACACACACACATACACACACACACACACACACACAGTGCCATTAGCATCCATAAAAAGCCAGGGCTTGTCAGCATTAATCACCCCCAGCCTGTTATTGTGAACTCTTTAGCCGAGGTGTACATGGACATCTAACAGCAGGTTTTTCCCCATCATGGTGTGTGCACACAGCCCATGTGATCCAGGGGGACAGCAGGGTTTTTGAAATTCATCCCTGGATGTTGTTATATGATCTGACACGCACTTTGTTTGAAGCATACCAACTCTTTTAAGATCTTTATCTGTGGAAACTTGCCTCCAAATATTTTCTGAGACTGTAGAGACACTGCTGCTGGCTTTGGATGATGTTGTACCGTCTGTATGAAAGCCTCATTGACTTCTGCTAAAGTGCACTGACCAGCCACTAACATTGTCAGCACTGACAGGAGAATAACACTGATTATCTGGTTATCATGTCTCCTGTCAGTGGGAGTGTGGGGGGGGGTATATATCAGGCAGCAGGTGAACATTTTGTCCTCAGAGTTGATGTGTTAGACGCAGGGTTTTTTTTGTATTTATGGATGATACGTTAGAAGCGTGAGGATTGGAGCGACTCTGACAAGGGCCACATTGTGATGGACGACTTGGTCAGAGCATCTCCAAACCTGCAGCTCTTGTGGGGTGTTCCTGGTCTGCAGAGGTCAGTATCTATCAAAAGAGCTCCAAGGAAGGACAAGAACAGGAGACAGGGTCATGGGCAGTCGAGGCTCATTGATGCATGTGGGGAGTGAAGGCTGACTCATGTGGTGACTGCTGAAAACAGTTAATGCTGGTGTATTTTATTGAACATCCCTTGAAAAAAGTATGGTCCAGACCTCAGTGGTGAGAAAAGCCTCAATAAGAAGTAAGGGTACTCATCTGGACAAAACTCGGGATCTGAACTCTTCATGAGGAAAGGTGCTGAAGAGCCTCAAAGTCCATGTGGGGAGGTCGAGGTGGGTGGTTGAGTTAACAAAGCATCAGACTTTGACACACAAGACCGCCATTCATTTTCTGTCTCCTGACGACAGTCAGCGTTTCTTTTAACCATGTCAAAGATGGCTCACCAACCTTAACAAAGTGGTAGTTTTAACTCAAAGCACAACTTTTCCCTTCCCTTAAGCAGGTCGCTTTCCTGCCTAAACTTAACAATGACAGAAGATATGTTTTGTCATTTAGTTTGGAGGTCTTGTTGAAGAGCTAGACATTCAACGTGACATTCAGTTTTCATAGTGAACTTCCATAACTGGAATAGCCACCAAAAAAATAAATAAAATGCATCGTGTTTCAAACAGAGGTAAAAAAAACAGGGTATTATTCGCTATACTAAGTCCTAATTGCTGCGTAATTTGGGCATTGTATAGTGAAATAGCTGTGTGGCTCTTAAGGAGATTTCCCTTTCACTGTGGAATCAGTAAATGAAGGCTCTTCATTTGTTGCCTTGGTGTTGTCAGAAGTAATTATGTCTCTGATTGAATAGAGGGTCTGATCCATCAGCTCAAGATTAGCGCTCCTCTCCACTCCTGCCCACTTGGGTTATTAAGACTAATGAAGCGACTGTAACACCAGAGCACCATAGAGAACCCTTCAAACTACCAAATATAAGTGAGCAGGTATTGTTCTGTTTGAAAAGGATGTGTCTCAGGAGGACAGGGAATCCATCACGACAGGAAGGATCATTTTACAACTCAACTGTAACTGTTACAAGTCTGTTTTTAAAGGTCCAGTGTGAAACATTGAGGAGGATGTATTGGCAGAAATTGAATTGAATATTCATAGATATGTTATATCTATATGTATCATTAGTGTATCAGAATTGTTGTGTTTTTGTTACCTTAGAATGAGCCTTTTATATCTACAAACTCCAGACTCTTCCAGCAAACACTGATGCTAGATAAGAGCATTTCACGCATTTTTGCAGCCACCGTAGTTTCGAAGGGGAGGGTGAAGCGAGGGTGTTTCAATCTGTAACTATACCACTAGATGCCTCTAAATCCAAGTATGTGAGTAGGTGAGCTTATTTTAAAGTGTCTTTAATCAGAGCTCAAACCTGTGAAAACATAATTAGGTAGGGAGTATCTAGTACAGACAATGTACTTCATATGAGCGCTGAATGGGTAAAATGTGCCAATATCCGTAAAAACTCGATACAGATAACGATGTACTCACTCATCCCTGATTAACTACAACCGGACTTTTCAAAACTTAATACATCTTAATGATCTCATTCCATTGAAAGAATTTAAGGCCACGATAAAACTTCATTTAAAGTAAATGCAACTGCCTCATTTGAGCTGGTTTTAGTCTTTTCCTTGTGTGTGTGATGTCAATTGTGTGTTTTTTTTCTTTAAATTGTAACTGGTGTGCTGTCTTGGCAAAATCTCCCTCGGAAAAGAGATTTCAGTCTCCTGGTTGGTTCTCAAGAAATCTATTAATTTGATTAACTGTTGGCTTTTAAATGTCAGATGCAAGTTAACACAGTCAGCAGTGTTGTCTTCAAATGTCTTACTGTATCTGACAAACATCCAAAAAAAAAAAGATATTATTATTATTATTATATTATAATGATGGGATTGGTGAATATCTGAAATTTCTGCTTAAAATATAACTTTTAATTAACTGATTGCCAAAATAATTGCAGATTCATTTTCTGTCAACTGATCATTTCACCTCTATAATCAACTAAACAAGAACATAAACTGATCAGCTCATGTTGGAATTACCTTTTAAACCAACACCAACTGGTAACAAAAAGTGTTTAGTGGGTTTTTTTTGGCGAAAACGAAACCAAATAAAAAGACCAGAAAGTCATAAAATGTAAGCCGTGTGGCAAAAATAATGAGTAGACCTTTTGATCTACAGAGTTTATCAGTGGAAATCCGTTGGTTTTCGGGCATAATTGCGATGACATAATCTGGTCTGGCAGTGGGCCAGTGCTGGCGCAGCAGTGAGGCCGACTCCACCAAAGGTCCTGCAGGAATAACACAGTCCGCTTCTTCACAGGGCTTCTGACTCAACATATCACCACCTTTCCAGTACTTTCTTTTAATTTCATCAATCTTCCACAATAAGATACACACTGCCTGTTGGGTCACACTGCAGCCTTCAGACACAACAGGCAGCCACATTCTGCTTTGCATGAACCATTTACAGGTTGCTTAGCTCACAAACCAGCCAGGAATTTTTAGCAGATTCATTCGTTTATTCTCTGTTCCCTTTTAACTCATGTACTCGTGTGCTACCTGTTCCATCTTCGTCTGGCTCTCCCAGGGGAGTGTGTACCCAGAGCTGACGTGGTTGGTTGTTGGCGTCCTCCCACTCCAGGCTGTGTGCCCATAGCAACAACTGGGCACAGAGAGGTAGTGTACGCAGAGATAAAGAAAATGCATGATGTTCTCCTGTGCAGACACAGTGCTGCAGGCATCCTAAGCTATTACTTTAGTACTTTTAGGACAGCTTAACAAAACGTGGCACATTCTGTGTTTAAACAGTGTGGATATTCTTTCAGGCTGTGGCCCTTAAGAGGAAAAGTCATAGCTGAAACAGTTTATCCAAACTACAAAAAGACACATTTTCTCTCTCAACCCCAGAGATATCTGGACAGATGGTTTGAGTTTCGTGTGCCAAGATTTTGTCTTCCTCTGAAACTTCTGCTGTCACAATGGAAGTGAATACAATGTCTT
This sequence comes from Dicentrarchus labrax, assembly GCF_905237075.1. Lineage (NCBI taxonomy): Eukaryota > Metazoa > Chordata > Actinopteri > Moronidae > Dicentrarchus > Dicentrarchus labrax. Next base: position 21,697,424 of record NW_026136712.1, on the reverse strand, counting down.
TTGATCTCCTCAAATCAGTGAAAACCTAAGTTTAAAAACTTAACAGCAACATTTCTTTTCTCTAACAAAGTCCCAGTTAGGGCCTGGTCACGCCACGAAGTAGCACAGCGATAGCTGGAGCGGTGTACTGATCCCATTATATACTGTGGATATCTTTCTACTTTATTAGTGTTATTAAAAATATATTGTACTTTATAGTGTTTGCTCAACCTGTTTTCATTCCATTAAGAGTCAATGTACCTGATGATGATGACGATAATAATAATAATAATATAGTTTTAATAATAATTAGTAGCTCCTGAGTTGGAGCAGGAAGATTGCTGGCATGGTCACTTCTTGCAGGGCTAAATAGCTGAATAGTCTAGCAAGCTAAGCGCTAACAGTCTTGTGCTAGCCAGCCAAAGTACCTAGCTTGCAAGGCTAAGTTACTTGTACCATCCAACTCTTGTCTCGCAACTGATTGCAAACCACCTACTACATATACTTATTATACTGCAGCAGAACAGGCCTATGTTTTCTAAAATTGGATGGTGCGACGAAAAGTCTGTGTAGGTTTTAGAGCTGCAACATTATTTTTAATTATATTATTATTTTCATAATTGATGCATTGTCATTTTTCATATAAAAAAGGCAGAAATTGCTGTTTTTAGCCCCTCATTTATGGAGATGTTCTGCTTTTCTCTGCTTTGTAACATCAAACTATATATATTTGGGTTTTGGACTGACACAACAAGACATTTAAAGACATCACCTTAGACCATGAGAAACTGGGTTGGACATTTCTCACTATTTTCTGACATTTTAAAGACCAAACAATGAAATAATCTGCAGGTCTGACTGGGCCCATACTCTGAATAATCCACCGTTTTCTCTGTGAAGATTTGAAGATTATCCAGAGTAACTCTAAAAGTTATTTAATGTTGCTGGTTTTGCTGATTTGATTTTCCAATCCTTTGAGCACCACACATTCAATTTCATTGACCTCTGTTGTTTTGGAACGACTGAAATCTCAAAACCTCTGCACATAAACTATCTGCGGGGCTGCACTCGGCCCAGGTAAAGCATTAAAGTTCGCAATTTGGGTGAACCGACCCTTTTCAAGCACTATTTCAGCACTTTGATTCTGTAGTTTGTCCTAACCAACATGTTTTGAGGTCAGGCAGACGTTGGAGTAATGTATCCAGGATGCGGCTGCTCTCAGAAAAGGTGAGAGAAGTGAAGTGCTTGCCAGACTTCTGCCAGTGTAAGGCTCACTCTCTGAAACAATCCCATCCTGTCCACAGCTGTTGTTTTCTCCCCTCTCTGCCACAGTCCCCCGATTAACCACACTGACCAGTGAATAACCCCCCCTCCCCGTCCACTCCTCCCTCACTCTGAATAGTTAATCCCTCTCTCTGTTTGTCTGTAGATATCTGGCACACACAGCAATGCAGCCTTATCCCGAGCTTCTGTGGTGTCCATTTAATCATTGACAATGTCTTTGTATATCTTGCATCCTGTGCGATAAAATCACCATGCTAACAAAGCCATGAGCCCTCCTGACAAAATGAAAATGAATGGCACTGTACATGGAGCTCTGCAGTAACCGTATTCAATGCTAATTGTTGACTTTGTGTGCTCACTGCAGGGGAGAATGTACTCCAAACACGTCATGCATGATGTGTTGTTACAGTAAAGCTTGTTTTTAATTAATCTGCCAGGCGTTTGCTTCATATGCTGGATCATATGTTCAGATCTATGGTAGCAGCTTATGATTTCCTCTACTGATTAATATATTATTATATATGTGGCTTTTTTGGCTTCAGTTAGACCATAAAATGTCAAAAATGACCAAAACAATATGTCTTCAAATGTCTTGTTTTATAAGATCAACAGTTTAAAACCCAGATAATTAATTTACAGTGACTTAAAAAAGAGAGAAATGAAAATAAATCTTCATATGTGAGAAGGTGAAAAGATAATTTTCTGCATTTTTACTTATCAAAAGACAATTTATCAATGATCAGAATCAACTAATCCAATCAGAAACACTCTGCACAATGCAATCTGTCTTTGCTCCTCTTCCTGTTTTGGACAGTGACCTGCAGCAGTGAGGTTATTTTTGCCTTCTCATACTGCCACTGAATGAAAACACCGTCACACATCCGACCACAACAAAATGTGGATCTGTTTGTACTGCAGATTACAGTACACCAAAACTCATGACACAATTTTTAATAAGGATTTTTAATAAGTAGTCAAAGTAAATTTTTTTTGCCAAATGTATAACAAATTATCCCTTTTGACACTGTCGTGAATTCATCCTGCAGTAATATTACATGTCCCTGTCATGTCAAAGAAGATGAAAGCAGGCTGTCTTTTAGACAGAAAACATACTTCCATGTAAGGAGCTGACAGCAACTGAAAAGCCCTGGGATGAGCAGACCCAGAGCTAATAACATTTTTGTTCCCGTAATAGCACTTTAAATCTTAGACGACAACAAGGGAAGTGTGCCAAACGGACCCTTTGTCTTTCAGGGGTGAACCCATAACAACTATGTGAGCCGACATCATAACCCAGATCTTAGAAACCATATTTTTAGCTCAGCAAAGGATTGAAGGTAGTCGCTGTGACGTTAACTAGACACCACGAAGCACATGTTCAGTATAGATAGATTCTCTGGTCAAAATGAAAGCACTTAGCCTGCACTTGATCACCCAGAAGAGGAAGAGTCACATATCAGCAGTAAGCCTTGAGCAAACAGTCAGTAGATTCTGCGAGGATATTGGAGTAATCCCTCTTATCAGTGAAACCGGAATTGCTGACACCTCTACATGGAGGAAGAGCTGGTGTAAAAGTGTGAAACACGATGATGGTGGTCGAACAATATGACAACCCTTGCGCGGGCCAACAGGTTGGCACGTGACTGACACGAGTTGTGAGCTTTATGGAAACTCTGACAGGTTGGGAAGTTTCACCCTTCTGCTCAAATATGTTGCACAATGACAGAGTCACATTGTGGAGTTCCTGTTATGCTAAGCAGTCCGGTAAGAATCTCAACAACAGTTTAGCCAAATAACAGACTAAATTTCTTGGGGGGGGTTCTGGTGTAGCTCACAGATATCCAGGCCAAGACTTTCTCTGAAGTCTGATTAAAACTTGATACGCAAGAAAGACACCTTTTTGTTAATCTCTAATACACAGATTTCATTTTTTTTTCAGACAATAAACAATGGCTTCGGGGATTGAATTTCGGCCAATGGGTCCAACCAATTTTGCTCTGTGTTGCACCTACGTTCAACCAAAGGCTGCTCAAACGTCATTGATCAATACTACTCTGATTACAAACGGAAACCAGAACGCATCCAATGCCCAAATCTTGCGTCCCTTGCCATCAGATTCTACATTAATATGCAGATAGCTGTTTATAGAGAACGCTCATTACACACCAGAAAACAAAACAGTTAGACACCAAGTAAAGCTGAGGCTGATGGAAACGTCATTAGCTTAGCAGGTATTTAGTATAAACTGAAAAAGTGGATAAATTTGCCTTTTGGCACAAAGATGACGATGATGATGATGATGATGATGATGATGATGATGAGGCAATCCATCCAATAGTTGTGAAGATACTTGTGCCTTAAACAAAGGAAAGCCTTTATCTCACAGTGGCCACTTTACAACTCCTCTATCTCGGGTTGTCAGGCTCAACTTTCATAAATCTAAGGTCTGTTTTATCAGGCTCAGCTGTGCTTTAGCTCAACACATAATACATTAATGTTTCTGTAACATTCTTACATACCTCAGGTCTTTAGCAACCCGACACTTTGAGCTACATATTGAAATCATACTGCTTGTAAAATCATGTTGAAACGGCTACGAAAACACAACTCATACATTTTTAGATTTTATGTCCAACTCGTAACAGAATCACTAACTAGATGTATCAGTACCTGTAATGGGTCGTCATTACTTCATTTTGAGTACCACCACCTCTGGTGAGCACAGCGGTACCCGACACTGAGGTCAAGGGTATTTTTTCAGAGGGGTATACAATAAATGTTATATAATTGTCTTAAAATAACTACTTTGAGAAATGCTGAGGTCCAAAAACTAAACTTGCTAAGGGGCTTTTAGGCATCAAACAACTATATAACTGTCTTAACACTAAGAGAACCGTACTAACGTTGTCCTTATTAAAAAGGGTAAAAACACCAAATGAATAAGGGTTATGTTGTGTTTAGGGTTGTGCGGAATTTGAGTATTGGGACCTTTTTTTTTTTTGGTCCAATTTATCTATTTATCAAAGGAAAGCCACAGTTTATCTTCTGGAGCCATTGATTTTATCTGCTCACTAAGTTCATTGCTAATATCCTAGAACACAGCACGTTTGCAAAAACTTGGTCCAGTGGGGCAACAAACGTGTTGTAAAGAAGCTTAGATCAGCTTACACTTTATTTGGGGTAAAACTGAAAGGGGAAATAATTTTATTGTTCGGGTTTCGCAACTAAACTGTCAGCTTGCTAACAACCTGTCTGATCATGTCTCTAGTTTTAAAAAGTCAGATATCTCAGCAAGTACTTTGAGCCAGTGTTATATCAGATAAAACCGATGACAGGAACCACGAAAATAAAACCTGGCTTGTTTTAATGTCTGTCATTAATGTCCCATTCAGTCCCAATAAGCTCAAAGCCTCTGGATTTTTTCTCCACCGACCGCAGAAAATCAGGAATAAAACCTTCGTGGGAGAAGCAGCAGGTTTGTTTGCTGTCTGTGGATCTTGTGTTTGACGTCACCAGTCAAAATATGACCAACAGCTACGTTCCACTGGGTGCCTGCAGTGCAGTTGTGATGAGCTGAATCTGAGCCAAGGCCTCTTCTAAGTCCCCTCTTCAGTAGATCTCCAGCCATCAAACATTACACAATATGATTTAGTTTCCCAGCAGCTGCCACGTAGGATACAGACAGTCGGAGTCCAAATTTAGGAGGCGCAAAGAGCAAAGACAATGGCCACTCTTTAACACGCAAGCCCTCCCAGTCCATCAGCCAGTGACCTTCCATATACTGCATGTGGGAGTCATTGATAAATAGTTGTTAATGAAGGTTTTTCATCTGATAATCCGACTTATTTGCCTTTTTGTTTTACTTATTTCATTCATTCATTCAGAGGGGTGTATTCCTCCCCGACCAATCATCAGTGACTGACGTATCCATCCTCTCTATGTCAATATAAGTCCATATAAAAGCTGCAGTAGTGGTTGCTGGGAACGTATTTAGGAGTTGTTATTTGTGCCTGCTGCTATTTTTCTGTTCCTGTGTTTCTGGCCGTAACACAAGATGATCACCATTAACTCAGCTTACAAAGCTCTGATTGGTGGTTGTTTCTCCAACCAATAAAACATCCATTAGTCTGAAAATTAACGATTATTTTCAATATCAATATCTCAAATTCTACCATTTATTTTCTTGATTTGGTTCATAAAATGAAATAAAACTGAAAATGTCCTAAAGCCAAAGGTGATGTCGTCTTCAGATGTCTTGTTTTGTCCCAAAGCCACAAACCGAGTTTCAATTACCTGATGCATAAGATAAAGAAAACCCCTTAGAGGTGAGCATTTGTAACCAGGAAATATTTTACATTTTTGCTAAAAGACTTAAATGATAATGAAACTGTTGATTAATTTTCTGTCATTGGGAGAGTGAACAGGAAACAGTGAGGCTGAAATCAGTGAGATAAAATCATAAACACTAACGCTGGATGAAGGAAATTTGAATCCAGGGAGGAATGGCAGACTCCGCCACTGACAATGAAAACAGCTGGTTATAGACGTAATTACAGAATGTATTTATACATCAAATGGTCAGCTGAAAAATGCTGGCCATAAATGGTATCAAAAATAGATTTTGATTTCATTAAAGTATGACTTTAAAGGAGGAACAACTCCACACACAAAGGTTTCTTCAGGTCAAAGCTAGCACTCTTTCCTCCCCAGACACACACATGCACATACAAACATCCCTAATTATTACCCTTAATTAGCCAGGAACATGAAAGACTGCTAACACACTGTGGGCAAGTTCATTTTATCATCGCTCAGGCTTTTAAATCAAACTAAAAATACATGCCACACGTGATCCAGATGTCACTGTTATGTGGTACCTGCACATGTGGTCTGCTCTCCTCCACCGAGGCAGACCTGTGAGGGAAAGTCTGCCCTCTGATTTGATTTGCCGAACGTGTCATGCTCTATAAAAAGAACAAGTGAGGCCAGATTGAATTGACAAAATGATTCGGCCTTATAATGATGATGGTGATGATGATGAGAACGCTTCCTAATTGGCCGTTACAGAGTGTGTGTGTGTGTGTGTGTGGTTATCAGTGGGATGAGGCAGCAGAGATCTGTGTTCGTACCACAAGGTGCATTAACCCCGTAATGTGTACTTGTCACCCTCTCTGAAGCGGTGTCGTCCTGTTGTGGTCCGCTACAAAAGACCGAATGGCTGTGCCGTAACGCAGCTACATCACGCCGCTACGCACATCACTCACATTCTTTGGCTTTTTTGCCAACCTGACATTTTAGTGGGCGTTTTATAGGCGGATAATAGGAGGATCAGAACTGGAATTTGTTGAACAAACTGTGGTGCTTTGACTCGGAAACCTTTATTGTGAGTCCACAGAGTCCATAATGCTGCATTCTTCACCCAGGTGAAGCAAAGGGAAACTGGGTTTTTAACACTTTTATCACTCATTTGATGAAGAAAAATTACACAAGTGTCGAAAAAAAACATTTTCAAGATCACCAAACCAACACTCTTCAGCTTTGAGCTCCTTTCCAGCTCACAATATGTAGAATTGCTTTTGCATGTTGTGTGTAAAATAAAAAAATAAAACCTTTTCATATGAGACAGTAGAGATTGATTGATACAGATATGTTTCTTCAACATAGAGAATGTAATTTCTGCTGCTAAGTTAGTTTGGTGAGGTGGTGAAGCAGCGTGGGATCACGGGAGTTGTTGTCTTCACCACCATTGGCGTCATTGCAGTCAGCTTCTCCCGGTTAGGATTCCTTCAGTGTTCATGGTTCAGGAGGTTTCTACCGGGAGCCCAATGATCCACAGAGGTCTCCTCCTCTCCAACACAAACAGACCCGCTGATTAAAACCACTAAACACACTGAATAAAGCAGTTCCACCTTAAAAATCACTGCTTCTCCCACGCTGTTGGACAGACAAAGGACGTCCCGGAGGGGCTGCGAGCCGAGCTGCTGCTAACGTTAGCTCAGCTTGTTTCTTGAGTTCAGCTTGAGTTAAAAAGCACCAAGATCTAAACAGCTGATGGTAACAATGTGGCTTCAGACTGGATAAACAGTCAATGTATGACAGCTTCTGGCGGACAACCACAACGCTGACGCAGGCACAAAGGGGATGTGACGCCATCGACAGGCGACCGGTGAAACGCAGCGTTACCTGGCTGAGTGCACAACTCAACAACATACAGAACATAGGTCTTGTGTTTACAGACATTTTACTGTAGATATGTTACATATTATATCTTTCATTAGGCTGGTAGAGTTTGCATGTTTGACACAGTTTTCAGTTCTCATCCCGGACAGCTGTCCTCCCGTTGGTCGCACATTGAAAGGTCACTGACAGACAAGGTCAAAGTTGAAAATGACTGAACTGTGGGAGCACAATGATAGCCACCATGAACTCCCCAGTTCAAGTCTGGGAGGGAGGGTTGTTTCATGTCGCTGCCAACCTCTCTCTCTCTCTCTCTCTCTCTCTCTCTCTCTCTCTCCCCTCACTTTCTGTTGCCTTTATTCTCTTTATGAAGACTGAACTTTAAGCGTAAAGTCAGAGCGCAACAACAACTAGTGTAGCAACAGCTCATTCATTATTTGGTTTTACTGAATAAAAAGGACCCTTGTGAACACTGATTTGTTGAGTTTTATGTAACCTGGACATCAATTAAGGAATAAAGAGGCAAAGACACACATCAGTGGAGCCGTTGAACTGTTTTAGGTTCCTGGGAACACAGACACAACTGTATTTCTTAAGAAAACTTAAGAAAGCAAAATTCCTGTGCCATGGTCTTGTTAGCTTTTACAGAGGAGCGATAGAAAGCATCCTGACTGGAAACAAACTGGCATCATGGGATGTGCCCGGCCAAGGACAGGAGCACGGTGAGGTGAAGTGTCTGAGCAGGGCCCGAAGGACACAAGAAAGATGTGTTTTGACCTACTAATCACCAAGCCATTGCTCACTGGGTCTTTCACAAACCATTCAGAGGCAGAATCCGGTTTGGACACATGCTTGTTGTCTTACGGGACTGATCACAAATCCTAGTTTGACTGGCAGCTCTGTGTCCCGATGTGTTTCTGACATTCTCCTCATCTGTCAGCGTGCACGAAGAGAGGCTAATCTCTCCTCCGCACGGCTAAATATGAGGACAAACCCCATCTGTCAAACGTTAAAGCCCTGCTGCCAGGCTCGGGTTGCTGCGAACCACCTAACGTGACCCCCACATCTCCCCCCCCCCCCAGTGTCCCGTTAACCCAACTCCAGCACTGGGAAGGTCAAGGTTAGACTGCATGTGCCGGGTCAAATGTGGGTCTAATCCTGTCACAGTTTGCAGAAACAGACGCACAAAATGATCACTAAAACTATGGCAGGAATGCGTTCAAGTTATATTTGACATTAAGAAGTATTGGGTTCATGAGCTGATCCCCAATCCCAAAGATTATCACACCAATTGGTTCACTTTATATTACAGGAGAAGATTATGTAATCTCTGACTGTCAGAAAACAACATTATTGCTGCGAGGACACTGCTAGTGCTGTTATTGATCATCATTACGACTGTCAAACAGGTTAGATTCTGTATTCAGTGTCTGCAGGATGTCCAGTTTAACTGTTTGCAATATCATTTGTTGGAAAATTAATGGTTGTCAAAGTTTGAAACTTGAACCAGTGCAACTATTGATTCTGCTTATCAGTCCGATTCTCTGTCGATTCCCTTTATTGATTCCTGATGAATTTCTGGATGATGAAAACAGTTAAATAAAATACAAAGAAATGAGGATGCGGTCTTAAAGGGCTAAAATGACATTTTTCATCTCTCCTGAACTCGAAGGCAACTTGTTCCACTGACAATAAAATAGCTTGTAGTTTGATAACTGAGCAGGGTCCTGATAATGATTGGTGAAACTCGTTGGAAACTACAGTAATAGAAAAATTGTGCAGAATTCACTGAGCTTGGCTGAATTTGCGTCAACTGTTAACATCGCAACTTCCTGGGAGGGACGCGTAGATGAAGAATAGGGTTCGGTATAACAGGGCGCACTGTAGCTCACCTGGTAGAGCACAAAAACATATTAAAAACCAACAGAAGTTTCAGAAAAAGGCTGCAACTACTGAATGGAACTACAGATGTGAAAGCTGAAACTCTTTATGTAATGTAAAGTGTGGAGCAGCGGCCAGCGAACAGATGCAGGAAATGGAGACACCTCTTTTGGGGATATGATTCATCTGCTCGGCAGCACGGTCGATCTAATTGTACCTTCAAAGAGGACGGCACACGAGGAAGAGAAGTAACAGGAAGGCTGATGAATTATTCAGGATGTCACATAATAACACCATACTGTTTAGAAACCCTCTGTTTAACCTGTTTAAAAGTAGAAAAGTGCATCTTACTGTACAGCAGTCTGCTGCTGGGCTTTATTTTTACCAGGGAAGTAGTTGGGATGAGGAGAGCCTCTGAAGTGTTCCAATGATACTATTTTTATTGTTTTATTGTATTTTTAGGGCAAGGACTCCGTTTCATCCTCTCTACGCGCTGCAAGCTTCCTTTGACTTTGGCTGTGACCTGTTTGTTGACAACACAAACCAGAGATGTAACAAAGCACCCATCTGTCATCCCCACCGCTCTGCATTTTGCCAAATAATGCCACCAATGCAGGCAGACCTCTGCAGTATGCCAGACTCCCAAGACTCACGCAGGAGGATCTGAAAATGACGAAGTGGCGTGATACCAAATATCTCAACAATGGGAAGAAAACCTTCTACGAACGCAGAAGAGGTTGCGGTTAAGGAGAAAACGATTATGCGCCGTCTGATGGCAGGTTTTGTCTCCATCGGTGACAGTGTTTGGCGCCACATCAAAGACGGGTCAGCGGCAGTTGGCAGAGCCTCAAAGTGCAGCTCCGGCGAGAGGCAGCGAGGCGTTTCAGGTCCACTGGATGGTCAGCGCCTCGGAAAATTCCACTGACTCTTTGCAGGCCTGCGTGGCTGCGATGCACAGTAACAGCCTCCGTTATTATTATCATTATTATTGTCATTGAAATGGCTACAGGTGTTCCTGGCTCAGGGAATTACTGTCAGTCCTGTGTCTGATATTTGTGGGATTTATAATATTAGTGTTTGGAATTAGAGTGTTTTTTAGAACACAGCTGCCTAGTGTGGCTGAAAACTCTGGGAGCGGCGAGAGTGAACCAGAGCGGTAAAGTCTCTGTGGCTTGTTTGAGGAGTGGTAATAGTGAGCAGTTAATAAGGAACTGGGACATCTAACATGCTGGTCCTTCCCAGATTATTCCTGAAGATATCGGTGTTCCCGTTCGTGCTCCTATTGTTGTGGAAAGCATTGAGTTACACAGGAGGACGGAGATTTATCAAACTGACGGTATGAATCAGGCGCTGAAAATGTCGCCATGAGCATTACGATATTGCATCAGGAAGTCAGAACTTCCACTCGACCCCGATGGGTAACAACTCTTACTCAACCTGTTTGATACTGAATCCTTCAGAGGCGTCGGAGCGGCTTTGAGCCGTCCTGCCTCAGGTTTTGTCTGGCTAAGCGGGGGTCCGTGTGAAGCAGGAAGACTCGGCTTCAGCCAGAGACAAAACACACAGAGGATCACAGGTCTGGACGAGAGCTGAGTCCGTTTGAACGTCAGGTTCCCAGAAGCCTCGATAAAAGCCAGGGGTTCCGGTTATAGTTCAGGAGAGCAGATTGTGTTTGTGTTGCAGCTCCAAGCTTTTTTTCACTCCGGCATTGTTGCTGTTTCCAGATTCTAGCTGGAGCTCTCAGCTCAATCAGCTGTGCAGCGCGATGTATAAAACACAAATAAATAGTGATAAAAAGTAAACTGTTTGGATACTTGATATCTCAGGGGTTTACACAGAAATAATAGAAGTTGGCCTAACATTTACCTTTGGATGTTTACTCCGCTGATATACAGCGTTATTGTATTCATAAACAGGCAGCGAGCAGAGCTGCACAATAGAAACACAGACGTTCACCTACAGCAGTAAGAGCTGCCGCGCTCTAACCGCTCAACAATGTGCCACTATTCTTCCTATCGGGCAGGAAGTAACCTCAATGTGCCTTTCCTGGTTGCAACTTTAAATTGATAATTCAATAAATAAATGCAATATTAAATGGTGTGACCGGAAAGTGACTCCTTACTTTCCCACCGGCGTCGCCCTTCAGGGACAAACTGGGGCCACCTTCTGTGTTCAGGGGGGGAAAAAAAACAACTTTTGTTTACAAAAAAACTAAATAAATGAGGTGAATTTGTGCCACTGTATTGTATTTGTGTGTTTTCTAGATGCCTGACTTCATGTATTCTCTGTTTCATCCTGTGCTGCGTTGTCTGTTGTTGGTTCAAAGCATGAAATGTGATTTTAAATGATGTCTCATAGAGGAAATATGAAACACAGATCCTGATTATAATAAGCAACTGAAACAACTCTGACTCATTTTCTCTCTCTTCCCCTTTTCAAAATGATCGAGATGAATCAGATACCGTAACTGCTTTATGTCAGATGAATGGCACACACACACACACACACACACACACACACACACACACACACACAGAAGCATCACGTTCAAAGCTCGAGCTCTGACTGGAGCACTGAATCCAGAAGTTGACATTAGTGTCAGTCTTCCTTAATGGTAAACCGAGGAATTTTCCATTGAGTCGGGTTCACGTCCAGTGTTTTTTGTCTTTGTCTGCGCAGTTGGAGAGGAGAGGTAGAGCTGGTGAAGGCAGCATAAGTCTCTCTGCTTTCTCGGAACTGATAATAATTGAGCACAATTTACAATAAAATTCTAATGTTTATCATCAGATTGGAATCCATTTATTGATCACTAACTGCAACTTGGTTGAAATGTCAGTGCTTGATGTCAACAGATGTTAGAAAGGAGACTTTAAACAGTAGCAATGTCTGCCTGCGACCCCTCATCACATATTGTATTTGTCTATAAATTCTCTAACTCAGAGTAATTGTATTTAATCAGATTGTTTGATTTTGATCATTTTAGACCAGAGAGTAAAAACTATCCAGGACAGTTTACAGTGGGTTTATGGGTTTGTGAGTGTTTTTCTTTATAATAACAAGCAAACTGATAAGGCAGCAGCGTTGTGTGGTGTGTGGTGAAAGAAAACATATTTGGGTGCACTATTAAATCCTCTATTTCCCTCTGAGACTTTTCTTTTTGGGGATTTGTAATCCATAGCTAGCCTAGCTAGGAGACTAGCAGCCACTGCTGTAAAGGAGAGCAAAGTATTAAGGACAAGCTGCCCCAGAATGTAACCATTGACAGTTTTTTATAATGGACAGAGGCTCCAGGTCTGTTAAGTGTCTTCAACCTGCAGTCTATGTAAAGGACAGCAGCTCTACTGGCTGCAATAAAAAGCGATACCATTCAGTCTTATGGAGAAATTAGCCTACTTCTCAGTTGATTTATGAGCTCAGTAAACAGTTTCCTGATGAGTTTCTGGTCTCAGTCTCTAGTTTCAGTCTTCTTCTATACAGCATGATGTTCATTTAGTAACTGATGGTCCCATTTAGAGTAAAACAGACCATAAAGCAGGGTATGCTTTAGGGGCGGGTCTACCTTGTGATTGACAGCTCATTCTCAGTGAGTCCGTCCAGCTCAACACACCAAACTCAGATCAAACTGTCAAACAGTGCTGATCAGATATGGATCCAGATTCTGTTTCTGCTACAGTGAGCTAAAAGAGGCTAAAACACTATGTAGTGCTGCAGTCGGTGATAAATCTCTGTGGGTTTGTCACTGCAAGCAACACGTTTACATCACACATAATCATTAGATACAGTATTAATATAAAAAGTATTTATTAGAGGAGCTTTTGACCATTTAGGAACCCAGAAAACGTTTTCTTACAAGGGTACGTACGCCTCTAAAACAACATTTAGACGTCCGGTTTGAATCCCACTTGCGGACTCAGTTTCACTGCTGCAAACGGATTCAACCTTGAGAAATGAACGATGCAGTGGTCATTGTGAAGAGCAGAGAGACAGATAAAGGGAGAGAGGATGGAAGACAGGATGAGGGATGGATGAGCACAATGTATGTCAAGAGCTGGAGAGAAAAGAGAAGGTGTTAATCCCTCATGTGCCAGTAAAGAACGTAGGACGAGGCAGCTGTTTAGTGTCACAGCACGCTGCTGCTGTTCTCTGGCAGCGGTCAGAGAGGAGAAGTTGGTACATTACTCAAATACTAGTATTGTGTGAGGACTGTTACACTCGTACTGCGTTTCAGAGGGAAATATTGTACATTTTACTCCATTTATGTGAAGACCTGAGTTACTAGTTACTTTACAGCAGTGATTCCCAACCTGGGGGTCGTGAGGCCTTCTTGATGTTAAGGATGTAAGAAAACAAAGAAGCCGATGTCTCAGCAGATATTGTGTTCACTGTTTGGGTTCTTTGTACAGCTTATCAACTGTTCTCTACTGTTATTGTTATACATTGAATATAATATGAATTACAAGGACTGCGGAACCGGTAGAGCCAGAGCCCGACCTACTTTGGAACATGGATGGTCTTATTACTTAATTAAAGTCTCTGTATATAATCCTCTATATACTAATATTAAGTGTGTTTGAAGATATTTTACTTAAAGCTGCAGCGGGTAGTTTTAATAAAAATAACTTTTAGTCATATTTGCTAAAACTTTCACTATATCCTGACAGTAGCACATGAGACAGATAATTTGCAAGAATCCACCGGGCCAGAATGAAAACAACCAATCAGAGCCGAGAACGATATAAAGACACTTTGGGTTGGAGGCTCGAAGACAGTTGATTGTTGAATCTCATTCCCAAAGTCTCAAAGCGACGCTTTGAGACTCAACAATCAATCTTTATTTCTAGGCTCTGATTGGCTGTTTTCATTCAGGCCCGGTGGATTCTTTTAACTACCATTAGGAGCAACATAAGGAGCCAGAGGAACTTCAGATTATCTATCTTATGTTCTACTGTCAGGATGTAGTGAACAATTCAGCAAATATAACAAAAAAATGTAGCATAAAAATGACCTACTGCAGCTTTAAGTAGCGATGCCACAATATAAAAAGTACTGGCAGAAAAATGCGCTTAGTATCAAAGTAATAGCAAACATTATGTGGCAGAATGGGTCTGTCAGGGTGTTTATTATATAACTGATTTGTTATTATTGATGCATTACCATGTAAGCAGGATTTTAATGTTGTATCTGGTTGATTTAAGTAAATAAATGCAGTGGAGTAAAATGTACAATATTTCCATCTGAAATGTAAGAGTCAAAGTATAAAGTAGTTTTTAAAAATTGTACTTAAGCACACTAATTTAATAAATATAGTTACTGTACATTCATATTCCACATTACAGTGTTACAGTAAAATGCTAACCTGCCCCTTTCCACATTGAGTTTATGTTTTTAAAAGCAAAATACACATAAAACTTCATTAATCCCCAAAGGTAAATTAATTCCCATCCGACCCTCCCATCTCTTTTTCATGTTAGATGTGTATAATGTGAAAATATAACCTACTTCACTTCTGATCCGTTCTCGTAACACTTGTTAAACTAGCTCCTCAAAAATGAGCGGAAATGTCTTTTTTGTCCATCATCACAAGCCACACAGCATGATTCTGATTGTCCACTGACATTTTATTGAAAAAAGAACAATATAATATCATGTACAATAATAATAATAATAATAATAATTATAATAATATTAATAAAAAAATCTGTACATTCCGTGGTTTTGCAGTACATTTGGAAGACTGATACAAAATAACTGCAACAGGGAGGGAGGTATTTACACATGTAGGATCTATGGAGCCGAGTGGCCGTCCGTCACGGTTTTTCAACAACAAAAAAACAAAGATGCAGGATATAATCTGTGTTGATGCAAACTCTTGTGCAGTATACCTTCATATGCAGGGGTTACAGTACGTTTGGCTTTGAACTAGGCTTTTACATTCTCAAGTAAAACATTACAGAGAATGAAACCTCAAGTAGTGTTGATAAGGAAGTAGGCCCATCTGCAGTCCGCGTACGGCTAAGTGCCAGTCAAAGTGTTTTACTTGGAGATTTGATATTTTTAGAAGACCTTTTCTTTTTTTTATCTCCAATCACAACACTGTATCAGATTCAGGAGATCTAGGTCTCTTTGCAAACTTCATATTTTATAACCTTCAGAGAACGTTTTGCTTTAAGTTGACACCTAAAAAAAAAATCCTCCGAACAAGACTGGGCCACTTACTGAATTATTGTTTCTAGTTCAGCAAACACTACAGATTCTTGTTTACCGTCCTCTACAGTAGTGGTTCCCAACCTTTTTCCTTCAGGGACCCCTTTTCTGTCATTTATTAAACTGACTCAGTGACATATTTTGAGTATATTTCATATTATATTAAAAACTGAACAATGAACCCAAACAGTGAACTCAGTAACTGCAGGACGTTTGTGTAAAACAAGAGATTTGGATGAATTTTGAGCAGATTTTTCCTGTTGAGGGAACTTTTTATACAATTATCTGTCTGTATTATGTATTTTTTTAATCATTCTTAACAATCATAAAATAATTAATAGGCTTCTTTTTTGTGTTTTCTTGTCCCTGGCGCTTTGCCATTGTTCTATTAGATAATTTACATTTATTTGTCTTCACAGAATGAACCAAATGCTGGGATTTAGGCCTACTGTGTATATTTTTAAAGTTTTCTTACATGCCTTAAAATCAAGAAGGCCTGGCAACTCCTCATGAAGCTTTGGCGACCCCTAGTGGGGGTCCTGACCCCCAGGTTGGGAACCACTGCACTACAGTAAAGCCGTTGGCCCTGCGTAGATTTATGCATTCCCCCCTTTTTGACTCTTCAGATTAAGGCTTGATGAAGTGGCTCAAGATAAAGATGATCAACATTAAAAAAAAAAAAAAAAGAAACTGTACACACATTCTTGAAAAACAAACCTTATTAAAACTCCCTAAACATTCTACTTCTCTGTACCAAATCTAACCAGGTGTTGTTTTTAAGAAACACATAACTATGATAATACTCTTTGGCATTTTTTATCAACCGTAAAAAAAAATAAAAATAAAAATAAAGAAGCAACATTATAGCAGCACTTTTAAGAACATTCAGATTCTCATACCCCGGTCTCTGTTTTAAATTAATGATTTTTCTGTCAGTTTGATGCCGTTAATACTACCCTGCTCTATCTCTTGACATGAGCAGGCATGTTTCCATCAGTCCGACCAGCAATGAACAGATCAATAACTGCAAAGGATAAAGCAGAAGATCAGAAAACCAGTGCTAGTCAAGTCAGAGAAAAGTTTCCTACAAGTCGTTTGTTGCATACAGAAAGTTTTCGGTGCAGTTTATTTAGACCTCTATGATGTCTGCTATGAGACCAGCTCGTGAACAAATACTTGTACCTTTGTTCCAGACATCTACCTTTTCGTGTACTCGAGAAAGCACAAAGTTTAACCTCCACTATTTTCTAGCAGCACTTTAGAACATTCTAACTATAAAAACCACCTTTTCTGAAAAGCGCCTTGTTCATGCCGGCCAGAGAAACTGAGACATGCCTGCGATTTTCAAGTCATTGCAACAACCTCTGTCATCTTGCAGTCACCAGACACTGAGCACACATTCATGGGGACTTCATGGAGAATTCTTCCTGCAATATGCACATGGTTCATAGTGCTGTGTTTTGTCATACTGTATGTAGTCAAAGTTCAAACCGACTACTACATACAAAGTCCTAAACCTTGCCGCTTGCCACAGCAGTACCGTTCGGCTTGTCCTCTACCCAAGGCCCAGCTCGGCTCGTTGTGCCTTTTGGAGCAGAGAGGTGATTTTAGAAAATCCCTCACGTGAGGTCTGAGGTCTGAACAGTCATATTTCTGATTCTCGTCTCAGAGGCCGGGGCTCTAGCGGCACTGTGGCTTGGCTGTGTTCGGTCTCTGAGATGTTGTCAGTCTGGGTGCCGTCGGGCCCAACGCTGCCCCCATTCCCCTCGTCTGTGTCCTCTTTGTTCTCCAGCGCCATCTCGTTTTCGTAGCAGAAGGAGTTGGAGTTTGAGAGAATGTATTTTTTCTCTGCAAGGTCTCTGGCACTGCACAGAGGGGTGCTCTGCACCTCGTATGTCTTATGGAAGCGGGAATAGTCCACCTTGTAGTAGTTCTTCTCCTCGAAGAGAACAGGCTCGAACCGATGGCCCCAGAGGATCTCGCTGGCGACGTAGGAGCTGCGGCACTGCGTGGTCATGGCGGTCGCCTCGACCATGCCCTCCAGGATGACCACGATTTCAAACTCAGAGTTTTCCAGGTCCTGTTTGCTCATGTCGTAGAAGGGGCTGTCCTCGTCGATCTCGTGGACGATGGTGATGGGGGAGACCAGGAAGATGCGGTCGACTCCGCTGTCGAAGCCCACATCAATGTCCATCTGATCGAGGGGGATGTACTCCCCCTCTGCTGTTGTCCGGGATTTCAGAAGTTGCGCCCGCACATGCGCCTCAACCAGGTGGCTCTTTCTCAAATTGCCCACACGCCACATCAGGCAGAGCTTGTTGTCCCTCATGGCCACTGTGGCGTTATGGCTAAAAACCAACGTTTCATTTCTCTTCTTGGGCTTTGCCATCTTTGCCATGACGGCGCCAATGATGAAGGCATCAATAATGCAACCCACGATGCTTTGGAAAACCACCATGAAGACAGCGACAGGGCACTCGTCTGTCACATATCTGTAGCCGTAGCCAATAGTAGTTTGAGTCTCAATGGAGAACAGGAAGGCAGCAGTGAAGCTGCTAACATTGGAGACGCACTTCTGAGCGTTATTCTCCAAGTCCCCATGGAATATGGCCACCAGCCAGAAGACGCAGCCGAAGAACAGCCACGACAGGAGAAAGGCGAGGCAGAAGATGATGAACATCCACCTCCAGCGGATGTCCACGCACGTAGTGAAGATATCGGCCAAGTACCGTTGACCCTTCTCGCTCACGTTGATGAACTGCACGTTGCAGTGACCGTCTTTCTTTACAAATCTGCTTTGTGGCTGATGCCTCGTGTGCACCTTGCTCTTGCCGTTCCCGTAGCCGTTGGGTACTGCCATAGTGGCAAGCTTCATGCCGTCCTCCTCTGATGACACAATGCTGTAGCGGCTGGCTCGCACGCTTCCCATCACCTCAGTCTGGGAGGGCTGTGCTGCTTCTGCTTTGGAAAACAGTCTCAGTTTCTGGAAAAAGCGTTGGAGAAACAGTTTTGAAACACTTCTGGGGGACCAACTCGGAGAGGAAATGGTGGCAAAATGAGGCGGGCTGAAGGGACTCTTCAGCCTCACTGGCCTCTAGATGGAGTGCAACAAGAGGAGGATGAAGTGGTCACTCCTCTTTCATCAGCTGACTGGACCTCATCAAGTTCATCTGCTACAAGAAAACAGAGACAGAAAACGTCTGTTAGTCAAACCAGTTCCAGAATAAATCAGAAAAACCTTTTAGAAAATCATGTTCGGGGCATTTGATGACAACATTGTTAAAAGAATGTAATGGTTCCACATTTGAGCAGTTACTTGTTGAACATGACATGTCAGTACCGATAACTTATCATTGTTAAGTCAGACGTGTGTGCAGCCTGAGAAAAACCATCAAAAACTTTATACCCAGAGTCAGCAAAGCTCGCCTGTGCCAACAATATTTCAGCCAGTTATGACAAACAACAACAGTGATATTTAACCCTGATCTAACATTTCAGCTTTCACTGAGAGAGGCCACCCTGTAATTGCACTCCGGTCCCGTTATTGGTCACTTACAAAGTCGACTTGTTTTTCTTGGCTGCCCTGCACTGACTTGATCATTTCTTGCTCGATTGTGGGTTACAGCCTTTCTGCAGGATCCCATGAACTGATGGGTTTTGCATAACCAATGGATCAAGTTAAAAACTGAGAAAGATCTGCAGATAAATGTTCTTATGTCATTTTTTGAATAACATACTGCAAGAAACTGAAATAAACTGAACCAGAGCAACTTCCAAGCTGGATTGTTCACAACAGTGGCTCATTGTTAATGCACATTTTCACATGTAAAGCCTTCTCAAAATCAGGAAAAATTAGAGATGTTCTGCATGTGCAACCTAATTTTAAATCAGTTCGGTTTATCATCAGCATCCAAATGCTAGAAATCTTAAATTTAAACTATCAGCATGCATTTTTAGTTTTTAATGAAGCAGCAATCATCTGCATAAACCAACTTTGCAGGACAGGAGCAGCGAGCTACAACAGTTTACAAATGACATCATGTGAGCCTCGGAGGTTTAGCGTACCGCCTGTCATTTTTAAAGAATCTTTAGGGGACGGTGTGAGCTGCGTCTTACACTGTGCAGAAGAGATGCACAGCTTGTTGACTCTCACAGGGTCCTCTGGGAGTTCTTGTCTCTGCTGCAATAAGGGCAGTCCTGAGAGGATTCTCCACTAGAACAGCACTCATTAGTTTCGGCTGTCCTAGCAACTAAAGTCGAAATCGACCTGCTGCAGTCTCACTGTGCTCTCTTTCTATTTTTTTTTTCTTTTCTTTTGTCAGGATAGATTTCTCTCTGAGGCATGAAAGTTAAATATGAGAACATTATAGTGAAAACTAGGAAGTTCTTCAGATCTGCTGAGTCATACTGAAGTTTCATACCTGCAGAAAGTAAAACTGGCTGATGCAATTTGTCTGCAAGGTTTTTACATACATAACTACATAAAACATAAAATGACACTTTTGTATTCAGTTTAAAAAACACTGCACAAGTTTATATGAGTAGAATCTAACATTGATCCTAATTACTGAGGATGCTGAACTGTAAGCCACGTGTAATCTTTTCTCAGATGATGGTTGATGTGTGAACATTTCTACAAACAACAAAGATTAATTTTTTACAGCCAAATCTATACTTTCTATATTTTCTTTCAAAATGAGCAGAGAGATTCTGTGGAAAGACAAAAGAGTGGCGCACAAATGTCCCTAAATAAAAACCACACCATCGGGATTATTACACTGTTACACTTTTAAAGTGTATTGTTAAACAGCATCTGCCTGCTGGGAGACAGGCTGAGCTGCTCTCAGAATGCAACAAATGCCAGCGACAAATGTTAACAGGTGCTGGGGGGGAAACGGAGCGGACTTCTGATGCAATCATCCACACACACCCCTCACACTCAGAGACACATGCACGTCTCATGCCCAAAGTCAGGGCCGTCAGAAACCCAGGACTTAATCTTCAACAATCATAACATAAGAAGCGAGACCAAATATGAGCGGACAGAGTGAAACTTTTGGCGGGTCATCTGACAGTTGGGGAAGCCGTGCGTAAAAAGCCAGGAAGTCTGTGCGTCACGGAGAATAAAGTAAAGCATCGAGATCTGAGCGCCGCTGTGCCAAAAGATAACAGCGCTGACATGCGTAAAGCACTTGTTAAGAGCATCACATCTCACATGAAAGCACAAGAGTGAAAGAAAAGGCTCGTGTTTCCTCTACCTGTTGCTCATTTGTGGGCCGGTGTGGACTCAGCTCGCAGAAATATAATCCAGACGGTTTTTTGGCCTCCGCGTCCTTTCCGCGCGCTTGTTATTTGTTTTGGCCGAACGAGCTCAAGTGTGAAACTTCCCTCACATCTCCGGAGGACCGGTCTCGGTAATGTGCCTCGCGATGAGTTCCCCCAAAGCGTTTTTAAACAGCACGCACGGCCCGCCCCCAGGCCCCGCGCCCGGCCAATGGCGCGATAACAGCCCGTAACTGTGTGTTTGTGTCATTTCTGTGCGTTTGATCAATAAGACTGATGTGAACTGAATGGATAAAGGGGAGGATAACGCCTGAACCCCATAGAGATGGGAGGAAGGAGGTGAAGGAGTTCAACAACTAGAATATAAAAAATATATATTATAAAAAAAAAATATTCTTGAGGTTAATATCATTTCTACTTAATTGATTTATAACAAACGTACAGGATATATATATATATATTATATTTAATACATTTAGGTCCAGCTCTGCAAAAACAAGTTTGACAAACATGGGTGAGACAAAGATCCATCTTTCCAAAGATCCTCATCAATAATGTATCTTCTCACTGGAAGTCCCTCAGAGTTATACAGTCTGAGATATAATGAGAAAATATTAAATGCTTTAATTTGAACATCCAGGATCATTTATGTCCTGTTTATAATTAGTAACATCATTTTACACAATATTTTATAACTTTTAGCCGATAAAACCGATAAATACCAGTTTACATGTAAATCCCAGTAAAAAAAAAAAAAAAAAAGCAGAATAAGTTTAAACATTATTTGAACTATTTGTTACATGTTAGATTTCAGGGGGTGCTGCTGCCCCCCTCAGCTACCCCCTGCTTCCAGCTTCTTCAGAGGCATTAAAATCTTCAAAAAGTGACTTCTGTGCTTGTTACCACCTGCTGCTGACCGTGTGCAACCCGACTGCCCATCGCCCCCATCTTTGTGATATCCGTTGTTTTTATAGATCTTATTTTTTAATGTGGGTATGGAAAATGTGTTCTGTCGGAAAGAATGACTCACTCAATAAAGGCCTACATGCCTGTATTATGATATGACTGTCTTTCTCCACTGAGCTATCAAGTTGCTTCGGATGTTTAGACTATGCATCTGTTGCCCTATAATTTTAGGTCAGGCTGAAGCCGTGTTGTCTTAAAGCCATTGACTAAATCATTCTTCCTGCTTACTAATTCATGATAAACATTAACCCGCAGCTACATGTTTTTTCAAAAGGGCTTTTTGAACTGCTTGGTTTTTTTTCCCCCTGCGAGGCTTATTTTTAGTTCTGGATATTTATAGCAGCACATATATTTAGCCCCAAACCACCTGTGTCAGTGAAGTGTGCACGTTGTGTGTTTTCTTTCCATGCCCAATTTCCAGCAATAAAGAGAGCGATGCAAGCAGTAGCCAGTGCTGCGTGTGGACCACAAGGTGGAGAGCTGGAGACTGGAATTAACCAGTGATTGCCTCCCACACACACACACACACACACACACACACACACACACACACACACACACACACACACACACAAACATACACACACACACACACAACACACGGCTGTAATGTGAGCAGCCGACAGCAGCACAGGACAGGAGGGAGGAGGAGGAGGAGGAGGAGGAGACTGGATTTGAACTTTTAATGCAACTTGTGTCACTGCAGCATCTAAAGGACTGAGATGAAAGGTGGAAAGAATATAACAGTAAAGATATAAGATGCAATAAAACAAATGACTTTATTTTTAGGCTGCAAGACTAATGATTGAAGATAGACTTTATTAATCCCACACTGGAGAAATTCACTAAAAAATAGAATAGAAAAAGGCCAGATATAATAAAAATAGAGCAGTGGTTGAGTAGTCCAAAAATAAGTTAAGGACTTATTGCTAATCTCACCATTTGTGCATCCATGTTGACACGCACAACGATGGAGATTTGTGTAGAAAAAGCACAAAGACACACGAGAAATACACTAAACACACAGAAAAGAGGTCCGAGCTGCAGTTACGGCTGCTATCTTGGAAATGGATGACTCACTTTCTATCTTACTTATTTAAGTCCTCCAAACTAAACAGCCAATTATGTTTGTGATCACTTTCTAAAAAGACCTTACTCCACCAGGGCTGCAACTTCAGTTTATTTCCATTGCCGATTAATCTGTCTTTTAATTGGTTAGTTTTTTTGTCCATAAAATATCAGAAAATTGTGAAAAATTATGCAGCTAGGACAAGAAACACAATGTCTCCCGCTCTCATGTCTTGTGCTAAACTCGTGTCCCAACACATGTAGCTGCCGGTGGTGATGGGAAGGAAGCTCTGCTCTACTTTCAGGTATCAACCTTATTACTGTTAACTTATCTCTTCCTACAGCCACAGCAAGCTGTATTAGAGCTGAAAGCGATCATTTCCTGCTGTTGCTTCACATTAAAGGTTGTCCACCAGGGTAGCTCACTTGGTGGAGGTGGAGTCCTTACTGTGGCTCTTTGTTGTGTGTCATCCTCTTCCTCTCTCTGTCACCTTTCCTGTCACTCTTCAGTTGTCACTATCAGTAAAAAGACAATAAAAGCCCCCAAAATATATGAAAAAAAATGTTGTCCACCAGTGAACCAGCAGGATTAAGGCTTTTATTGTGAAGCATTTACTTTTATTACTTTACTTTATTACACATTTATACTAGGGATGCACAATATTCATATTCATATAACAATAATTACTTGCGTCTCTTAATTTCATATTTTTAAGCGAAGATGGATGATTAAATATTCCAGAGCTCTGTTCTCAGAATCAGTATCAGAATCAGAAATACTTTAATAATCCCAGGGGGAAATTACTTAATTTCATTATTATTTCAGAATTAAATTTTCTAACCAAATCTAAAAAGACATCCCTTCAAATAAAGTTCATCAAAACATTTCACATATGGCTCCTGGAGTTGCACTGCACTGTTATGTGTATACTGTTGCTTTGAAGGTCAGCTCTTGAATTTATTTGTATTATTTTTATCTATTTTATAGTAACAGTTTTTTTTTTTATCTTTTTTTCTCTTAACCTGTCTCTGTGCTGCTTTAATGTGTGAATTTCCCCCAGGGATCAATAGTTTGTCTCTTCTTGCAGGGAGTGATGGTAAAAGGAGAAACAACCTCAGTTAGGCTCAGGGTCTGAAATAAGCCGGTACTCACCCGTACTGAGCACTGGCAATTCAGATTTTTGTCCACAAGAGTACCCTTACTTCTGACTGAGCACCCCCACCTCCAATGGACACAGCCGTACCCACCACTGAGGTCACCAAGGTCTGGGCCTCAGTAGTTTTTCCCTTTGCAAGTTCAGCGTTTGGACCTCAGTATTTCTAAAACCCTGCGTACAGTGATGCTGGTGAGGTAACCTTTAATGAGGAAAAAAAAGTCCTTAAAAAGGATAAAAGATGTTTAAGGTGCTGAATTAGGGTTTAGTAGGGCTTTTGTGGTCCAATTCAGGCACTGAGTAAGTTATATATGAAGGTAAACAGCACGTTTACTTTGCCATGAGATACTATGGGAAACTTATGCCCAGCACAAGGTGGCAGTGCAACTGTCCCCACCCCCCAAGCATTACGAGGTCTGTGCTGGGTCTCTCTAACAGGATCAGAAGCCGAGGGAACTTCAAACTCGAGCCCCCGAGTTGGAGGTCTGAATAACATCACGAGCTTTTGATTGATCTATTCTGGAAAGATGATAAAAAGAATACATGTTTTTAATGGGATTACACAGTGATGCAAATCAAACCAACCAAGCAGCATCTGGTTACTTTTGTCTGTCTGGTTACTTGACATCAAAGTGACCTTTTGTTCTTCGACGAGAACCATGATCCACCTCGGACAGATAACATGAACATTACAGGAAGCGAAGACACAAACCAGACATTTAAACATCACTTTATTGAAATTGTTGACACTGATATTGCCTTATTTATAAAAATCTGATCTGATGGTACTTTATTAGCAATATTAGAAATACACTTGTTCAGTCTGTTACAGCAGATCCTCATATTCTAGGATGTAAAATATTATTTGTCATTTACAAAAATCTAAGACAATAAACAAGCTTCATCACACTTATTCAGTTCACTTATTTCTGTGTGACGTTCTGGTTGATACTAAACAAATGGGATTCCACCACCACAAACATGAAGAAAACGTACATGTTTTTCATATAAACTCTGCTGACTTTACTCACAATAGGGGACGTTCCTTAAGTCCACCCTCTGACTTCTGACCCTATTTTTTTTTTTTTACATACATTCACACTCTAAAGTTTTGGTCTAATCTCATATTTCTTTACATAATTTCTTTTTACACAGAATATAAACAGTAATACAGTTGACGAAACCACCTCACCACGAGGTCCATTCAGTGGCTGTGTTGGAGCTTCCGTCTGGATCTTGTGATCTTTTCTGAACGTTTTAAAGACTGTTTGCTTTCAGGTTGAGATTGAAAGTTCATTTTTGACCTTGGAAACAGCAGTTGACAAAACAATCTCACTTCAAGGTCCATATAAAGTGTAAAAGCAATTATTTTATCCACTTATATCTTTCATTATTGATAATAAACATAAATCTAAATGTTACAATAATCCTATAAAGATTATAATTATTAAAACCTGTATATATATATATATATATATATATATATATATATATATATATATATATATATATATTCCAAATAACTAGCCTCTGTACATTACAGGTGTTGTATTCTTTCTTTCTTGTAGTTTCGTCACTGAAGGAACGCAGCTGCTGCGGTCGGCATAAATCTACACCAGTGACAGTAAATTCGAACAGTGAGCAGTTTTAATGAAGGGAAAAATAATCAAAACATCCACATAAACCTCTCAAACTGCCCCTGCAGCATAACTGCAAGTCTCCTCTGTCCATTTGTTTTTCCATTGTTTTAATTGGCCAATGTTAGCATGCTAACACAGATAGTAAACATGGTAAAAATTATACATGATATACATCAGAATGTTAGCATTGTCATTGTGAGCATGTTAGCATCCTGACATTAGCATTTAGCTCAAAGCACTGCCTGACAAAGCCACTCGTGTGGTGGTATTAGTCTTAGTCACCATTCAGCAAACAGCCACAGGTTGGAACTGAACTCGGGCCACTGCGGTAAAGACTCTACCAGGTTTGCTACCATGCGCCCTGTGTTAGTCTTGTTAAACTATGAAGGGTTTGATACTCAGAGGACAGATCTTGGCTCGAGTGTCACTTTAAACAAAAATTACACAAAAAACAAAGATGCCACAACTTTGAACATTCTGACAGTGAATGAGATTCAGTAGCAACCTTAACATTCGTCTTTAGCTTAGGTTTCTTTGAAGAAATGGACAATGTCTGACCGCCTCAAACATCATACTTTATTCCTGGACTTGCGAGGTCATTTGGCAGAGTCAAACTGTCTTGATGTTGACTGTCTGCTCGAGATGTTGAATCAGTTGGTTCGGGGCGACTATCATTCACAAGCTCCACAGTTAGCATTGGGGGTTTCAGTAGTTTTACGTGATGATTTTGCCGCTGTGACCTCGGAGAGGGGCGTGGGGAAGATCTAGGAGAATGTCGCGGGGAAGGGCGTGGGGAATGTCGCGGGGAATGTCGAGGAGAGGGCCGCAGCTGCTTCTTGTGTTCATAGTCCTCAGCGCTGACCTCAGGCACCAGCACTTTGGCGGTGTGATTGAACAAGGTGTAATCCACCCTGTAGTTCCTCCTGCTGACCCTGATCATCTCCTGGAACAGCTGACCCCAGAGGATTTCAGCTGGAGTGTACGAGGTACGGGTCTGATGCAGCATACCCGTGGAGTCGTCCGTGTAGGTAAAAGAAACCACCAGCTCGAAGTCTGCTTTACGCAGATCTACCAAGCTCATCTTGTACAGAGGGCTGCCGGGTTCGATCCTGTGGAAGACAGTAGTGGGCGTGACCAGGATGACATCCCTCTGCTGGATGACCAGATCTTCGTAGGTCACGTCCATTTTCCCTGTGGCATGCACCGTGGAGCGGACAATCTGGGCACGAGCCACCCCCTCCACCAGGTGGTGCTTGCGAAAGTCGCCGACTCTCCAGGAAAGACACAAGTAACCATCACGAAGATTGATGACTGCACAGTTGCTGAAGCCCACCGTCTGCGCCCTCTTTCTGGCCGAGGCCATTTTGGCGACAACGATTCCGATGACAAACGTGTCGATGAAGCAGCTGATCACATCTTGCACCGTGACGACGATGATAGCAATCATGCAGTTCTCTGACATTCCTCTGAAGCCGTAGCCAATGGTGGTTTGAGTTTCAAGCGAGAAGAGGAAAGCAGCCGTGAAGCTGCGCACCTCGTACACGCAGGGGTCATTTGTGTGGTCTTTCATGTCACCGTTAGCGAGAGCGATGACCCAGTAGAGGATGCCGAAGAAGAGCCAGGACAGGATGTAAGATAGGGCAAAGATCAGGAACATCACCCTCCATCTGATCTCCACCAACGTGGTGAAGATGTCAGTCACAAACAGCAGCCACTCTTCGGGAACATGGCGGAACACAACGTTACAGCTGCCTTCTTTGCGTATGTACCGGTATTTCTTTGGCTGAGGTCCATTTTCTGTCTTCACACTGATGTCTTCAGTCGGACTCACTGATGCATATTGTTTATGCATCTTCCAGGAAGTCTGTAGGAAGATAGCAAAGAACGGTTAGCAATTTGGTAAATATCATTATCAACACATCGACTTTGAGCCTTTACGTTAAAGTCACTGTTTAGTATTTTAGTTGTTTGCCTGTCGCAATGTATTCTTTTATGCTACCATTGGGGGGCGACAGAATCTAAAATTTGTAAATAATACAGTATATGAAGACCAGCTAATTGGTAATATAGTCCCTCCAGGATTTGGCAGGCTTTTTTAGGGATTGTTGAGGCCTAAAATGATTGATTTCACGACAGCTTTTATAAAACATCACAATGTTTTTAGCCATTTTTTTGCAATTAAATTGCGGGAGAAAGTGAAAATTGTAAAAAATAGTTTCAATTTTTGTAATTTTTGTACCACTATGCTTTTAATCTCAGACATCTGGCCCACTGGTCACTTCCGCCGGAGAGGGCACCACCTTGGATTTGAACTGAGAAGTCCTTCTTGTATTCATCTCTGCCCAGCCACTTTGGAGTGTTAAAACTCATCCTGTTATTTTGGATTTGCAGATGATACAGTGAAAACAGTGTCTGCAAACTATAACTCAGATCCTTACTGTTCCCTTTAACATGGCTATGGCTTAATCCAAAGCTTCGTATAGGTAAGAAACCCTTTTACTGGAAAATGTGGGCTTATATGAAAAATATAGTGTCCCAAATGTCCTGTGAATTTACAAAGACCTTTGTAGTTTGTTGGTTTGTTGTTCAACTGACCCAAAACACTGAGAGGAGGTCATTAGAGTAATGCAGGTCACAACAGCAGGAGCAGACAGACGAGTCTGAAAACAGCGACTGAAAGCTGTCTGATCTCTGACCCACATGAGGACGTTGAAGTTCTCACTTGCAACACGAATACACCAATCTGACACGGAAATACAGACTTTTGTTGGGGCTGTAAGTAAACCTCTGCACTAGTTTAGAGGACTATTAAAGAAATATGCATTTCACACAGATTTTAGTTCCATATTAAAGCACATATGCTGTAGTATTACATATAAAGACACAAAGTAAGTATAGATTAATTCATGTATTGGCCAGTATGTGTGTTTCCACAGTTGGAAAAGGAAATTTGTGACAATGAGTAGAATTTATGCAAATCTTGTGTAAAATATAAGTTCAGAGTCAACAAAAGTCATTTAAATTGACTGTTGTCATGCTGCAACTTCTACACAGGTCATTCAGAATACACCCAAAGGGCTTTCCCTGTTGCTCTGATACAGAAAACAGCCATTCACCTAAACCAGTCTTGCCCATTTTCCGACTTTTTCTTTTCCAGCCGCTATTGTTGGAGGAAACGATTAACAGCAGAGTCTTCCGTGTATCAAAAACATTGGCAGATGACTGGAAATCTCCAACCTCTCGCTCTCCCTCCTGTAGTATCTAATATAAATACATAATGAGCAGCACTCTGCTGACAGCAAAAAAAATAACTGACAAGGGAAAAAAGTCTATGTTTTGATGCTGGTTTTCATTTTTTGTTTGTTTCTTTTCCGTTATGGGTTGTACTCATAATTTCATTCACATGTTTTCTTTCATATTTTGTCTCCAATTTAGTTTTTTCGTGCTTTGATTGCTTTGTAGGTCTATTTTTAAGATAGCAATCTGGGAATGTTTACCATGCATGATTTTCTTTTTCCTGCCTCTTTCGTACTGTGTCAATACATTTAATCATAACGGGGCAGTTGCCTGGAGATGCAGAACCCATTGCAACAGTTGCTTGGGCTGCAGCTTGTTTCCTGCTGCTGATGTGCCACCGATTCTTTTTATTCTTGTGCAATAAACCGAAGGCACATAAGGTGCAGCACAAACCTGAGCTCCACAGAATCCTTGCAGTTTTATAAATATCTGCACTCTACATTTAATGCTGCTGATGGGTTTTACAAATTGAGCAGATGCTATAGTGCATTAAATGCATTTAAAGTCACTTTTTGACTGTTTTATCAGCGTCTGACTAGCATTAGTTGGTTTAAACAGCTGAAATTATGTAAATGCATCAAATGCTGTACAGATACAGAAGACTTTTCTTTAAATCTACTTAAACAATCTGTTTATAGTAGGATGCTTTCATCCCCAGTAACATTAAACTCTCTGTAAACATACAATAATGTTTCCATGCAAAGATTCGCTGTTGTCCAAAGCAATGTCCCAAGACCCTTTTTTTTTTTTTTTAAATCTGGGTGGAGGTCAAAGAACTGTCAGAGGGCCAATAAAGGAAGCGCCACAGGACCGAACTGGTCTAAGTTAGCAGGGGAAAAATGAATGTGGAAACTGGAATAGTGTCATGGTGCGATCACGGGCAGAGGAAGGATCAATCACAGCCAAACCACTGAGAGCATCCTCTACGCCCAAAACAAATGGGGTTTGAATCACCGCTATCTGACTGAGTGAACTGGGCTCCAGTCACAGACTCCACTTTCTCCTGGCTACAGCGAACATCCCCAATGCCAGACTGTGGAGCTCACTCCATGAGGTCATAGAAATAACGTCCTATTAGCTTCCCATAATCCCC
The DNA here is from genome assembly GCF_905237075.1 of Dicentrarchus labrax. NCBI lineage: Eukaryota > Metazoa > Chordata > Actinopteri > Moronidae > Dicentrarchus > Dicentrarchus labrax. The sequence goes on along the minus strand of NW_026136712.1, from coordinate 21,667,398 downwards.
TCCTAAATACCCTGATATGGACAAAAGGAGAAAAATGCAGCATCCTACTGGAAAATCCAAGAGACGCTGAGTGACTGCAGCATTCGTAGGTTATCAGTCTGAAATCAAACCTCAATCTGCAGATTTGTATTCTCTTAAAAAATGATCAAACATGCAGTTATCTGTTCTTCCTCAGTAGCACTACACAGGTATGCTGTCTGTTAGCTTATTGATGCTGTTCTGTGCTTTTACAACTTTGAATGAACTTGAATTTCAGTCTCAGCTGCAATGATCAGTCGATGGACAGAAAATGATCTGGCAACTATTTTCAGTTGACGTTCATGGTTTTGAGTGAAATATCTTGACTCCATTCAAATGATCCTTTAACCTTTCATTTAGCACCATAACCATTAATTTGTCCATTACGTCAGCCTCATATGTAATAATTAACAAATTTTAGCTTGCTAACATGCTAAACTTAGATGGTACACATGGTTAACATTACTTCCTCTACAGCAGAGATGCATCCATTTCGGTATTGATTCACCGTTTGTAATAATTTTTTAAGAAAAAATTTCCAATTTCTGAGATTTCGGCTTCTCTAATGTAAATATTTGTATAAATATTAGTTTCTTAAGCACATTTCACTTTTACACTGGAATATCAATGGATGGACTTTAGCTTATTGTGAACTCAGAGTATCCATTTTACAGCCAAATAATGCAAATAATTATTTCTTTAAATCAAACTCATCTTCATGAGGAAAATGTCCCTGAACTGGAAGGGTATTTATGGTTTGGTTTAAATAGGAAAACACATCACAGCATTTAGAGCATCAGGAGGGGGTAGGGTTGTTAGGAAGATCTTATTTATTTCAAGAAGTCGACGGTATTATAGGCCTTTCATTTCAGTACTGAACTGCTATATTTAACTTCACTGTCATAAAACAAATATCTTTATAAAATACATCATATTTCACAATTAAAGCTGCAGTAGGGAACTTAAACAAAAAAAAAGCTTTTAGTTATATTTGCTGAATCTTTCACTATATCCTGACAGTAGTACATGAGACAATTAATGTATGGAAAAATCAGCTTCCTCTGGCTCCTCCTAGTGCCTCTAATGGCAACTGCAAGAATCCACCAGGCCCAAACAAAAACAACCGATCAGAGCCGAGAAAGATAGAAAGACACTTTGGGTTGGAGGCTTGAAGACAGTTGATTGTTGAGTCACATTTACAGAGTCCCAAAGACTGACTTTGACTCTCTGACAATGAGACTAAACAATCAACAGTCTTTCTTGGCTCTGATTGGTTGTTTTTGTTTGGGCCTGGTGGATTCTTACAAACGTCATTAGGCGCACCAGGAGGACCCAAAGGAACCTGATTTTTGCACACATTAATTGTCTCATGTACTAATGTCAGGATACATTAAAAGTTTAAGCAAATATGACAAAAAATATTTTTATAAAAAATGTCCCGCTGCAGCTTTAAGTGTTAATGCTGCAGTTCAAACAGTAGTTCTGCTCCAGTTGTCATCAAAGAAAGTGAAATAAATGAAGTCTGAGCCCTCGCGGGCACAAAAGTTAAATTAGGATCCTGCCACTTTGTGTCATGTGGTCAGCTAATAAGCTAAACCTCAAAAGACACAATTAATCCGCTCTTAATTCCACATTTTTTAACGTGATGTAACTGTTGTCGTAGTGATTTTGACCATAATAGCATCTGGAGTATCGGGCCATGAAAATACTTTTTAATTAACACTGAATGTTTTTTAAATGGTTCAAGATACTGAGGAAGAATTTCCACCACTCACAAGTCTGCTTAATATACCGGCGCAATATATAAGGGATTCTGTTGTTTTTCAAGCACTAAAATGCTCTGCTAATTAAGTAATTAGCATTGTTACTGTATCGTGTGGTTTTCCCCCCACCGAGCAGCACTTTTCAGTCTGCCCTGATGGTTCCCGGTATTGTGTTGACCCACTAGGTTGAGCTGTTTTCTCCACATTCACTCTGTGGAGCTTATGACCTGAAACAAGCAGCTCTGTGTACAAAACAAGACATCAGACAGAACAACCACTTACAACCAAAACACGTCCTGACCTTTGGCATAAAGTTTCCACTGCACTTTCTCTGAACAAAGCCACGATTCTTTATATTCCTGAGGTTTGTTGTTCACAGTAAGATTTTCCAAGAGGGTCCTTTTGTATTCTAAAGTTAGACTAAAGGTCTGTCATCCACTGCTGACAATAGGGATGGAAGGATGAACTCTGGAAACAACTTAGGCAATTGGCTTGTTTCCTCTCCTGCTTGGGGCACTTACAACTCCATTACATGCTCACTTACTGCAAATGACATTGTGCCACCCATCTGTGGCTCACTGGAACAGAACCGGGTACACGGGTGGCTAGTCTTAGCTCTTGCCCTGGGGCTTTCTGCCACCTCTAATGACCTTCGAAACCTCAACGCTGCAAAATATTTGCGTCTTAGCCTCTCGCTCGTTTGTCAAATGACCCGTCTGGCAGCGCTCCACTTGTTTGAGGACTTTTTCTAGAAACAAGTGTCAAATTTGTTGTCGCTGATCTGCATTGGAAGTCCTCTAAAATGCCGTTTAAAGGCCAGAACGCTTTTACGTGATCAGGTCAGGGGTTGTGTCGTCTGTTCCTGAAGGTTAATGGTTTATCCAAGCTTCAAAGTGCCAAGTGGAGCAGAGCGCGTGTTTGGTTTTGCTCCATCAGAAATAGCGTTTAATGTTGCTTTTAAAGAGGAAGCACTTGAAACCAGACGCAGGATTTGTAGGCCTGTAACTGTTCGTATATCAGTCCGTTTGAGATTTTCCTCTCTTACTACTGCTGTATGATTTGTCTTTAAGACCAACGTGACCTTCAGAATTACCAGTCTAGCACAACTCAGTGTTTTAAAGCTCAATAGTCTCATATTTATGAAACAGAGTCAGTCCTGTTGTGTCAGCAGTGATGCCTCTTCTTCTTCCAATTTGTGCAATATTAACTGTTTTCTTTCGCATGACATCTGAATTTTATCAGATTTCACTGTGAAACACGATCGCAAACATTACTTATCACCTTGAACACATCTTGTTTTGTGTTTTAACCATTCAGGCATTGTATTACCACTCTTAATACTGCAGCTCGGGTTACCGATTGTTCTACTGTCCACAACCTTCACTTACTTGTTGCCTCAGCTCAGTTTGACACCTTCAAACAACCAGCTACTTGTAATTTTATAGTATGCATCTGGTTGAATGGTCAAGAAGGGTCATATATGTTATTCATAAGCCACTTTAAAGTCTTTTTAAGAATGTACATTATTTTCCAGAGCATTTATTCTGAGTAAACAGTAAAATAAACACTTTTTTTTTGTATCTAAATGCTTCCACGAGACCAACATATCTTCAACAATTCACAAGATTTCACAGAATTCACAGATCTCCACATTTAATATTGAATTTAACAGTTTGACATTGCAATTTCTGCATAAATGTAACAGAAACAACAGATTTCCCAGATCGATGCCTACCTTGTCTGTAACAGTAAATGCTGGAGGAGCTGCAGGAACGTCTGTACCTGGGGAGGGAAGCTCTCCGAGGGGCTGTACAGTAGCGCCAACAGTCACCTGGTGGAATGAGCCGGGCCTCTTGTCACTGCAAAAACTAAAGATTAACACCTCCCTTCAGCATCACATGGTGTCACACAGACAGGTGAGTGTTTGTATCTCTGAGTGTGTGTGTCTGCAGGTGGATGTGAATATTCATGAGTGTGAATATTCATGAGTGTGTGTGTGTGTGTGTTGGGCTTTGGTGCATGATTGCACTTTGTGATATGATACCTTTGTTTAAAGCAACACACTGTTTGGTTGTTTAGGAGAAAACTACACAAGTCTTTCTTCTTATTCCAATATTATATTGACCTAAATGTTGATTAAATATGTATCTCATATTGAAATAACAGCTGCTGTCTACTTAATTTAGCACCACTTATTCTTAAAAAGTATTAAGTTGAAAAGCTTGAATTAAGATATAAATGAAAGTTTAACTTGGAGAACAGGACTACTGAAACTGAGGTGACACACAGAGACTTTTTTGACAAGAGGAGCACTGACTTGAGCACTGGCCTTTCCAGTTTTTCCATCACTAAATTTTTGCCTCTTTCCCAACATGCTAGCATAACATTGGTTAGTACCAATATATGCGTTGGGTCATTTAGTTTAATATGATGTCAGTATCTTCAGTCTACTTTTAATACAGAGCCCACTACAGCCTCTGAAAGACAGTGCGGAGTGGAAGAAGAAAGGGGTGGAACCTGGGGTGGCCAATCAGATTTCAGGCCCTCCCTCTGGACACGCCCCTGGTGACACAATCAGTCAGATCCTTTGACTCCAATCCGAGCGTCAGTCACTCGCCCTGGTACGCCCAATTCATTTTTTTAAATAATATTTATATGGATTTCTCAACATTCCCACATCAATGAAACAAAGACCCACAATCTGAACGACAAACCAAAACAGAACCAAACAAACATTTTTCACATTCACAGTTTCACTGCACATACGGGATGAAACGTCACGGTGTCGGCTGTCGGCAGGCTGAGGTGAACAGCAGGGGTCAGTGAATAAAGGATCGGACTTTTATCGGCTTTATCTTAGTCGATATGATCCATTGAAAAATACCCGGACTGGCCCCAAAACACCATCACGTTTTCCAGAGAAAAACATGATTTGTTTAGTGTGGACACAATTCTTCTATCCCTCACGCTCATAAACACGTTCAAATAATGTATTTAAATCTATTTATAAATACACCCAAAAGTGGAATTTACAGCCACGCAGATAGTTTTGGTTTCATTTGTCTAGTTTTTTGCCTAAAATAATTAGTTATTTAATCAGTTAGTCAGTGGACAGAAAAATTATTACAACTAATAATCACAACGTTTTATTGTCTCTGTCTATTTTCCAACATCTTATAGAGTAACATATACAGCCTATACTGTGTAACCATCACATAATCCCATCGGTGGTATGCAGGGAGGTTTCAGGATTTTAAATTCAAAAAGAAAAAAGAGACTGAGGATTAGTGTGGGATTGATATTTGATATTGGCCAGTACACTATGATTAGATATTACTTTCTGTTCTATTCCATAATACAAACCTACCAGAAGGTTTAGTTTCTACTCAACTTAATCTTTAGCAAAGTGTCAGTTACTCCGACGGAAGCTTTGCTTTTCCTGCGCATGGACAACATAAAACAACGTTAACGTTTTTGCTGCTCTATTAGAATTTGATCTCCTCTTTCATTCATAACAGCAAATTACAAATTGGTGAACACTGTCCTGTCTTTGTGCCTCTCTTTTTCAACGACTTGACCAGAGATCCCTTATTCCCAGCATGAGACTCCTTAGAGAGCTTAACTCAAATATCTCTGCCTCGCTTAATAACCACTTTGCAACCGAACTCATTGTCCCTAGCTGAACAAAAAAAAAAAAAGCCTAACTCAGGTTTCAAACATAGAAAACTATTGACAGTCAGCCTGTGGTTGGTGTGGAGAAAAGGCTTGCAGGTCTTACGTATTGTGATAACACGGGCGGTTTTTCTTATGTACCCACAAACAGATCTGGGACGATGGAAATGGGAGACTGCTGTCAGGTCAACGTGACATTTCCATCCTGGTGGCGTGTTAATGTTTATTGTATGAATAGTGTGTAAGTGTCAGAGCACATGGCTACTGAACAGTGTTGTGTAATGGTGTTTTGTGCCTTTTAACTAGCCTTTTGAGCCGCCCTCACTTTCTCAGCACACACTGTAGTTGGGGAAAGGTGCTGAATGGATAAATAAAAAGCCGGAGGCAGGTACACATTGCCATAAAAATAGAGCATTGTGCAGCTTTGTTACGACAGAGGCTGAAAATGAAACTTGGTGTAAAGAAAAAAAAGTCAGTGTGGGTGTTGGAGTAAGATGCCACTTTCAGATTATGTAACCCTCTATCTGGAAGGTCAAGTGTGTAGGATTTAGTGGCTTCTAGCCGTGTCCGCAAAATGCGTGAAATACAGAAAACACGATTCTTATATTCAGGTGATTATACTACATTATAATGAAAACAGTTATGAATATTAAATTTTATTTCTGACAATAGATTCCTAAATGTTACACACAATTTTTGGATTTACTGATACGAGTCGGATATCAGTTTTAACGTTATAGATGTGACTACATCAGTATGTGGACACCTGGATGGATGTAAATGTAAACTTGATGGTCTGATTCTAAAGTCATGAATCTGTTGACTGAAGCTTTGCAGCAAACAGCGTCTCCACTCTACTGAAAGGTAAAAGGTCAACGCCAGGGTCTCGCCACAAGTGCTACGAGAGTAACGTTAGTGAAGCGTGGCTCACACGATTTACAGTGCGCCATCAAATCTGAAAAATCGAAAGTTTGGAAGACATTTGGATTCTATAAGAAGGAATCTCGTATCTCACATGTTCTTGCTTGTGCTAGCTGTATCAGCATCCACAGATTCCTCGCCGCCTTCGTAGGTGTCAAGGTACAGCTAGCACGAGCAACAACACACAAGATATATAACACTTTCCAGACACTTTTATAAAGTTGGTTTATTTTAATTTAGAATGAAAAATAAATGTCTACATTAAACAAATGTTAAGGACTGTATCAGATTGCATCGAATTGTTCCAAATTAAATCATATCGTAAACCATAATAGAGCTCTATGAAATGTTAGCTTTATTTACACACTAACTTGCAAACATTCATCCTGTAATATTTCGCTTTTAAGAGTCATTAAGGTTTAACCTCTGGGGACCATAGATCTCGTTCTCATCTGTAGTTGTAGAGCTCTCACTCTGGACTCACAATCACAATCTCCTCATTCTCATGGAGTCCCAGTGGCTAAAATAATACATAACACATTCAAACAGCTTTAACCACGAGGTACGACTGAGAGTTTGATGAGGTTCTGTGGGTCATTCAGTCATGAAACTTATCCTTCCAGTGTTTTGCTGTGACAGCACTAAATGCTCACTGGCTCCTGCTGCAGGAAAACTAAGTAATTCAAGCTATTTGACACCTTTGTAAAATCTGTAGACTAAGAGGGCAAGGCATATGAAATGACTCAATGGTTTTATTTTTCTAGTTGGAGAACAGTGGGGGGTCCTCACAGTAAATTTCTCTGGGTGTCTAAGAGTATGTCTGTGAAAGAACGCCAGTTTTTATGTTTATGAACCTGACTGCATTCTTTAAAAGTGAAGAAATCTGTGTGTGTGCATGTGTGTCCACGTGTCCATTTGTGTCTGTGTGCGTGGAAGTGTTACCAGTGCACACAGTTGGTGGGTTAACGGGGGTCTCAGCAAAAAGTGGACCCATAACAAATCACCTCATTTCCAGGAAAAAGAAATAATTTGTTCCCAATAAAAATGATCCACAAAAATACATGAGCACGATGTTGTGCGCAGAGCTCTGATCAAACGTTCGAACACGAAGCCAAGGCACAAAATTAAAGAGGCCAGAAAGATTTCAGGGTGTGAAATGCAGACACTGGCTGCTCTCTACGCGTAGACCCTTTCCAAAATTTCAATAAAAAAGGAAGACATTTTTAAATAACAAAAGATTAGTCAGGATCTTTGCTGACAAGTTGCATCACAGAAAAGGTGAACTGAGGTAGCGGTCGATTTCAGTTTCAATGTATTTTTCTTCAAGTGAGGCACAGACTCACACAGCGTCAATATGGAAACTATGTACCCAGTCTGCAGGGACTCCTGCACCTCGTGATGGGTGAAAATGAACTAACGAATATTCTTGACCGACTCTTTTTAGTGTCTATAGTTACCAGGTCAGCCTGTCAAATGTGAACTCACTGTAAATGAAAAAACATGAATCCCTGACTTTTCGTTGATAAGACCACTGAGTATATAAAATGGACAGAGTTTAAACCTGAAGTTTATGTAATTACCAGCAGGGGGCAGCTCCATTGGCTGCAATAACACACAGATATCATTCAGTCTTACGGAGAAATGAGCCGAACAGTTTCCTGATGAGTTTCTGGTCTCAGTCTCTAGTTTCAGTCTTCTTCCATACAGCATGATGTTCATTTAGTAACTGATGGTCCCATTTAGAGTAAAATAGACCATAAAGCAGGGTATGCTTTAGGGCGGGGCTACCTTGTGATTGACAGCTCATTCTCAGTGAGTCCGTCCAGCTCAACGCACCAAACGCAGATCAAACCATCAAACTAGGCAGTGCTGATCAGATATGGATCCAGATTCTGTTGCTGTGTTGACTATTTCTCTCCTAAAATCTGTTCACAAACATATTTTACTGTTTATCTGAAATACCAGATCGTGTGTGACCAGGCGAGCTGCCATTGTTTCCTGTGAAAACTGATGAGAGCAGCTCAATTCGCAGTATGTCACCTCCGCTGGCTCTGACAAACTGTCATGGCGACAACCAAAATGTCAAACTCAAGGCTTCAAAACAGTACTCCACAAACCAATGGGTGACTTCAAGAGAGGTTCACACTTGGACTCAACGTATTGCTTCCAACCATTCCAACCAATCTCCAGCCCTATATGCCACTCACACTGCCCACGCCCACTCGCTGTCATCATAAGATATTGCTCACGCTGCCTGCTACGGTGGCACAGACGCTCAAACATAGGAAGCGGGACAACCCATGAATGAGTCAGGTTGAGTCTGGCAGCTACACTCACTCACTTGAGCTGAGTGGGATGACTTGCCCAGGAAGAATGACAAATCTGTAACATCGTGTTTAGGCTTACATAGCCTACCTACATAGCAGTGGGATGCTGAATTAAAATGAATACTTTATCTTTATTAATGTAAACTTATGATGACTGGTAATGCGTTTGAAGAGCAGTTCTGTGGGGCAGCATCACTAGCTGTCGAACGTGGATGTATTATAACGGGATGTCATGGAGACGCTAACAACTCGAAAAAGGTTTAAAACATTTTATACATCTATCAACCATTGGCTTGTATAAAGATGGACGACATGACAGCTCTCTGAAAGTGAAACCGAAACATCTCGATCGCCCTCTGGTGGCTGACTGCAGCGTAGGTCATAACGCCCTTTCTTATCACACTGATGTCTGTTAAAGTGTTTTACTGATCAGTTTGGTTTTAATTAGTTACTTTAAGTCATGGGTAAGAGGGTTTCACGCCATGATTGCGATTTAGTGGGCCGGACTCGATACCACGATACCAACCCTGATCACTACTGCGCAGACTCTGGCTCAGAGTGGCTTCATTTTTGTACTGTGGGAGGAAGTGGAGACGTCCATCTTTTATATGTCGATGGTTTCAATTTGAAGAAATTGATTCTGTGAAAAGACTCAACCTGGCCATGGCTACTTGCACTCTCTGTTGCAAATCAGGAGTCAGAGTCCTGGTCGGAGCTGCTGGAAATCAGCTGGGTCCCTCTGCTCCTCAGCTAGCAGTGTTTAAACTTCCCCTGTCCTTTGAGCTCCCAGTCCGGGTACAGACAGCCAATAGGACAGGTGAGCCCTGCTCAGTGTTTCCCACTGTTGTACAGTAGCAACAATAATAATATTCCATAAACCAATCACAGCTCTTACATTTAGTGTAATAATGAACTAAAATACACATTATGTTTAGGTTCTGTGCTGCAGTACCCACAGCTGTCAGTAGCTACACTTACACAATATATTTTTAGACCTTTCTTTTCTTTGGGGATGTGCCAGAACCCGCTGCCATGCTGGGTGTCCACTCAGGAAGCCCTGGTGGTAAATGTCCCAATCCCACATTTGTTTCCTGTGTGTGTGTGTGAGCATGTTTTTGTTTGCGTGTGTGTCTATCTCTTGGCCATCTGCGCAGCGTGTGTGTGCACGTACATGTGAAGAAGCGTGTGAGCGATTGCATGCATGCAGTGTGTATGCTGGCATTTAGCGGGTTTGTGTGGTTGGCATGAAATGATTCAGTGTGTCTTCTCCTGAAAGACAGAACAAGCAAACAAACAGCTTTGCAGTTAGGAAGCTTGTCGGCTGTTTAGCAGCTGCTGGAGTTCGGTTCACTGCGGTTCAGCTGCCTGATAATGACTCCTAACAGAGCAGGGAACGCTGGGCTGTACATCCTGCCTCTTGTTTCACCTTGTATCGACCGACCTGCCTTTCATGTTCATTACAGTCCACACTTCAGCACAGGATGCAGCCTCTCCCCTCGACTCCCTTCTCAAAGATGGGAACTCGCTGTAACATTTGTGAGGGACCAAAAAACACCTGAAAGTAGGTGTTTTATGCCTTTAATGGATAGTAGACAGTAGGGGTTCATCGCTGGTTGTTGGTTTAAACACTAGATTTGTCAAAAATAAACATATTAAGTGTGTATGATTGTTAGAAAATACACAATAGAGACAGAATTGGATAAAAAGTTAGAAAAAATTTCAGGAAAACTCATCTCTGATCAATATTCACAGGAAATAATCTGCTAATAAATCATCCAAATCGCTCGTTTTACACAAACGTCCAGTAATTATTGTGTTTACTTATTTGGGTTCATTGTACAGTTTATCAGTTGTTCTCTGAAATAAAATACATTTAGTCAGGGGTCGTCAGTTTACTCAGTGATAGAAAAGGGGTCCCTTAAGGAAAGAGGTTAGGAACCACTTGCTGTACATGAAGGTATTTTGCCCCCATACATGACTTTAATCTACATGGCATGAATAAATACTGCGTGTACTGGCAGATCACATTAGAAAATAAAATCTGAAACTACAATTTATCCTTCCTATCAATGATGTGAAACCTTTGAGGTTTTCATGTGACAACAAAACTAAACTTTCTATTTCACTCACTTGTAATGAAATACATTTACACTATAATAATGATTCTTGAATAGCAATAACAATACATAGTTTTATCCTGTTTGAATTCATTCAAATCCAGAGTAATGTCAGGTTGTTTGGTGTCTGTTTCTGTCTATGACGTTGCCGTGCTGAAGTTGTTTTGGAGTTACTCAATTTCTCTGGAAAAAAGACTTGCCAGAGGAATGAAGACCACCAGTATATTTTACTCCTCATACTTTCACGTAAATAAGATATGGAGCACAGCACAGGAAGTCTTTCCATTTCTTTACTCAAATAAAGAATTGTGAGTGGTGCTCAAACCTAGGCTTATTTTTGTCAAATTCAGAACCAACAACCAATGATGGACCCCTACTGTCTACTATCCATTAAAGGCATAAAACACCTACTTTCAGGTGCTTTTTGGTCCCTCACAAATGTTACAGGGAGTTCCCATCTTTGAGAGGGGAGTCGAGGGGAGAGGCTGCATCCTGTGCTGAAGTGTGGACTGTAATGAACATGAAAGGCATAGTTGCATGGAGATGTATAATTGTCACCCTGCGTGTCTTTATTCTCTTGTGTTTCGTCCGTCTTTGGATTACAGAAGATTTAGGTTAGCAATTGTTACTCGATTGTATAGGAAACAGCTGAAATTTCAAAATGCTCTTGTTTAAATCTCAATGCTCTTAAATAAGAGAACACACACACACACACACACACACACACACACTCTTCATGTACAGACCAAAAATGTGATAAATCGTTCAGGAGGGAATTTGGGGGTTCACTGCGCTGGCCGAGGATCCGTGATGTTCCAGTAATTTCCCTGTGTCTCTTGTTTCATTCAGAAGCAACTGCTATGTGTTGTGTGAATGTGCGTGTGTGTGCGAGTTTCATAAGCATTCTAGTGTCACGGCTCATGAGGCTGTGATGTGACGCTAATCTAGCCCAGCACCACCAGCAGGAACAGCTACTTTATGCTGGCTCTCAACCACACCGGATCGTTTGGCGAACTTTGGAGGTTTCCATATTCACTTTTCTTTCTTCTCTCGCTGCTTTTCAGCTGCTTCGTGTATCTTTAATTTCTCTTACTTTCAATATTGCTTCCTTATACAGAAGAAGAAATGAGACAATGCAACAGTGACGCCCGTAGAACGTATAATTTCCCATAGTTGCGACCGCTCTGCGCTCAACTGTCCGCCTTGAAATAAAGCACAATCTGTTCTGACAGCAAGCTTCTCATTTATCTGTATCAGCTGTAATTTTTTGAGCTCAACTAGAAAATGAAACATTTTTTTTATCTACAGGGCCTCTACGGGTCCTCTTCTACAGAGTGCTTGGAAGGCAGAGCTGTATTCAAATGGTTGCAATCTGCAGCTTCACCACTAGATTCCACTAAATCCCACACACTGGTCCTTTTAATCAGTGGTTTCCAGCCAAGGGGTCACCAAAGATTCATTGGGTTGATTTTAAGGCATGTAAGAAAGCTTAAAAAATATACACAGTAGGTTTATACAAGTCATCAGAGACAAGAAAACACTGAATTTGTCAAAAAATAAGCCTATTAAGTCTGTATGATTGTTAAAAATTATAATAAATCCATAATACAGACTTGAATTGTATAAAAAGTTTCCTAAACAGAAAATAATCTGCTCCAAATTCATCCAAATCACTCGTTTTACACAAACTTCCTGCAGTTCACTGTTTGGGTTCATATTATTAATATAATATGAAACATCCATAAAATGTCACTAAGTCAGTTTAATAAATGATAACAAAGGGGTCCCTGAAAGAGAAAGGTTGGGAAGCAGTGCTTTAAATGATCTTCTTTGTAGTGTAAATCAAAACAAAATGAATAAATGTCTAATATAATTTATTTTAATATCATATAATACTATTTTGAAGCACTGAGTGTACAGAACAGTTTTGTTTATGTTCCTTTTGGACATCAGCAGTGACCCTAGAACAGCACTAATGGGCCCAGTTGACTCCCTCCCAGACAATCCTGGCTCGAACTCTGTAATAATCATATAATGTGTAGTCTAAGCCTCACGATACTGCGTATTATTGCTTTAAGACATTAATTTAATCAAACAGACTCATAAAAGATTAAAATCTCCATTAACCTATTTGCTTTTAATCACAGATCAAATGGTTTATAAACCCTGTTTATGGTGCCATACTTAAGAGTTTGGATCTATAAAATCAAGGTGTCTGAAACTTACAGACAAAAAAACAATTTCCTTCGTCTATTTGTGCTGTTTACTGGCTATTATACAGGCAGTGTAAACGGCCTCTTAGGTACCTCAATAAAAACGGGGCCTGTGTTTGCTCAGCTCATACTATATTTTCATTTGGAAGCAGGAGCTACCGCTACATCGTGTTGTGTCTTCAATGCTGACTTTTGTTAGGATTTGGTGTTTTCTTTTTGCAACGTATCTGTTCCCTCTCTTGCACAATTATGTCATTTCTTTTTAAGTTCAAGTAACACGATCCGTGATCTAACATCCAGTCGTCGATCTGCCAAACTTCATGTCTTTTTGCCTGTGCTCGGACAAAATGATTCAACCTCTTAGAATCTCTTGGAAATATTTTTTGTTTAAACAATCTCATTCCAGCTGCACTAAAAATATCATCGACTTCAAGCGTTGTCTTGCGGTCTTGGGCTACAAGAGTTCGGTTCGAACATCAACTACAAAAGTTTCCAATCAGATTGACAGCGTTCTGCAGGGCAAGTGTTCAGATCTTAGCATGAGGTCGAAATTCAATGATTTGACTACAGCTTGCTTATTTAGCCCCTAATTCATCCACGATCTCCGTCAAGAAAGTCTTGGCTTTGTTTTACTTTAAACTCTGTGCTGAGGTAAAAATAGTTTTTAACACTGCCAAAGAGTTTACAGTCAGGAAAACTAGATTGCTTAGAAAGCTTAATGAGACCTGAAGCTCATTCACAAACTGTATTTGTGTGATTAAACTGATGCTTAGAAAGGAAAAACAGTAAACCACAAATGTATTTGCTTATCTTTTTTAAGACACATAGTTACACATTAATGTGTGTGAGACAATCACTTACTTTTCCGACTTGCTCGACTCTGAAAACTTGGGAAACAGGCACAGTTTTGATGCTTTCTTTTCAAGGCTTAATTGTCCTCAAATTTTACTACTAAACACTAATGCCAGAAATTAAATCCTATCAAAAAACGCTGTGTTCCTTGCTTGGAGTTCATCGTGGCTGGGAGTGTTGTGTTACCTCTAAAAGCATACAGTATGCACCTGGACACTCTCATTGTACATTAAACACCGCTTTAGAGATGACTGACCTGACAGCATGTGGGGAGTGGGGACAAAGTCCCGTCAGACCACAGAGCGCTCAGTGATCATTTGTTTTTTTAAACTACTGTGAGTTTAGATTTCACAGAAATGTAACTGTTTGAGTTTCCACTCCTAACACCCTGAAATTAGTTAACCAGTTAAACTTCACTTTCACTATCAGGAACAAGGGCTGAATGATTTGAGGGAAATGTTTAATTGTAATTTTTCTGACCAATATTGTGATTTAAGATTGTGATTATTATACGAATCCTACAAATTAAGCAATATTTGGCTGTATGCAGCATTATTACAGTGTCTTCAGGAGCTCACAGCCTTTTTTGGGGATTATTGCGGCTTAAAATGCCAGATTTTTTATTAATGCAGGCGACAAACAGAAACAACAAGAAAAATAAATAAATACATGTACAATTAGACAAAAGGGCAAGAGTACATGAGAAAGATAAATAAATCAAAATGAAAAAAAAAATTAATAGGATCAATTCATTGATTCAAATTAATACAAATATAGACGTTTAAAAATGCCTGATTTCACGGCAGCTCGTCCCTAAAAATCGCGATGCCTGCTGCGATGTTTTTATACTTTTAATTATTTATTTTCTTTTGCAATGTAGTTGTGTTAGGAAGTGAAAATTGCAAAAATAGTTAAATTTGTTTCTGTATAATTCATTAAAAATTAAAAATTTAAAGTTATTCTGCTGGCTGAACGGATAACTTAGGGTTCAGCCCTCCGATAACCTCTGATCAACCATCAATCATGATCAAACAATATCAATCTAAAATTAACATCTGGTTTACAACATAAATACGAATACTAATAGTTTAGTTCTGTTGGTTGCCAACTAAAGACGCTGTTGTTAAAACAATGTCAAATATAATTAAAATGGTTGTTCTTGTGATTTGAATATTGCACTTTCACATCGTGATTCCGATATAATAACGATTAATCGATCACCAGCAGGTACCGTGATGGTTTTTCTTCATCGCTGCTGTTCAGACGAGGTGCTTTTAGGTCTGAATGCTCCTCACCGGGTAACAAAAACACAGCACCGGATAACCCACTTCACCCTGACACACAGCTCTGGATAACCCACTTCACCCTGAGCTATATATAAATATTACGCAAGCAATTTGAGTGGAAGAAAAGGTTTTCCTAATGGAGATGACATTATAAATAATTTCTCCTTTTTTTCTCGTGTGCCCTCACTGCCACAGTTTGTCATGCAGCTCTGCAGTGATCACACCGGGTTGTACATCATGTGAATGTAAATGGCACATAGCATGAGAAAGGCAAATTAAAGGTCAGTTTCTCTTCCCCCCACCCGCCCACCCCCATCCAATCTCTCCTTCTCTTTCTCTTTTTCAACACAGCTTTGGAAAATTCTCTGGAGTTTATTTGTAGATTGAAACAGTGGAGGAGAATGGCTTGTAAGTGTTTCCAGCCATTTGGGTTTTTCCACGGTTTCCACTCACTTTTTGGTCTCGTCAGCACCTTTAAGGACGTATACCTTCTGCGGTTGTTGACTACTTTTCATTATCAGATCCTAACACTTAAAAAACTAATTGTTGCTTCTCTCAGACAGCTGCAGGGATGACAAATGGAAGAAAGTCGGGGGGGCGCATAATGCTTTTTGTTCTGGACAGTGAGCAACACAACATCAAAAGGAGGATTAAGAACTGTGGTAGGAGAGGACCTGACAAGAAGCGCAGTAAGATGAGAGGTATTGTGGGACTTGAAGCATTAAGAGAGCTGGATAACAAGCAAGAGAAACTCTGTGAACCCAGACACTTGAGAGTCGCAGTCGAGTTGAAAACAGAAATAGGGGAATATATATCTTCCCCATTCTGGAACCGCTGAAGTGGGTGTTGAGTCATTTGACTGAAGAGAGGATGAAGAAATGTCGAGAAACTGTGCATGTGTGAATACACGCCTCTTGAGGGAATAGTAATAAAGACTTTGCTGAAAGGACTCTTAGATTTATGGGCCCCGACCAGCACCGAGATGCTCAGCTGGAGGAAAAGAGGAGAAAGAGAAGTGGAAACTAGCTTGTGCTGCAGCCACCGTCCCTGCTGGGCTGTCACTGAGCCCCTCCCTCCGGTGTGTGTGGTTGGTCTGGCAAAGAATCGGTGGCAGCGGCGGCCGCGGAGGGGGGTCTTGTCCTCGGGGTCAAACCGACCGCCACCAGAGAGGGTCACGGCGTTCTGCGGGCCGGCGTGATAACAGTTCACCGAAGTGAGGACGAGCTGTTTTACAGTCGCTTCCTCTTTGTGTCACTCTTGAACTTGTTGGCAGTTCATGATCTCCTCTCTACGCTGAAGCCGCACTCTGCTGCGCCACCTGGCAGAAACACGTAACTGCAAGTGTTATGAGGCTTCTTTTTTTTTTTTAATGTGGAAAGTTTGTAACTTGACATTTTTTAAGAGCACAGTCCTTTGACCTGCATGGCTTCTGGAGGTAATTAAGAGGTCTGGTGAGTCTAGTTTTCTCTGGACTGTTTTCTGTCATTGTGGCTGCAACTAATGATTATTTTCAGCATCAGTGAGTCTATTGATTTGATTCTCAGCCACAGTAGTGTTCAAGGAACGGAACCACTTAGATTGAAATAACTGAAAAACGACTTTATGAATTCCCATGAAACTTTGCACAGACATTGAAGGTCCCCAGAGGTTGAATCCTGCAGACTTTGGTAATCTCCTGACTTTTCCTCTAGCGCCACCATGGGGTTGTTCTGACAACTACTGGATACATTTTAATAAAATATGCTTCATATAGATTGTAAGGGATGAATTTTAATTACTTTGGGGATCCTTTAACTTTTAAGGCTTTTGTGAGGCCAAAGTTTAATTTATTCAGTCAAATATAATAATTTGGATGTTCGTGGTTCCCAGACGATTAACCTGAACGAGTTTGGAGACCCTGACTTTTTCTCTAGCGCCACGATGAGGTTGACATTTAGTTACTGAAACAGCTATTGAATGGATGGATGGTTGTGACATTTGGTAGAGACATCCAAGGTCCCAAGAGGATAAATTGTAATAACTTCTCTAACTTTTCCTCTAGAGGTATCCTTTAATTTGTCCAGTAATTCGGTTTATGTCCAAATAGCAAAACTATTCCCATCAGCCTTAGCAAACATTAGCACACTAGCATTACACCTGCTAAACGTCACCCCTGTGACAAAGCATGAACGCTAGCATGACTTTAGACAATTAAAATGTGAGAAAATGTCAATCTTATTGATCACAGCAGAAAAAGCTGCAAATTATTACATTTGACACATATTTGGCACGTTTCCTCTATAAATAACTAATAATGGAAATAATTGTTCCAACAATGATTAACAACTGCGTGCTCTAATGTAACCGAGTCTGTCAGACTTGTTTCTGACTTTTTTATATTCGGTTTCTCTGTTTATGTGATTCGGGGTTGACAAAATATCGACAAGACGCCTTTCAAACACACAGTTTATGTCCACGGGGGAGGTGTTGGAGGAGTTTTACGGAAGAACAGTTGATATATTTTCACTTAAGCAGCTGGAAAGTCGAGCAATGAGTTATTTTTAAAAAGAACAACAGTTTAAGGCCTTACTTCTTTCAGTGAGGAGTCGCTGTACTGTAGTCACATATAAACATGTCCACTTGATCATGGAGAGGGCCCTGAGGCATGGCCCTGGATGGGGGCTTCATTCTGAACACCGCTGGTTCCTCCAGCTGGGCCTACAACCTCAACAGCATCACACACTCTGCCCCACCTGTGACAATAAACAGCTTCATTACCTCCTCCCGTCCACTGACGCCATTTAATGCTTTCACTGGGATCATCCTGGGGACAGATCCAACCAGAAATGTACTACTCTCTCATGCATTTACCCCCCCCCCACACACACACACACACCCTGACCTGGTAAAGACTGTGTCATACATTTGAGTTCATACGTAACTATAACAATTGTTCACTTTATTGTATTTATTAGACAACCAATCCTTACGTTTGATATACGTGATTTCAGAGTCAGACCAGTAACCCGTGAGGCAGAGATATCGATGTACCGCCGATACCAAGATATGGAGGACCTGCCGATCCTAATGCCAATCTGATGTAGATTTTGACCTCTCTGATATCTGTGGGGATGTAGTGTATCTCTCCCTTGTAGGATGATCAGATAGGTATGTACATACACTGGCTACGATACAACTCAGCATTTTAATATGGAACAATTCATTACGACACAGTCTGACACAAATCTTAACATTTGTTTAATGTAGACATTTATTTTTTGGTTACCTTCAAATGCATATTTGTTATGAAATACCAGAGAATCCCAAGTTATTGTTGGGATTTATTATTATGTCTCATATCAGAACTACATGTCATTCTAGGTACATCCAGGTATTTTATTTTGAAAATTGAATGGATTCTCTATGATATCCTGTGTCTGACTTCCTGCTTCTACTTCTACACAGAGCAGCGGGGAGACGGGACGCACTGCAGCACTTTTGGAGGTTTTTCAAGCGTCATCTACAATGGGCGCAATGAGCGAACGTGTCGCAGTCTGTAGTTACCACGTTATGTGTTAGTACTTCTCTACAGCTATATGAGCATTTACATGTATTTTTATATATCTGATAACAGGGTTTTTAGGCACTCTGTACCAGGTTTCCTAGTCTCAGGGCTTTATTCAGACTTCACGGTATCCATCACATACATCAGCTCCTCCACTCTTTGTACAGTAGCTCAGAACTACATCTACCTTTTTAGTTCATTGAGAAGTAAATGAATGGTCAGACAGATTAATTGATGTCAGATGTGTGAATGGTTCCAGTCCTGGTGAGAAAGTTAGTTCTTGCGCTGTCTTTTACAACCTCTGGCTTATTCCTACATTTATATATTTGTGTTTTCTTTCTGTGGGACCGTATTCTGCCCAGTCCTCATAACTCCTTTAAGTCACATGGACTCATTAAAGTGATTGATTGGCTGCTCAGGGCTTTTGCTTTTTCCACCCGTTTATTTACCTGTTTTGGAGCGCATTCGAATTTGCACTCACGTACGGTAACATGATCTCATTTATACGACATATGTCACTGCGTACTGTAGTCGGACCTCTGATTGCCCACCGGCTCCTTTCCGGGGGCAGCGTAAGAGACGGCTCTGTAGGTTAAGGAGTGTTAAAGAGCCACACACATGGTTTTCCTAAGCTGTAAATTTTATGGATAATTTCTGATGTGGTTACAGATTTATACCCCCCAACTAAGCACAGCAGCTGCAGGTAATTACTCACTCACCCGCCTGACTCTACCTCTGCTGCTTCGCTCTCTGTGTCTCTTCCACTTCGTCTCCCTCTGACTCTGTCCACTGGGGCGTATGATTCATAGTGACACACATTTATTTACTGACATGGATATATTGAGATGCTGAAACAGAGAGCAGCACAGATTCTTCAGAGCAGGAAGCGACCTTAGACTTGTGGTCGTAGTGACGTACCTTTACCTTCCAGGTTCCTTTAAGAGATTAATACGACTGCTGTTCACAAGAGTTTTACATGGGAAAATGTGTTAATTTGACACATTTTGTTAAATGAGCATCTAAACCTTAAACTGATCTAAAAGTATCTTAAAATTCTGGGTTTTTTTAGGTGACACAATCAAAATGTCTGCTTTGTTTTTATTTTGTAATCTTTATTTACTTCAGTATCTGGTCATACAAGATTTACAGATAAGTAAGATGACAGTTAATTAATAATCAATTAATTATCATCAATGTTGAGGAGTTTAGGAGCATTTAATTGTGTACTTTTGCCTGTAAGTTAACATGTAAATCGTCATCTGACTTGAAAGTAACCAAAACTGGAGAAACAAGATTTTCACCAGAGGATGAAATATTGTATTGGAAGATAAAACATTAGACATTAGAGAATAAAAGAAATAAACCTAAAATGAGTCTCATCTGAAACTAAACTCTCATATTGACTCCCCAGGCTTCAATGTAAATCCAGATGTTAGGTAACACAACATATATTTCAATCCAAACCACAATCTGTTCCTAAACCTAACCAAACTGTGTGTTTCACAACGTTAACCATGTGTTCAAACAGCTTTCTGATAGAAACTATTTTGTGGTAGCCATACAGACGTTAAAGCGTGCCGTGTGCAACGCCGTGGGGGCGACAAGGCGTCAGTTTGACAACCTGGGATGAGAACATGGTCAAACTCTATAATTCTTCACTGTTTGTACTTTTTATGAATAACAGAAGTAAAAGAATTGGATGGAAATGTGTGTGCATGTTCAAGTGTGGAAACCTGGCTAACGTTAGCACGCTCAGTAGCTTCCATTTTCCAAGTGCAATCCAAAGGAACAGACAGCTTGAATTGCTAATGGTTGATAGCTAGCGTAATGTAGAGTCCTTTTATCTGCCTTCGTAGGATATACGTAAGATATGAAGTTTTCCAGTTAGTACTGCAGAGCACCATTTAAGTTGACCACTAAGACTGCAGGCCCAGACACAAATATGTCCAGAAACTGTGTTAAAATACAAAAACACTATTGTTTCAGTTTACATTTCACAGAAAAACTGAACAGAGTTCAAACTGCAGTTGAACGTGAAGTAAAGGATGTGACTATTTCCTGCAGACTTGCTTGCGGTCGGGGTCACGACACCTGTCCACAAACCCATGTCACCTCCGTCTCATCAGTCAGCGGGCTGCAGGCTGATAAATCAGTCAGTAACAGGACCTTGGCAGCCCGTGGCGTTAGGTGCACTCAGTACACTCTCCCAGACTGCACTGGGGTGAGGTCCCACCATGCGCTCATGCCCATAACTCAACTGCAGCCAAACCAACTCATTAGTGAAACAATCCTCACCACGCACTGGTGTGTATGTGTGTCTGAATGAGCAAATGAGAGAGTAAAGGGTGAGATTTCATGTTGTTCTGGAAGATTTGTCATCACAAGCTCAGAATGCATTATATTGTTACAATATCTCTTGTATTCCAACTACCTGTAACATTTTCCGATTTGCTAATATTTTCCATGATATTTTCCCACATTCGCTCAATCACTCCCAACACATTATCCACACATTATCCAGTCTTTTTGCTTGCACAATATTTATTCATGTTACACAATATTCCAAATGAGTGCCCCTATTTAATGTGCTTATTAACCTTTATAAAAACAGACATGAATGTGTGTGTGTGTATAAGCAACACCTCAAAGCCGACTGTGAAGACTTTAATGAGGAATGTGAGCGGTTCAGTGAGCTATTTGGCAAACGCGCTTCAGTAATCCATTTATACACACTTTGCCTTGCTGTCAGAGGTTGTCGTTAAATCATTAAAACGTGTGGATGTTACAGCTCTAACGCTGTGTGACAAAGTGCTCATTAGCATCCACGGGCCCATATGGTTTCATGAACACAAGGTTCACACAGTGTCAGAGCTTTTGTTCTCCACATCAGACGAACGCGCTGTTTTCAATGCGGGAATTGTCTTTCTGACTGTTGGGAGTGAACTCAAATGTTAGAACGTCGTTAACTTAGTGTAATCAGATTGGTTAAAGTCTGACTGTACCATCAAAATGTGGTACGTAAAGGTGTATCTGTATAGCAGCTTTTCAACAACAATGCAATAAGTGTTTTACATTACAGACGTAAGGGACATTAAGACAAGAAAAACGCCACAATAACTCAGACTGAACAAATGCAACCTTGTGCTGCAAGAAAATACAATATGAATGTTATTCTAGGTGAGCTGGGGACAAAATGTGGATATATGTAGTTGTCAGTCGTAAATTAAGCACGACTGGAATATCTGAAGATCAGAAAACAACTTTAGGATTACACATTAAATCCAGTTCTGGACGACGTTCTTCACTGGGCTTAATTAGTTCTGCATCTGCTGCATTAGTAGGGCCAATGAAGGTGAGAAACTTTCACAAAATCCTGTTTCTTTGACTTACAACCAATAGTGGACTGGACCAGAATGCAGGAAGTTGTGTTGATGGTGAAACAGCTTAATCAGGGTTTGGATTAGTAAACCTGAAGGGCACTTTAACATCATCTTTCTACCTAAAGGGCATCCTAGAGAGCACTTTATCATGTCTTATCCACTGGGAGGGCACCCTAACGGGCACTTTATCATGTTTTATTTATTGTAGGGCACCCAAGAGGGCCCTTTCTCTGTTTTCTCAAACATGGGCTCCACCAGTAACTATTAGCTCTCCTCTGACCTGAGTGTCTCAGACCTACAGCAGATGTGCTTCAAGGTGCACAAGCTAAGCTTTACAGACCATTGGCACTGTTACCTTTGTACCTGATAATCAAGGTAGGGTAGCTGACATAAATCTAAATAAAAGCATTACAGTTGAGCCCACTATCCGGATTGCATCCATATACCATTTAACTAATGATTACACTTCCAACCCTTCTGTTCCCATGAGCTTCAATTAGAGGGCTTATCATTAGACGCCAGTGTTCAACATGCCCTCAGAGCCGTACCTCTGCACAATCCAATTCATCATCTCCACGTTCTTTCTTTATGGGATGTGAGGTGCAGAACATTCAGGGCCTAACTTTGAGGGTGTTCCAGTTCTTCTCTTATTAATCTGTGGCTATAAAGGCAATAGTAGAGGAAAATCAAGTCATAACAAGGGTACAGTTCACTTATCCTGTCCTGTCTACATGAAGAATTTACTGCTATGACTTTGAACTAACAACCAAATAGTAAATCTTTCCCCAGTAGAACAAAGCAAGAGGAACGCTGCAGGCAAGAAGTAAGTGTTCATCTCATTATAAAGAGCTTATTAGGTTGTGTTTCTTGTTAGGCTACAGACACATTATTGTGTGGAGTAATACTTCGTAAGGGTGCATTTTAATTGAATCCTTGCCTTCTGTTCTAGCTTAATAGCGACTGTTCAATGATTATGGACGTTTCAGTGTATAAATCAATTCGGCTTTCTCTTTCTCACTCACACACTCGGGGCTGGACTCAATTATTTGGCCCAGTTGGGTTGATTTTGATTGTTGAGCAAGCAAATGAGACATGACATGGAAAAACATATCCCTTTTTATATGAACCTGAAACTCCTTTAAGTGTGAGCTCGGCCTGACCATTTGACTTGATGTATTCTTTGGGAAATTGATATGACCTTTTTATTCTTTTAAAAGCCATTTGAGCTCCCCCCCCTTATTCATTGTTATGTATTTCTTGGCATGTGCAGAGCTGAACAGCAAATACCTTGCTGATACAGTCACCAGGCAAATAAAAGCACACCAACAGAATAATGAAATGATTTCTGCTTATGGTTATAGTCTACTTTCATTGATCTATTGGGATACTGAGTCACTTACCATGTAACACATTCAGGATAATTTGCAGCTGTCCCTGTGCACACATTTTATCATTTTATATGGCGTAAGGAGTCCGTATGTACAGTATATTCTATTATTAGAGAGTTCGGAGAAGAGTACCAGGTGTGTTGGAGGGATATCGGTGGTGAAAAGCGCACCCTACGAGTCGTTCTGGGTCTCCTCATCAGCCAATCCAAACACCAGTCAGATGCCGGGACACTTTTAGATTCAGTTTATACAGTCGACATGACAGCTGACGGCTCAGTTTGCTCAAACAGAGACCCCACTTCCTCTGCTGTCCTTTTAAAAGTCGCCACAAGTAGAGTTCTTCAACGTGAATTAATCTTCGTCAAGTTCATTGTGATACCTTGGCGTAATCAAAGAAATTCCACCTAACATGAAATATATGCTAACAAATCAAGTAGGGGTTCAGTGGAACACTTCATTTCCTGCATTCTGGGGAATTTTTATGCACCAATTTCTGCCCAAAGGAGTCCAAAGGAAGCATAAAACAACCATAGATCATAGACCTCGTCAAAATGTTGGTCTGTCAAAATAACTCCACCCTGCATCCTCTGCCCTGGTGCTGCTCAGACGTGGTAGTCCCTCGCTGAATGTCAGGCAGTCCACCACGGGGGACAGAAAATCCTCTCTGGCAAACTGCCTTGAACTGATTCCCACTGACAGGATTGATCCACTCATGGTCCGTCTGCCATTCAGATCAGATCTGTATAACCTCTTTCATAAGCAGACCTGAGCTGGAGGTAATTGCCAACTTTTTTTTTTAAAAGACGTGTGTCTGAGCTGATATTTCTCCAAGCATGAAGAATCAGACTCTGTCTCACTCCCAACTCGTCAAATCTGGCAGATTGGTCAGTAACCATGTGCGCTCGTCTAGCATAATGTTTCTATGTGCTGTTGAAGTTGGTGATTTAGTGGCGGTTGGAGAGGATGGACGGAGACTGCTGTTTATGTCCCGTGTTACGCTACTTACGTTAGTTATATATTTTAACCCAAATCACGCCCTTTTCCTAAAATGGATGGTAGCCAACCGATGAAGCATTTGCACCACCAGACAACCCAAGATGCTGATTGCCCGTATTACTAATAAGTTTAATTCACACTCGTCACTTGATATGATAATGAAAAAAAAAAAAAATGAATGAAAAAAGGTTGGTAATCGCTGTTGTAGAAAGCCAACTAGGATCAGCTAACAGTTGTTCTCCACTGTTATTATTATATGAATATGAAATATCAATAAAATGTCACTCGGTCAGTTTACCCAGAAAAGGGAAAAAAGGTTGGGAACCACTAGTCTAAGCTACCAACCATTAGCCAACAGGGCACGTTAGCAGCTCTACCATAAACCACCTCTTGTATTTAACTTGTTATAAAATTACTTGCAGGAGTTTGACTATTTGAATTACAATAATAATGTTCAACAAAGTTCAAGCTGAATATAAATCTTAACTTGCAGAAGTGCACTAAAGAAACAAAGGTAGCAGCCAGCCCCCAAAACCCAGCCAGTTTCCTGTCAGACCTGCTGAACGCCGCAGCACCAAACTGGTAACCAGAGGTGGTGATTTCAGCCCCGGTGTATGTGTATGTACATGTAACATTACTAACCCCTCCATGATTTGACCCAGTGACAGTCAGATCTCCGCCTCTGCTGGGGTAACACACAGCTCTGTGTTTGGGCTTCTTGCCGGGAAGCTCATAATGTGATGGAAATGTGCCAGCATCCTGAGAGAGCTGACATGGAGAAAAATAGTGCCGTAAGTGAATGTTTTCATTTTCTTTTTAACTCACTCACTCAACCTCTCAAAGTCCCTCCGTCTCACCCAGTTAATGGGATATATTGTGAAGGATGGACTTAAATGATTGATAGGTTCTAATTTATGAGTTTTGGATTCAATAAAAGTAATTATCTCTTGCTTCCTCTCCCTCTATTCTTCTCTTAATATGTCAGTTTGTCCAGAAAGTAAGAGATGCAAGTGAAACGGGCTGAAACAGCTCTTGAGCCTGGGTGCTGTCCAGGCAGAACAAAACTTGTGGTTTTCTATTCGCATGAAGTGGAGCTGGTCCACATTCTGGTGGGTAAAAATAATGAGAGGCTGACCGGGACAGAGTGTGCGGTGGAGATGCTGAGGTGAGGAAGGGAGGAGCAAGGGAAGCAGGAAAAGTGAAAAGGGATTGTGGAAAAGGGAGTGGCAGAAAGAAAAGGACACAGGGTGATAGACGGGCCACACACTCACCATGATGTAAGGAGTGGAGATGTTGAAAGAAACAGAAGCAGCTGCAGTGAAAGGTGTAAAAATGTGTCCACAGAGGTTTCAGAGCTGAGCACTGAAACAATTAGTAAGGGTCATTGACTAGTTTGGCGTAAATTGATCAACTAATATTCACATTTAAGGTGTCAGCAAGCTTTGAATTAAGTGTTCAGAAGAACGACGTCTTTCTTCCCACACCCAGAGGGCGCTTCTTTCTTAAAGCTCCAGTGTGTGACAAAATATACACAAAACTATGTTTTTATTAGTGTGTAATCACCTGAATATAATAATCTGTATGTTCTACAGTAGCCCAGTAGGGACAAACCGAACACTGGCTGTAGATAGGGGCGTTTATGTTTTTGGCACCAAAGTTTCTCCTTTGTGCTTGGAAGGCGAGGGTTAAGTACAGTTTTGATCGGGTCCAAAATATCAGGCCTGACCCAACCCCAAAAAAACTCATTTTGGGCCCGACCCAAACCTTAATTTCTGCTTGAGCTATTGGAGAATTATGCATATAATATAGTGCAAATTATTATTAAAACAAATAACAAATTCACTCATTAATTATTAATAAAATGGAGTTCTGCCCAAGCCCGACCTATGGCAGAGGATTTGGGCAAAGCCCTAGGGTGAAGCGCAGTAACGACACCGCTAGTTGCCACTAAACCCAACATACTGGACTTTTAAAGGAGACACAGTGTGTAGGATTTTGTGGTCCTTGCTTCACCCTCGAAAATATACGTATGAATATGAATATATATTTATTCCATTTCTGCCAATAGATCCTCCTAAAAACACACTGCACCTTTACACTCTTGATTTTTCATTCTTCACACAACTGCTTCCACTTTTTGGGAATACAGCTGAGTTCGACATCAGGAATGCCTTCAAGCAGACGCAGTCCGAAGTTTGCGGCTCTCTTCTGAAGTGTGTTTCCATCCACATGGTGCACTTTCTATTAGCAGATTGCGAAACCTCGGTGGAAACAAACCCTGAGTACGTTTTTTACTCTTAGCTGAGGTGGAAAAGTTGGTGTATCAAACAAACTAAACAAACAAAATGCAATTAAGTCCAACTGAAACTTAGAAAATAAAACATGACGTACACGAGGCATTCGACTCAAAAGTCACTCAAACCTCTGAAGAGGAAAAAAAAAAATCTGATAAAACGAGCATATTTCCATCATGTTTTCCACATGGTTTTCCATTGTTTGAGGTCGGACTGTCGTTATTTCATTGTGCCCTCTTCCTCTGCAACAGTTTAATGGACCAGACAGGATAATTAGTGCCACCAGCTGTTTATCTGGATACGTCCAACTCATAATATTCACATACACTTATCACACATAAATACATTTCTGCTGCTATGGTTAAAATTTGCATAACATTTGGATGGAAACGTGAGTGAGCGTGGGAATTTGGACGCTTCTGTCTTTAAACGTGTTCAGATGACACTTTGTAGCAAGTAGTACTATTTAATTCAAGTATATAATTAAGCAAAAATACCAAACAACAAATATTATTTGGTTCCAGCTTCTGAAATGTGAGAACTTTCGATGTGAAGACCTGACGACACTCTTGGAGAGCATGTTGCATTATTTAATGCCACACAGCCGTGACTCTTAACTGATCAACCAGAAATATAATCAGCAGATTAATTAATAGTGAAAATAACTAGTTGCAGCCTGAGTTACTTGCTGAGATTTCACTGAGAACTCACATTTTGGCTCCTCTCCGACTCGATCTCAAAAAATACAAACAAATGAAAAAAAAAACGTTATTTGCAGCATCTCTTATTGGGGCCTCTTGTCTCTATTTTGAAAATGAGACTTTGCTGTTTGTATTGGGAGATGTGAGGGTTACGGGGTGTTTGCTGTGGTAGGAGTTCAGCCAGTAAAGTTTGACAAAGGTCGTACTGGTCCCTTCGAGAGACGATATAATACGACATGAATGGTGGATGAACATATAGGTGACCCAGATAGCGGGCTGAGTGCACCTGGACGCTGTCTGTTAGCCGAAGTGTGTTAACGCATCGTACCTCATGGCTGTGCCACAAGCAGCCCCGCTCCCCTGCAGAGGGAGGCTGGACGCCGCATAGTTTCCACTCACTCGTTCGCTTCCACTTACAAAAATAATTAGAGGGCATGTTTTTTAAGGGGGGCTCCGGAGTGGTCCCGATGTCTTCTTGCCGGAGCCTGCTGTCTGATCTCAGCTGGGCTCTAATCAGAGGGACCACCGAGTCAGGTCACTAACCGTTAAAGGAACAAACAGTGCCGACCCTGTTGCGATGGAGGCCGCTAGTTTGGATCCAACCCTTTCGAGGGAAAGAGGCATTAAATTCCAAGATGTTATGAGCAGGAAAACTTCAACTTCGAGATGATGGGAAAGTAATTTTCTTTGTTTTCATTTGGAATTTTTTTCATTAGTTTGGAATTGTGATCACAGGACCAACTGTTTACAAACTGCTGTTATGTCTCTGCTGTATAATGTGCAGATGTCACAGCAGAGGGAGGATTCGTCTGCAGAGCATCATGGCCTAGTTTAAGAACCAATTATACTGCAGATCACTGACAAATACCTGCACCCATTGGGAACACATTAGGAAGCAATGTGTTCATTCTTTCCGAACAGGGGTGATGCACTCGTCTGGTATGGGCGGTTGTGTTTGGTGGGCGGCCTCGGCCAAACCCCTTTTTTTTTTTTTTTAAGAGGGGAGAGAAAGAGAGCTCTGCTACTAGTTAGCATACATCTGTAGCTCCGGTGGACAAGAGCCGGACCTCAAAGGCCACAGCGCGGGCAGATAAATGTTGAAAAATGAAATACAGCAGCCACTTTACAGAAAAACACACGCACATCCAGGCATCCAGACGTACATCGCAGAGGAGGCCAGCAAGCCGGTTCGGCATCCGTTTGCGTGTCTGGTTTCTTCTACTTTCATAAACTTGTGCGAGCGAGCCAAGGCGCGTTGCTGCCATGTGTTCTCCCTCCATGCCACACATTAATGAGTGAAGTTATCAGCGGCCGGGAGGCCACGCAACAGCGTCTGAGTCACAGAAATAACCTAACCTGGCCCCGGCTGGCATTCCTGCGTCTGTTTACATGTGCTCCTACTGACAGCAGTGAACTCGGTAATTTAATTTTATTCTCCAGTTCAACACATGGGGAAATGACGGCTACTTTACCCACAAATATTTTTCTGTCTCCCCTGACTGTCTTGTTTTGCAGGAGGACAGTTTTCAATTTACATTTGTTTTCACTTCTCTCACGTCTTCCAATTTGCAGAGTAGAACAAACATCGGAGTCATCGCTTCTGAACATGTTGTGTTGTTCTTCGTCATCTTCTCACCTTGGGTTTTTCCAACAAGCCGTGCCTTCGTAGGGGCCTAAGCTTTTGATCTATGTGCTCCCTTTAGGGTCCTTTTATGTAACTGAAGCTCCCCAGAGAGCCATACAGATGGACAACTTACAGATGTCCTCATGTCACAGCGCTTCCCTGAACCATACAAACACATTAGGCTCCTCTGCTGTGCACCACCACACACTGTATGACCACACAACCAGGCGGTTCAGTGGGAAATGCTGATCAGATCCAGATGCCTTTATATGCACACAGCACCTCTATCTCATTCAGTCTCTCTATGCATACATGCTCCCACACACATCTGTAATAATGTAAAGTGTTAAATATTTCCATATTGCCTCTTTAGTGCAGCCAGACTGTCCCAGGTTTGATGTTCTATCAGGCTGCATCATTTCCAGGGTCAGATCCTGTATTCGTCTGAAAGCCACGTTATCAAATATTTTATCAGTCTTTTTGGAATTTCACTTGAGTAGCATGAGATTTGTTGAGCACGACAGCTTTATTTTGTCCACCTGCGATGAGCATTTGCAGTTCAACCACGGGAAGACTGCAGCTCAGATTCTGTACATTGATATTGGTGAGTTATGTTGGCTCACTACAGTATCGCAAAACATTACTTAACCAGCATTTTCCCCTTTTTTCTCTCTTCTCTCCTCCCTGCAAGTGCTGCTTCTTGGCCTGTGAGGTGTGCAGCCATGGAGAGTGTTTAAAGCTGCCTGCTGGGAGCTAGTTAGCCATAGACACTAATTACATGGCAGACAACATGTTAAAAGCCCTTCAAACAACACACACACACACACACACACTCTGAATGCTCTGAAATAAAGAGACTGCACTCTAGAGGAGCCAAACTCTGTCTCAGCGACTTCTGTCTTGTTCGCCATTCATCCCATTACAAAAGAGGTTTCTGCTGGAGCTCCATTTTGATTGGCAAGAAGATTGTTTTCCCTTGTATTGTGAGCAGGCTTATTTTAGTGCAGAGAATTTCTCATGAAAGAAAATTAGCCGTTAACTTGCTCAGGTTTCTTTTAAATGAATCGAATTTGTGGAATAAATTGAAAAGCACAAGTGGAACCAGGGAATGTGGGGCAGGCAATAAATGCAGAATTTAATTCCCTGGCTCAGAAATGTGCTGTTCATCCTGCAACAGTTATGCAAACAGTGAAAGGAGGATGTCGTCTCACACCAGCGATTGGCTCACCTGTGCTCATCTTCGCCAGGTTAGGACCACATGTGCTGCATCTCAGGCGTTGCTCTGCGGCAGTCGGTGCGGAGACGCTGTTTTCACAGCTGTCCGTGGCTGCGTGCACTCGCAACCCCAGACAATACACGCGCACACACTCTCACATACACTCTAAACTTCCTGCCAAAGTTTTCCCGGTATACACAGCGGAGAGCGAATCTCCAGGGATGAAGGAAAGTACAGCCGATTACAAACCTCCAGCAGCAGATGCAAGGGTGGAAACAACAAAGCAAGTTCATTTAATATTGATGAGTTATAGTGGCAGTAGCATGTTACTGTAATGACATTCATTTTAAGTACATTACAGCTTCTGCTGTCACGAGTTATGTATAAAATCTCAACAGTTTGTGCTAAATACAGCAAATTAAAGCGAGTAAATGACTTGCATCAAGGTGGAAAATCAGCTTAAAGGATAACTTTTGGATTCTCTCCATGTTGGTTGTAAACAGATTCCTTCCTGAGGCGACTGCATTGTCAGAAACAGGATGAAGTTAAAGGCTTTAGGCTAGAAGAAGCCTGAGGAACAAGAGGCTTCTGCAGTGTCAGTTTTCAGTACAAAATTAACTCTTTCTGTTTCCTCGCTGAGCCACAACGAAGCAATACTTCCCGGTAGTCGATGTCTGAAATGGGCCCGTACTGAATGCCGGCATTTCTGATTGTTGTTCATGAGTACCCTTTCTTCTTATTGAGTACCGCCACCACTGGTAAAGGTTAGTTAGTAGACAATAAAAGTTGTGAATTGCCTAAAAATAACTACTTTGATGCTCCAAAAAGTCTACCAACTTCAGTTTTTGGACCTCGGTATTTATAAAACCGTGCCTACAGCATCCTGGTGATACACTGCTAGCTTAATGCTAATCCTTGTTAAAAGGTATAAAAAGCTGCAGAAGAATTAGTGTTATGTTGTGTTTTATTGCTTATTCAGACTGCTGAAAGCTCACATTGACTCTTATTATGATGCATTTTAGCACAGAACAAGAGCTGTGACACTTTTACAGTGGAGTCATGTTTGGCTAATTCAGGGATTAATTAATAAATTAGTTACACTTCAGTCGGCTTTAAACTAGGAAAACACATCTAAAGACTCACAAGCCAGTCTCTAATCTGAGGACAATCCGCCAGCTTTCGTTGCTAAAACTGGGTAGGCAATCATTAGAGTGAGGGTTAGGTCATGGTCGTGTGCTTGTAAACACTGTCCTACCATGTAACGTTACTCAGGACATCCATTTTTAGTGTTTTAATAAGCTCTCTCTTGGTTACAAAGGCTAGATCTCTAGTTTGTTTCGGTGTGCATGAGAATGGGGGAGAGCATCGTTTCAGGTTAGGTGTGTCAAACAACTACTTTGCATGTAGCAGATGATTGGTCGTCTGGTATTGGTAGCTCTACTGACCTGTTCTCTGTTGAAGGTCCCGCTCACTTTCACACCTTTGGACTCCTGACCAGTCGCTGCGTGAATCAATAAATGAATAAATCAATCAATGACTGTCAACTTCAGAAAGTTAAAAAAAATCATTATTTTCAGCATGAACTCCAACAATGGAAAGCACCTGCATCCCGAACCGTTATGTAATCTTTATTCTTCACACACTGGGGCCGTCTAAAAGGATTGAGTGAATGAGAAACTTAAAAGCACCTGACTTACTGAAGACAAGAAAGTCTGTTCAAGTGTTGACCTGTTTGTGTTAAGCTCCAGTACAACCATGAAGCCACATTCCAGGGAGCGGCCTGGTTTAATTTTGGACTTTTATAAGCAATCTGATTGAGAACAGAACGTGAACGGATGAAGGACATTGTATCCTGCCATGCGAGTTGTATTTGTCACAGTGTTATTTCATGCTCCTGACTGGAATAATCTTGAAAAAGTCTTTGATGTCTTGACCCTGCATTTTCATGGACTGTTATGGCTGGGTGGCCAAAGCCACTCTGTGGAGAAAGTCTCTATGTAAACACAGTGAATCACAACCGCACATTCATCCTGAAAAGAATTTGGAAATGCCCTCTTTGATATCAGTCTGGGAAGAGATACGGAATTCCACGTTGTGACAGTTATACAGCCGCCACTTCAAGTCTTGACGGATGAAATCAAGAACTGAACGCCTGCCATCACCTACGCTCGTAGGTGTGTTTTTTTTGTGCATGTGTGAGTGGGTGTGCGGTATCCGAGTGTGTACTTTATGCAGGAATAGCTCAGGAATTCAAGCCTCACTCGTAGGAATGTGGCTTCAATTAGGTCCTTCTGATTTGGTCCACAATGCTGCATGAGTCAGGCACGTTGGGCCTTCCGATATCTATATTTTTGACCCTGAATTCCTTCTTGAGTATTCAGCGTTAAATGTGGCAGTCAGTGAATCAGCAAAATGACTTTTCACAATGCTTTTCCCACCAGAGGGACTTTTTACCTGCAGGAATGCACCTCCGAATTTGGTTCCTGGGACACAAAATTGTTCCAGAGAGCACTTTCCTACCAGGAAACTTCTGAGTGGAGTTTACAGGACTGAACATAGCTGACTGGTCAACCACAAGCCTTGAGACTGCAAAACTGTTTTGTGGAAATCATTCAGACTGCAAACAAATACTGGTCACTAGGATCAACATTAGGATTAGGAGTGGGAATTTCTTTTTTAATGTTTTTGACATTTAAACAGCAGTTACATTGCCAACAGTAAGACATTCCTCAAAACACTTGTGGTTATTGTTTTGTGTATGAACCCATACACCGTCACAGGTTGACGCGCGTAGTTGCGTCAACATGCCCGCTGCCATATCGCCCAGGGTCAACATGTATTGACGCTCCAGAAAAGCAAGAGTTTTGTGACATCTGTTTCCTGGATAGGCACATCCCAGCTACTGTATTTTTGCCTACTTGTTCTGTCTTTATGGTGCCCAGTGCGTCACATGGACAAGTGAGGAACTATTTGAGGAGCAAAAGTGAAACTTTAAGGTGCAGTGTGTAATATTCAGCTTCAATTTACCAATTAGCTCGCTTGACAGTCAGGTTTCAACTCTTCTGCAACTGAATACCCTTCACTCCGTACATTTTCACAGAAATCCAGCAAGTGTCATTCTGAAGGAAAGAACACGCCCGTCTAAAGGATATTTGTGGATACAGTTTATAACCCTTTTGTAAATGATGATTTATTAGGAATTAGCCTGACATCTCCATTTTGTTCAGATAGGTCTGTTGTTGTGCCCAGTTGACCAATCAGAGCTTTGTAAGCGGCAACTTCCTAGGTTCCTACTGAACTACATTCATGAAATACAGCAGCACAAAACCAGAATGCTAATGAGATATACAAATCCTAATATTTCCGTGGTTCATTTGAAGTTTTTATTGAAGTGGCCTTCTCTGCATTTAACCTAAGTAGGCATTAGTTTGCAGCCCGGGCACCATTTTGATCTGAATTAACCCCATGTATACCCTGGGGAGAAAATGTTAACTCCTCACAGAACGTTTGGGGATTCAAACCTTCTTGCTTTGAGGCGACAATGCTAACCTCTGAGTCACCGCAACAGCTACTGCAGCTTCAATGTCGACTGAAAATGACATCAGGGGGAGAGATACGTCACTCAGTACTCATTGGTTGGGCAAAACAAAACAAAATACACCCTCTTCCAACTGGAAAGCGGCTAATGTGAACACGATGTCAGGGGACGGCTAGTACCAAATAGCTTTAGCTTCCTGCTGCCAAGCTGGGACCAGCTGACAGGCCTTGAGGTTCTCTGTTTCACCTCCATCATCCTCCTAATATTGTTTCCCATGGCAACCCGACAACCAAAACCTCCAGAAATTATATAACTCGTTTGCCTCTCACCAAGGCAATGAACGGTCAAGTGCACCGAGACATGAAGGAGTGCTATGAAAGGAAAATGATCTAATCCACTTCCCTCAGTAAAACCTCGCAAGACAATATTTACTAACGTGCAGAATCGACACCACTGGCAGAAGATGACAAAAAAAAAGGAGAAAGAGAAAGAGGAGAGATTTGTCATCCAAAAATTACACTCCATTTACATTTTCTCCATCCAAACATCAACACTGCATGACAGGGCCAACGATACGACCAGCCTCTAATGGCAGCCGCCCCAGTGTGGATGCGGAGACCTCTGCGTGACCGCACTCTGGGCCCGTCTGCATGCAAAGACCTCCGTCTCTCACCTCAACAATAATCCCTCACAGCTGAATCCAGTCACCGGGAGACCTCTGATAACACCGCCGCACCGAGCTAAAAATAATTCCCGAGGATTAAATCTCGGCCGTGATAAAATCAAGATGAGTCTGTGACTTTGGGTTCTCAGCTGTCCATTTTTTAATCACTGCAATCAAAACAAGCAGCGGTGTGAAGCCAACTTCAAGGGTGCACTTTCTGACCCTCCTTTTCATGTCTCCTCTTCCCTTGTTTTCCATCATCCAATCTCACTTGATCGGAATAATTTCGGCACTTTTTCCTGTTTCCTGTTTGGATATCTGGCCTGCTGCGTTAACCACTACAATTACTCAAAGAGTGTTGTTGAGGATGTATTGGAAAAGCTTGGGGAGGATGAGAGCAGGAGGAGGAGGAGGAGGAGGGTGGCTGATAGCATGACGGAGGTGCGTACACGGATGATTCTGTTGTTGCCGGGGAAAATACAACAAACAAAAAACCCCGTGGAAAAAAGATGTTGTTTACACTCACAGACTTTTCTTGTCTTTTGTTCAAAAATGCCAGCAGACGTGTTCTGTGACAAAAGGTGTTAAACCTTGGATTTCCTGGTAGAAGGAATATTTTGGAAAGTGGACACGGAAAATTGGCCGTTTTTTCCACTCAGCTATCACACCTGATTTATTTGAGATATTCCTGGAAATTCTTGCCACTGCTGCTGTCTCTGCCTACCCACGCGAAGGCCGGACCTCGGGCTCGCCAGGCGCCCTTAATCACACACCACGCAAACACTTCAGAGCGATCTGAGGCTGCGGGAGCGTATTTCCAGATATTAACATAACCGCAAGAGGAAACAGTTATGATTAAAAATAATAATAAAATTTACAGAAGAGGTGGGGGCCAAATTAGACCCAGCTGGAATGTGAGTGGTGTAGTCCGCAGTTGGCTGCTGCTGTGCAGGCAGTGTGGTCAGGGAGGTGGGTGTATAGTTTCTTGAGCTTGTGTGCAGCCCTGTTGCTCTGAACTGCAACAGTGTGATCCATGCATCACATTTCAGAAATACTTCATTGGTTTGTTTCGTTACAGTTGCCCAACACACTCGTAAGACATTCAAGTAATAGAAATAATACAAGAATGTTAAAAAAATTTACTATATGACAATATCTAACAAAAATATATATAGAAAACAGAAAAATTACCATCTGCTGTTGACCACTAGGTGGCTAAATAGTACAAAGTAACCATTATGTGCCCATAATTACATGTTTCTTTTTATGAAAAGGTTGATTTATGTCACAACACAATTAGCCAATACATTTTTGGATATCAGACTTTATTGTTTTCTCGTCACAGAGTGTGATATATGTGGCTACCATAGGCTAGCAAAGAATTTTACTTTATTTTTTTTACATGTTTGATGTACAAAAGTAGGTCGGGCTCCGGCCCTACTGGTTCCATGGTCCTTGGTGCAGTGAGTCAATCTAAAAGCTGAAGAACATTACCATTAATGCCACTAACGGCTAACGTTAGCACGCCTGCAGCCACATCGGAGTTGAACCCTCCATGAACGGCGTAACTTTAAGTCAGACGTCAACAACTTCATCTGCATCTTCAGGTAATTAATTAGCTAGTTGGATAAGTTGTTGCTGTAGATTACGGGGCGTTTTCACTCTTGGTTGACATTAGTTTATAGTTTTCCTAGCATCAGGCACAGGTCACTACACTGACTGTGACTCACGCAATGAAACTTTTCATCCACTGTAGTGTGGCTATATTAACTTATGAAAAAAGGAGAGAAATAGTCAACGCATAAATCAACTGAGAAGTCCACTCATTTCTCCATAAGAATGTATGGTATCTGTGTGTTATTGAAGCCAGTGGAGCTGCCCCCTGCTGGCCATTACAGATCCAGAAGCTCTGTCCATTATATAAACTGTGAATGGTCTGGACCCATTTCTGACCATGGGACACACGTTTCAGATTTTCTCGGTTCAAGTAAGTGGACCTGAATGAGTGCATTTATTGAGCAAAAGTGTGTCAGGTCAGCAAGAGGCGACACACTCAACACGTCTATTTAAAGGAGCTGTGTGAAGACCTGAGTAACGTGTCATCCTTCCTAATCCACCTCAGGCGTTATCAATCTTCTCAGTCACACCAGCGGAGGTTCTGGATGGAGAAATGGTTCCTTTGATGTCCAGATCTGACACAATTTGTCTGTTACCTTACCGACCGTAGTTTAGTCACCAAAACACAATCTGGAAGATGAAATTATTCAATTTTTCAAGCTAACGAGAGACCACTGATGTGAGTTTGGTCTTGGATGATTGTGATCCAACTGCCCATTGGGTGTCGAGAACTGTGTGTAATGTCAACATTTTGTGAAATATGCAACACTTTCAGTCCTTTGTAACAAGGTTTCCATGTGTTCAGCTAGTTTTCTAAAAGGTCAGACTTCTCAAAATAGCAACCAATCAGAGTTAGTGGTGTGTGAGTCCTTTTATTGGAAGTTTTTCATCATCTGTGTCCACCTTTGTGATTAGCTGCACGCTTTGTTACACTGGGGAGGAACTGGTCACTTCTGGGTGTTAACTTTGCTTTGTTGGTTTCCCTTCAGCACTCGCCAAGGAAGGAAGCAGTTTGGTGGTATCAGATGGTTAGTTCTGCCCTTTTGACTTCTTAGGAAATTAAAAAAAACCTGTGGGCATTGATTCCCAGGCATTTGATTGGTGCAACTTAGCACTGCACCCTGGGAAATTGCGAGTGGTCCATTGTCCTGATAGATGAGTCGGTTCCTGAACAACATGACCTCATTCCCTCCCCCGGGGAGCGGTCCCGAGCAGAAGGGCGTGGTGTTGAAAACACCTTACTAAGCTCGAGTGATCATAAAAAAAAACACACAACCCGTTGAAGGTGTTAGATT
Organism: Dicentrarchus labrax; assembly: GCF_905237075.1. Taxonomy (NCBI): domain Eukaryota; kingdom Metazoa; phylum Chordata; class Actinopteri; family Moronidae; genus Dicentrarchus; species Dicentrarchus labrax. The sequence continues at coordinate 21,629,972 of NW_026136712.1, read as the reverse complement.
CTGTATCAGCTTCATCTCGCCACCTGTAGACGAAGTGAAGACCGACCGCAGCAGGAGGACACACAGATGATTCTGCTCCTAAAGCACATCGATTGTGCCGGCGTGGTCGGTTGTCAATTAAATGCAGCCAATGAGGAGTCAGCAGGCTCCACATGCCGCTTCAGCGAAGCCGTGCTGAGTGGAAAGAGAGGTGAAGTGCTGTGTGTCCAGTGCAGAACATTATCGCCTATGGCCCCAGGGACTGGGTCATTGACCTGCTGTGCCAGGAGCAGAACCTGCTCCGTGACGTCCCAGGAGGACGAGCAGCACATGTGGCTGAGGACACGTGTTGGTGCTGGTAATGTTTGTTTAAAAAAAAGTCACTTTTTCTGTAATCTTAAGGCAGCTGGTTTCCATCCTGGGGGGTCGGGACCCAAACAAGGGGAATTCACAGGAGGTCAACAGGCCTTCTTGATTTTAAAGTGTGTAAGAAAACTTAAAAAAATATAAAAATAACAAATTTTAAGTGACACTTACTTAGTTTTGTAAGTTAAAGAAACATTACTGATTAATTCCTTTTTCTTTGTTTTCACAGTACAAATAAAAATGTGAAAATTGAGTCAGTGTCACTTAAAATTACTAAAGTTACTTGATCAAGAATGTTTTTTCAACTTACAAAATTTAGTTAGTTTTACTTAAAATGTTGTTTTTTTTTAATTAGATTAATTTATCTGGGTTTATAGTGTCATAGAACAAAAATAAAACATTGAAATTATCCAAAAAGACGACCAATTAAGTCTGTATTATGTTAAAAATTATTAAAAAGACACATAATACAGACAGAGAATTATATAAAAGTTTTCTAAAATATCGGTAAACTTATTTTTGATCAATATTAACAGGAAATAATCTGCTCAAAATTAATCCGAATCACTAATTTCACACAAACTTCCTGCAGTTATTGTGCTAAATATTTGGGTTCATTGTTCACAGTTTATCAGCTGTTCTGTATTTTTATTGTTATACATTGAATATAATATAAAACATTCATAAAATAAGTCACATAATCAGTTTACACAGTAATAAAAAAAGATAAATAAAAATGGTCCATTAAGGAAAAAGAAAGAGCCAACATTTCCATAACGATTCAAATTTGTCTGAATTGAATATAGTTCTCAGCTTTGATTGGTTGTTTTCTTTCGGGCCCGGTTGATTCTTGTGTACCATTAGGAGCACTAGAATGAACCAGAGGAACCAGATTTTTCCACAGATTATCTGTCCCATGTTCTACTGTCAGGATATAGTGAAAGTTTCAGCAAATATAACAAAAATATTTTCATAAAAATTACCAACTGCAGCTTTAAAAAAAGGCCAAAAAATGATGAAAAGAATGTATAAACTCAATAAAAACAAAAACAAAATGTCAAACACTTTCCAAAATCTCGGCATCCATAAATGAAGAAATTCTGTAAGAAAACCTACAATATGATAAAGTAAAGTAAGTAAACTATTAATGAATTAGCCGTCTCAATCGGTGGTTCTTATGCTTGTTTCTCCTGTAATGCGACAACAGTCCCCCTCGCCTTACCCCAGGTGCTGTTTTCAATAAGTTGAGAAGGAAAAGAGTTGAGTTCACCGAAGCAGCTCCCCGGTATCAAAAACATGATTCATGTTGTCCGTACGCACAGTTAACGACACACAGCAGTGGCCTCGTGGAAAAAGCTGCCCTTGTTTTCCAGATAGAAATAGGAAATCAACTTCTGACCTTTAACAGTGGAGGGAAAGAAAATAAAGATGAGGAGGAGAGGAACAACACAAATAAACAAAGCAACAACTGTAGTAACAGTGACATGTGATGTTACAAAACCATTACGGAGGCTGGGTCTTTATCACTGATAATGAGTTTTAATACTTCAATATACTTGATACTAGGGGTCGCCACAGCTTCACAGGGGGTCATAAGGACTTCTTGATTGTAATTTGTGTAAGAAATTATACACAATTTTTGTGAAGAAAACATTGAAAACAGTCTCGTCCTGCATTAGGACAGTTTTAACCACCAAAGATTGAATGTCACAAGTTATTTTAACTCAAAAAAATAGTTTGAAACTGATTATATTGAACATTTTAAGTAACACAAACTCAATTTTGGGAGTTAAAAAAGATTCTGAATCAGGTTTTACAAGTAAAGTGACACAAACTTTGTTTTGTAAGTTAGAGAAACATTCCTGATTAAAGTACGTTTTACTGGGTATTTTGTTTTCACAGTACAAATAAAAATTATGAAATTAAGTCAGTGTCACTTAAAATTACTGAAGTTACTTGATCAGGAATGTTTTTTTAACTCCCAAAATTTAGTTAGTTTTACTTAAATATTTTAGATTCAACATTTTTCTAGTTAAACTAACTTATCTGTTTTTACAGTGAATTAAGAAAATATTGAATTTATCAAAAAAGAAGCCTATTAAGTCTGTATGATTGTTAGAAATTATAATAATACATAATACGCAGAGAGAATTGCATATAATGTTTCTAAAAATATAATCTCTGACCAATATCTACAGGAAATAATCTGCTAAGAATTCATCCAAATCACTCGTTTTACACAAACTTCCTGCAGTTACTGTGTTGTTGTTTGTGTCCGTTGTACAGTTTTGAATATAATATGAAATATTCAAAAAGTCACAATCAATCAATGATAATAAAAAAAAGAAAAGCTCGGTAATCACCGCTGCAGAGTGACGAGAGCAGCATTGTTGTTGAAAGCCAGCTACGACTCAAACAATAACACAAGCTCATTACACGAATTTGTCTTCATTTGTCATCCTAATATTAAAATAAAGATTGTTAGTGGAAAGAAAAGCAGGATTGAACAGTTACAGTTATCCTGTAACTGTTAGCGTTAGCAACCCAACGGGGCTCAGCAGCCTCCCAGTGAACACAACCTCCGAGACAGACAGAGGACAGTTCGACGACGGCGGTACCGAGGAGATTTATGGGAGTTTCCAGATGGACTTGTTGCTAACAGAAGTGTGCAAAAGTGTTGTTAGCTTATGTGGCTAATGTTAGCTGACTTAGCCCCGGGGTAGCAGGAGCCAAATCCAGCAATAAAAACACCTCAGTGTGTTTGTGATGTCTGAGCCAGACGCACTGAGTGCTTTTGAATTGCTGCCCCGGTTTGAGTGTTTGTCATCAGGACGCTTTAGATGAGTGTTAGTGTTAGAAATGGAAGTTGTTTTTCAATCATGGACTTTCGTGTCAGAGCCGGCGTTTGATTGGGTTTAAATGATCTCCATCGAGCTTTCAGATCAGATTCCATTATCAGCGTATGTTTATCAACCAACAGCAGAGCAGGTAACCTTTTAGAAACTTATGAAATTGTGTTAAATTCCTCAGTGGAACGGCGGGGCATGTGCTTGGACTCTGATCTGATTTAAACAGATTTATTGGATGTGAGCAATGACTCAGATTTTCCTTCATGTGTGAGAGATCTACAGTACTTCCTCTGCAGAAGGGTGGTCTTGTGTGTTGTTGCAAATCCATTTGATTGGTGAGAAGGTTCCATGGCATCCGCCCAGATATATTTTGGATTTATTCCTCTTATTTCAACATAATTATCATGATGTAAAGTCTGCTCAGTGATGGGGAGCGATGCAGATCTGCAGATCTCAGGTGATGATGATGTGGTCACATGTCTGGGTCGCTTCCAGGAAGACGTTCAGGGGCGACATCAGATCAAACAGGCGCCTGTGCAGCAGGTAAATAATCAACGTCCATTTGGAGAATACAGGCCAGTAGGATATGGCCAGCAGGACTGGGACTGGACTCGGAGCTCAGCTGTGAGGGCTGCGACCTCTTCGGTGTGGGGGGAGGTGAACGGGGGAGAAGGTCAGTGCCAGGGGCCTAATCCATTTCTCTGGGCCCCTCTCTTCAGGGGCTGTTGTCGAGCCTCAGGGTAGGCAACTGTATCAACACGATCTGGGGCTCCGTGTGGTCTCGCTCACCCAGGTCTCCCTCTGAACAGTCACCAAAGCCGACTGTGCGCATCGAGCAAACACCGGGAAAAACAGCAGACGCTGAATAACTACCGCCCTCCGGGGGGTGCGGCTTTTTGGGGTTGCGGATGGAGTTCAGAATGAGCTGGAAAGATAATGTTTCAGGACGCAGAGTCAGGTGTGTTTTGGCAACGGTGCAAATAAAGTCAAAGATCTTCAACAGAGAATGTCAAATACTCGTCTCATCAGAATATTATCATGTTTTCATACAGCCTGACTTTTAGAGGCCTTTTGGAAAATGGAGGAGCAGTGTTTAAACGTTATGTTGTTGTAGTAAAACAGAATTAGGAAGACAAGAATTATTAATGTTAAAAGTAAAAAAAAAAAGGAGGTTAATCAAAAATAAGAATACCTATATGACAATAAATATGTATAAAATCAACAATAAGGGAAGTTATAAAGATAATTCACACAAAAGACAGTTTCTACACTACAGCATGAATGTGTTGCTAACATAACGCCAATAATAATACATTTTTATTGGTAATTAGTTAAAAAGGAAAAGAAAAAGCTAATAAAAACACTAAAATATAATATAGATATATATCTGCAACACTCAACAATGAATCAAACATTAAAAGCAGTTAGCTGTCTGGCTTGTAGCACATTAGCTCTCGCACAGTATAAGCGGGATAATGCCTTTCTATCTGTCTGTTATCAGGAATTAATGGACGACGTGGAGGCCAGTGTAACTTAGTGACTCATAGTTACACTGAATCCAGTCCAGTTTTCCAAGATTTGGGCTTATTATTGTGTGACAGGCTAATTATTCCACATACAACATATATTACATAAAACATAGCTGGACTCCTGATGTGTCGTTAGAGTTGAGGTTGATTTCAGTCTGAAATCCGGCTGAATTTCCAGAGGATTAAACGTGTTTTTTAATGGTTCACTGCAAAAAAAAAACAGCCATTTCTTCATTCACAAGGTCAACATGAATCAACATGAATCAACATTTCTGTAAATGAAACTGCACGACATAAAGTACAATACAGGAGGATGCAGAGTCATAGATAAAGTTATAATATAGTGGATGATAATAAAGGAATGACATAATGTTTTGATTCATTGGGAATACGGCCTGATGTCATCTGGTGATGCCAGCGTGCTCTTATTGTTTTAATCCCACTTTAAGTGTTTACACAACATGAGTGGGAGGTGGTGTTTCTGCTGTCTGCTCTATACGTTCGTCCGGGGCGGTATGGTGACGGCGGTAGAAATTGTGTGTTGGCCTTTACAGGTAAACACCGTCACCTCCCGTGTTGTGGCAACACACAGAACAACGCGCAGCATGGCTCACCTTCCATCGCAGATGTATTTTGGTAACCCTCATATGGGGATTTCAGTGTGTGTGTGTGTGTGTGTGTGTGTATTACATTGTAACAGCACAGAGGAATTATTTGTGCAGGAGCTAAATCGAGAGATCTGTTGTCGTACCTGCATTTATTTGATTGATTGATTGATTGATTGAAGGACAGTACAGTCTGCTCCTCTCACGTTCTCTACATGCTGCAGGATTTTATTCTGAAAGGACAAATCTACCATGCACATGCTGCTTGGAGACGACCTTAAACATTAGCTCAATGAAGGTTTTAGGTTACAGAAACTATGGATTTTAACTTGATTCGATAACATGCTGTATAAATGAACTTTATTTATTTATTTGCTGGAAGAAAACAAATCCTCATCACATACTCTCATCTATTAATCAGTGGTTGTCTTCCCTCCATAATGTCAATGACAACGTTCGAGGCCATTACAAGCTCAGCGTACGATCACGATATGTCGCATTAATGTGGGTGTGAATAGATGAACTTCAGATTCAGTTTCTTTCTTTATAAAAATATGTTTAATTTGTTTATTTGTATGCTTGTAGCACCTCGTAAGGTAACAAAAACACAATTCGTATTAACATAACTATGAATAATATGTTTTATTTCTGCCGATAGATCCTCGTATAAATGTTAAACAATACACCTTTAAATCACATGACTGATTAGCTGTTTCCACTCCGACACAACACTCGTTTCATTTTCCAAATTGGCGCCACCTACTGCTCATCTCCTAATGATCGCATTAGGTTAGCGGATGGAAACAAGCTTTCATTCGCATTTGTGTTGTGAACATGTTGACATGCTTATTAGCATTTGCTAGCATGTCTGTAGACTTGTTTACATAATTAAGATAAAGTCCTTCCATTGTATTGACCCAGTGATTATATAATCAGCAATCTGATTTATATTTGCAGGTCAGAATTTTGTTTTTAAGTCAAATCTTCATTTTTGTGACCCAAGTCTCAAATCAGCTCCCTTCAGCCCCTCCAGGCCGCACTTGGCCGATCTTGGTACGAGGGTGCCACTGCATGCTGTCGACTTCCTACTGTTCAGACCTCAGGTCACGAATCAGCAGCCCCGTGATCCTGTCCAGCCTCGGGGATCTGTCATCGCCAGTAGCTCTTATGTTTGAAAGCGTCTCGTTTTGAGTCTCAGACCTCCGATGGATCCGGGCCCAGAGGCCTGCCGTGACCCCAGGATGTACAGCAGGAGTTGCAGCAGAGGGTTTTTGGCAGAGGCTGCGGTTCCCGTGCAACTGTTTGCTAATGACCTGCACAGCTGTGAGATCAGGAGGAAATGTGTTGAATAACGTAACATGGCAGGCCAGACTCTCTCTCTCTGACCGAGATCCAAAACATTTTTCTTCTAAGTATTTTATTTTTTATTGTCTCATTGTCAGAGCGAGACTCCATTTGCCCTTTCAAAGCTTTTCTACATGTAATAGATCATATTCTGTGCTTATTTTACGACTTCCCATAGCCTGTCTTGGACATGACAAAAACCTGGCCAAAACTCAGGCCTTTCTCTGGCAGCTGTACACAGACATAACATTTACATGGACTGTAATATTTCCAGTTATTAACTTGATTAAGACAACACCCTGAATGAGAAACTCATGCAAACAGCATTTTCTGATTATACTGACCTGACAAAGGTTATTACTGAATTAAGACTTGGAGTATTTCATACATCACATCAATGAAGGGGCGGTTTAGAAACGCAAACACACACTTAATCAAACAATAACCCTCATTTAAGTTTTTTAATGGCGTTCTGGATCGCGTGCAGCAGAACCACCTGTTGCCAGATTCGCCGGTTGGAGCCCCTCTTTGATTGAGTTTTTAGGTAAATTAGGCTCCCTATTATCTGCATATTATACGTTTGTTTTATTTTTGCATCTAGGCCGCACTCGGGTGACTCTTCGCATCATGGAGCAGGTTGTGAGCGGTTTCAAGACAGGAAACCAAACTGTCAAAACTGCTGCGAGTCTACAGTGCTCTCATGTAACGGGTCAAACCACAGTGCTTCTGCAACTTCAAGAAAAAAATAGACATGAGTGGGGGGGTACGCTGCAATAGTACCAAAAATGAGGTTTGGGGTCGATGATGGAACATTTTAATAACCATGGAGGCTGCCACCAGTTGTATATGTAACCCATAGAAACTGCTTTACACAAATACTGTAAGATCAGTTTAGAGCGGGGTCAATAGTCAGATCGTAACATCAAATTTATGGCTGATTTTACTTTATGTGGGCTGTTTTGATGCTCCGCTGAGGTAACCTTTGGGCAAGGAAAACTCTTATTATTACAGTTCATCATGGTTGACCTGAAGTGATCCAGTGGAGTGGCTCATTCAGAGAATAAAATGCAGATCTGAAAGGCATCAAAGGGAGAGAAAGCTAATTCCAACAGCGCTACAGTAATATCAGTATCTCTGCTCCGCACTGTTGTCTGGCCAAGAAATGCATCCGGTCTGAAAGATATCTCTCAGTATCTGATATTCACCTGCAAACAGAATGTCATGACAGAACCTGTTAGTCTTGGATCGCCACTTGGACTTAATGAAGCTGGAGGAGGATTTTTCCCGGAGCTAGGAGGAGTGCGCGGACGCAGTCTGACCCAGTTGCTCGGATATGGTTGTTTTTTTGTAACCCGTACTTGTTGCCTCACATCTTGGCTTCCTGTATCGATGACGTTGATGCTCCAAGTGGAGTCCGAGGAGAAAAGAAAATCTTTGAAACAGAAATTATGAAAATTCTCTCTGCAGCCGCTTTGGACGAGAAACGGGCGCTCTGTGTTTGATTATCCTGATCTGAATAACATGGAAAGCATCAAAGCAGCGCGTGATGAAACTAATCCTTTTGAAAGGTGTGTGCGCTACTTATATCAGCTTTTTCTTTTGTCTTCTGTTTTTTTCCTGGGGGGGCGGGGGGCTTTTATAAGGAGCCAACACCAGACAGCACCAGACATGATGCTTCTAGGTCAGACAGCAGAAACACAATGGCCTGAAACAGTTAGAGGCATCATTCATCGACAGTCTGCACGCTTACAGCTGGAGCTGGCGCCGCATTCGCTCTACTTTCATGTGCTCTCTGCTCACTTATGTATCTTTTTACTCCCAGAGATTACATCTGTAAGGGGTGGGGGGAGCTGACCACCTTACTTTGAAAAAAATAAAAAGCAGAAAAGGAAATTAGGAATGGCATTCAACACAACAGGAAAGACGGAAAGGACAGCGAGGGGTCAGGCTGAGATTAAGGGCAAAAACAGGTGTATTACTGCCCTGTTTAGTAAATAGTGAGATCCTATCTCTCTGCCTTCCCGTTCCGCTGTCTGTTTGAGGGTAAATACCACCATGTGGCCCCGCAGAATAAATAAAGAAATGACAGAACACTTTTGCCCGGGGAGCCGGACTACTGTAATAACAATCCAAAATTAGAGCTCCCATTGGTCGATATGAAATATCCTGTAGTCCTCGCAAGCTCCATCTATCATCATACCTCATTACGGAGAAATCCAAACAGTCAAGTACCCGATGTTTGGGTGTTTTTACACCACCAATCTTGGACTCGCAGATGTGTACGCTTTGAGCGTCTGGTTGCATGCAAAATGACATAACGTTGACAGCACAGGCTCTTGCATTACGCTCGTGTGTTTGGGAGTGTTTTTCACCGAAGCGGATTACACTTATTTTCCATGCTGCTCATCCCCTGTGATGTATTATCCACCTAATTCAACTGATTATGAAGCCTTGTTTAATGTATTTAATCACTGACTTAAGATAAAGTCTGATTCCACTTTGCGTCTCTCGCTGGGTAGCTTTCTGCTAGGAATCTACTTTGAAGTGGAAAGCCTCTTTTTCCTGAGTGCACCTTGCAGGACAGCGCCAGTGGAGGTGGAGGGGGACAGTGTTTTAGTGACAACAAAGGACAAACATGACATAAACACACAGTCACGCTGCAAGTGATTTACTGCACCTAGGAAAGAGTGTGCGTTTCATTAAGGCCATTCGCTCATCGCTCTTCTTAGATTTTCCTAAAGTCGGAGACAGAAAAGGGGTCGTGTGTGGATTTCGGGGTTAGGATGCTGAATTAATCTCCGCTGGGAGTTTTGCTGGGAGGAAGAAGAGCTTTGTGCGGACATGTACAAAAACAATGCGTAAGTGAAATAGCAGCACCCACAGGGGGAGGGGGTTGGGATTGGAAAAGGAGGCAGTTTTTACGTGACCTCCACGTCAAAATGTTTACCTCCTGAGAGGAAAAGAAGGAAACATGGAAAACTCTTGCAATGGAAATAAAAATATATGTTCTCATGAAGTCATCCGCTGAATTAGCATGTTTGGATTTAACTTAAAGGACATTTCTGATTGAGCTTCGCTGCGGGACTTCCTTCGAAAGCTTGTTTTCTAATTGAATTTAGCTGCAGTAGCTAGGCTTTATGAGCTGACATTTATATGAATTCAGCAAAAGAAATCCCCAGGCAGAAGTCTGATTAGCTCACATTAGCAGGGAAATGTCAGGATACCATCACTAACCAACTAACTGCTCTCAGAGAAGATCGTCTGATTAATTGAGGTCAGCGTCACAGATGGGGGGGGAGTAGTGCATCAGTCTTTCTGTTTACCTCCAAACGTAACTACAACAAAACAACATTTCCCTGCTCAAGGGAGCTCTTTTCTATCATTTAATAAACTGACTCAGTGACATATTTTATGGATATTTCATATTATATTATAAACTTTACAATGAACCCAAACAGTGAACACTGCAGGAAGTTCGTGTAAAACGAGAGATTTGGATGAATGTTGAGCAGATTATTTCCTCTTTAGGGAACTTTTTATACAATTATCTGTCTGTATTATGTATTTATTAATGGTTTTTAACAATCATACAAACTTAATAAGCTTCTTTTTTTGACAAATTGAGTGTTTTCTTCTCACTGACACTTCCCAATTGTCCTATTTCTTTACAAAGGTGAACCTTTGAGATATAGGCCTACTGTACTGTGTATGTTTTAAACTATGAAGTACCGCTGAGGTTGATGGGAATACCATAAGTTTTGTAGATATTTGGCCATAAACCAACATATTTTTGACCTATTATTATTACAAGTCATCCGGGGGGGGCATGAATGTCTGAACCAAATTTACATTCAAAACCACAAATGTGGACCTCATGGTGGCGCTAGAGAAGACCACGTTCATCAGTCAGTAGCATTCATCCTCTCATGACCATGAATGTTTTTCTAGTATTAATTTTATGCAGAAAACCTGCTTTTTCTCTCCCACAGAAATAGATAAAACTGCATTTCACACAAGATCCTTATGACTAATACAGGGAATAAAGACTGAAAGTCAGCAAAGTGTTACGTCTTAAAAACATGTCTCTTTCCTTTACTGTCCCATGTTTCCTTTCTTTTCCCTCCACATGCTTCGAGTCCATGTAGAAAATCAGGGGGAGCAGCGGTGAGCAGGTTCTGCAGGAGAGAGATAGACTAAGCACAATTAGGGGGCTTGCATTCCTCTCGTTTTTCTATAAATACCCTGCACATTTCCTCTCTTCTGTCTGTGATTCTCATTAAACCAGTGGAAAATCTGCCTGCCTCGCGTGGTAGAGAGAGAGAGAGAGCCTTTATTTCTCGCGGCCTCTGAAAGGGGACATACTGGGTGGCAGTGCTGGTGGGGCAGGCATGTGGGGAGGATAATGGAGCCCCTTATAGGCAGCGATAGAGGTGGTGGAGGGAAAAAGGAAATATAGCCACGTTAAGTTACCTGCTACATGTGGGGTTCTTCCTCTGCCTTTGAATGGTCAGACTTCTGAGTTCACTGAGTTCATGTGTTCACTGAGCTTGGAAAGTCACTGTCCTCTGTGTGCCGGCGTGTTCTCGAAAGAGGCAACATCACTTTTAGCAAATACCCCACAATGACATAAGTTTACATTCAAGCTCTCTAGAGGCCGTAGTAATTATGAACCCCAAATTACACTGGGCTTTGCCGTGACACGTTCCAGCTCCACCCAGACGATCGCGTAAAATACCACGTGCATACTCTAGATCGATTTTTACATTGTGACACCAGGCCAGAAGTCAATCAGTAATAAGTTAGAGGAGATTTTAAGCGTTTTCTTTCCTTTTTTAAGCCAGAATGCACAAGTAAACAACGCCGGGCAGGCAACGCGCTCTGAAGTTGCTCCGCGTATATCGAGGAATCGTTACCTTACTTTAAAAAGCGTTTTGTTTGTTGTAACCATGACAACAAAGTTCTTTAAACCTTCAGACCATACTTATTCTAACCCAAACCACTGTCTTTCCGACAAACTTACCCAAGTCGTCTTTTGTGCCGAACCCTAACCAAATTTTACCCACAGTGTTGTCACCTTGGACCACAGAGGCATTTCTGGAGGGTATGTGGCTGTGCAGGGCAACACAACTGAGCATGGCGGTGTCGCATTAGTGGCACATTAGTAATGTGGTGGAATAAAGGGAAATTTCAGAATTCAGAACAAAAGAGGGAAAAGGGTGATGTGTTAAAACTGAGAGTGGGTTTCAGAGCTCTTGCTACTGCATCTACATCATGTGGCTCTATATTCCTGTGTACAAATTATAATTTACTTTAAAGTAATACAGAAGTGCTAAATATTTGAACTCAGCAACACATTATTCGTTGTATGAACAATGAAATAAATCTTGCACTGGCAAAAACACAATAGATTCCTTTGTTTTTCTCCTTTACCAGTATAAAACAGTAAAATCAAGGGTACACACTTGAAGGGAGGAGGTCTAAATAATCTCAGTGTGTGTCAGCTCTGTTAAAAACATAATGTTCTCTGTCACTTTGAAACCAAAAGGTATTCATAGGCTGGAAATATTTTTATGGTCCAAGCAGCGGAAATGTTTGACTCAGGTCAGTCTATTCCCCCGAAACACCAACGTGGAGCCATATGGACACAATAATAAATGCATACAAGCAAACACTTGATAGCACATCATCAAGCTCAAGTGTATCATTAACCCTTGGACATGAGACGGTAATAATGAGATGAGGAGAGACTGATCGATCCGCCCCGGTGATATGAGGTTCACTGCATGCTACTCTGACGTCAAGAGAAAACAGAGCTGGTTCTCTCCAGGTCCTGTGGTTTCGGTACTTGAAAGGGACGGTGCAGAGTCCACACGAAATCCTCTCTGAGAAACTCTGCTCCTGCTCCTCCGGTTCTGGCTGTCCTCTGTGTAGCTGCGCTGAACTTTCTCAAACCTGATCACACACCCATGGGAAGAGCTCTGTTTCAATAACAGATACTGTAAATATGACAGAAATGTGACAAACTACTCCGCTGAATGGATGAAAGGAAAAGCCAAGGTGGAGCTCTAGTAGAGGGATGGATGGATTAATGGAGAGTTAGATAGTAAGATAGTTGGATGGATGGTTTAATGGTTGGATGGTTTAATGGTTGGATGGTATAAAGATTAGAAAAAACATAAATAATAGAATATATAAGATACAAGAAACTGAACAAAACTAGGACCATAAATGTAATTATCGTGAATAATAGTGGATGGTAGTAGATACATTTATGAGATGGATGGATGGATATTAGTTTATGAGCAGAAAATGAATTAACTATTAATAATTAACTATAAAAACAATAATAAAAAGTTACCAGAATTGTTGTCAAAGTCATTTACATTCTCTGGTTCTAGCTTCTTAAATGTTTATCTTGTTGTTATATCATTGTAAACTGAATATTTTAGTCGGACTAAACGAGATTATCTATGCGGTTTGGCCGACCGGCTCTTTTTAGTATTATTATTGTCATTTTATGGAGTCGGAAAACCTAATCAACAGTAATCAATTAAAGGACCAGTGTGAAGGGTTTAGGGCCATCTAGTGGTGGAATTGCAGATTGCAACCAATAAAATACATGGTTTTATTTTTTATTATATTCAATTTCTACCAGTAGATCCTCCTCAGTGTTACACACTGGACCTTTAATGATAAACATAATCATTAGTTTCAGCCTTATATTTCTGTCCTTTATTGACCAGTGACTGTAATATGAAAAACTGCAACCTGTGTGGGTTCCTGAATAAATACTGTAATGAAAATAGACTAAACCTATGTGAAAATGTATAGTTTTTAGTTAGATGGCATCAAAAATTGTAAAATACAATCCAGAAACATCTCACTGTGGTAATAACATTAATTAATTAATTAAGTTGAATATATATGAAATGTAGACTACGTGTTTAATAGTGATTGATTTTTGTTAACGTTATCTAAGGTTGTTGTTTTTTTTACCAAGCATCATGTAAAATTATGGCATTCTGTAAACTATAATATCTAGAGAAATTACATTGAATCATTTAAATGATATATTTGTCCACATACCAATCACAGAGTCGGCTCTTATTGCTGAGCTGAATTCCCTTCACTACTTAAAATTCTGTTGAAAACAAAACTGTCTTACTGTTTGTAAAACATTCACCTTTCAACCATACTTACGCTGACTTTAAGCTCGAAGTGTTCTGACCTCATCGAGACTCTGCTCACTTTCCCAAGGTGACACGGCAGCTGTGTCTAAGAGTTGTCCTAAGAGGTCCCCATCTCATCTGCCACAGCTGCACACACTGTGGACAAGAGGCCATTTTCTCCCCAGTCGAGGTCATTAGGCCTCAATTTTCCAAAATCTGTCCTTTGAACTTGAGATGCCACAGCCTGAAGGCTTCGGTCTGTTCGCGTTGCTCGGCTGCTAAGTATCCCTCTGCCTCCCGAACCCATCGCCACCCGATGAAGCCACACACCATCTCATCTCATTCCTGTTAACACCGGTGATGTGAGAGCACACCTGCGCTCATGTCATCAGCACCTGGAAAGGCTCACTCGCACGACAGCCTGCTTTTAGTTCATTACCCGCCGTCCTCCAGTCTTTCTGCTTCCTGAAAGACCCCATTTGCCACACGTACAGCACACTTACATGAGCCTCCGAGGGGACTTGGCAAAAAAGGACCCGATGCTCTAATTGCACCAAAATCAAGGCAACGTACTTCCAGGCTGCCTGAATATCACCCAGAGGTCTGTGGATCTAGCAGGGGGTGCAGAAAGAAGTGACGTAATGTGCATGGATGTGCGTCAGTTCTGCAGGGGAAACTGGTGCCGAGTAGCCATGTGTAAAATTAAGGAGGCCCCGCGGCAGTTGTTGATATAAGCTGCATTCTCACGCCATGTCGTCCTTATTTCTATACGTTTACACTGATGCTTGAAAAGGGAACACATGTATTAGCTTCTTGTTTAGGGCACAAAGTAATGTCTGAAAGTACCCTCTTTTCTCATTTTGTGAAACATTCATATATAATTTGGTGTGACTAGTCAACCCTGCCCATCGTATAAACCAGACTTAAGGGACAGAGTCTGAAACCTGCAGTCTATGTAACGGCCAGCAGGGGGCAGCTCCACTGGTTGCAATAACACACAGATACCATTCAGTCTTATAGAGAAATGAGCCAACTTCTCAGTTGATTTATTAGCTTAGTAAACAGTTTCCTGACGCGTTTATGGTCTCAGTCTCTAGTTTCAGTCTTCTTCCATACAGCATGATGTTCATTTAGTAACTGATGGTCCCATTTAGAGTAAAACAGACCATAAAGCAGGGTATGCTTTAGGGCGGGGCTACCTTGTGATTGACAGCTCATTCTCAGTGAGTCCGTCCAGCTCAACGCACCAAACTCAGATCAAACTGTCAAACTAGGCAGTGCTGATCAGATATGGATCCAGAGTCTGTTGTTGACTATTTCACTCCTCAAATCTGTTCACAAACATATTTTACTGTTTATCTGGAATACGAGATCATGTGTCACCAGGCGAGCTGCCATTGTTTCCAAACCAAGAGCAGCCAATGAGAGCAGCTCAGCTTGCAGTACGTCACCTCCGCTGGCTCCGACAAACTACACGTTCACACTAGGTTTCAACTTGCTTGGTCAGTTGTCAAAAACCTTGTTTACATTTGTCCAAAAAGAGCACGACTGAGGTCTAATCGGTCCATTTTCTCTCTCGTCCTCCACTTCCTGATCTAACAGAGCAGGTGAGAGAGGTGTGCAATCATCCCAGCAGTAGACAGACGCCGGAGCTGTGCTGGTAGTGCAGATTCTTCCAGCCGCTGAGCGCTGACACCAGACTGCCCGGCCAGACGGAGTCCGCTGGCGGATGAAGCAGCTACCGCTCCTTTTTTATGAGCCTCCACTGCTGTTTAGCTCCAGTCTGGTAGAATCGTTTCGGTGTATTATTACTAACTGCGTGCACGTGCAGTACATGTGTGTGTTGTAATATTTAAGTAGCTAAAAGAAGAAAAAAAGGTCTCCATGGCCTTACAAATTTCAGCTTTTAATGGGATGAAGGAGGTTTGACAGTTGGCTGACTTTTAAACACCGTAGGAATCGGAAGTTTGAGCCATTTAAGCCGTATTTTAAGTTATTTCTTCATCAAGCGTGACACTTGTGATTGATTCCTTTATTTCCTGGAGGAGTAGGCCGTGATCAATGCAGAGCAGCACATTGACACGGCCCCTGTTTGTGATCCCGGAGACGATCAAAATGAGAGGAAAATGTGACATCATGAGGCATACCATAAGTCAAGTCTGTGGTTGGACATGTTTTTCAGTAGTTACAGAAGCCTGAGTCGCGTGTGCCTGCCTCCTTTGTGAATCATCTCTATGTGACAATATTCATTTTCTGTTTTACAGTTTGTTGTTTTGGTGGAAGATTTTAGTTTGTTTTCGTTTTGCTTTTTAAAAAAAATATTTTTATTTAAATTTTGTTTTGTTTTTTTCCACTCGTGCCAGCTCTTGCGGTTTTCGCATGACGAAAGTCCGCAAGCGCAGCCTTTTCCGGAACGGGGTGAACGGACTCGGCCAATAGGTCCTTGAGTTTCCACCGCATAACAACAATGTTTCAATTTGTCTAATCGGGGGTATTTAGGCTAAGTAAACTATCACTCTTCAGGATTTCATCTGTAGCCACAGCCCAGTCATGCAGACCTGTTATTCAAACCATTTGTGTGCGGTCGAGAGTGGGAGTGGGGAGGGCAGCCAGTGCAGATGACAGGGGGATTGGATAACTCAGGGAGAAAGTCTGGGACGCAGAGAGTGAGAGGTCTTGGCAAGAAGCTGGAAACCACACGCAGAAGCTTGCGTGATTGTGGTTCTCTTACAGTCTTCTCTGTCTCTGCTGTTCCACCCTTTTTACTTCCTCTCGCAGCTCTCTGAAGCACCTGCATGCTGCGCCGCTTGACCTCTGTGACCTTTGAACTTGACCAGAGAGACACGCAAGTTCTTACTTTACATCATCCCAGGATACTGCAGCGTGTTAGATCTGAGATTAATGACTGCGAGGATTTAAGTGATGTCTCACAGCTTAACGGTGTTTGTGTCCAAACTTGGGTGAACTTGTTTGTTACACATAACCATCTGGAAACTGTTTGGAGAAAGGGAAGGCACTTTGCAGTCAGCTGGTAGGTGATTGGATGAACCATCTGTCTATCAGAGGCAACCTGATAGCAGCCAGAAAGTGAAACTAAAACATCTACAAAACTTATATATTAACATTCAAAACGAAACAAACTGTCTGGATAATGTAATAATATCAACAGTAAACAATGTGCAACACAGGTTACAGCTTAAACAGTCAAACTCACACTCAATAGTTAAATAATAAATAAAATTCTCTAACACAGATTGAAGATAAACATTAATAAAGTGCATCTCGTCTTTCAGTGAATAAATACTCTCCAGTTCTGATATGACAGAATTGTTGTTTTATAGCAGTCACGTCTCACTAGGATGCCAACTGGTCCGAATCACTGTAGCTTGAAACCTGGAAAGATGGATTTTCACTTAATCTTGTGATTATTTGAATTTCCGACTTCCCAGTCAGAAACCCTGACCTCAAAGTCCAAGATGGCTGCTCTGCACGTGAAGTGAAAGTTGTAATATTCAGCTTATCAGCACTTTTGTGTGTCATTAAATCCGTCACACAAACAGTATTGTCCAGCTTCTGTCTGTGGACGTCTTTAGCCCTATTCGCACGGGACTAGTGTTACCTGGGGACCTCATGTGCTTTAGTAATAACCCCCCACTGTGTTTACACGGTTTCGAATTTACTGACATTATCCCCTGGATGTGATGTCAAGGCTCTGCGTCACCTATGCATACGCGAAGAGACGCTCAGTTTAATTCCCGTGTGGGGTGAACCACTTTACCAAAAGCAATTTGATCAAATGGTGCACAACCACCGGTGCCTGTCTGTACAGGGGCTACCTGTACCTCTAACGCAGCCTCCATAATTCTCGAGCGGAAAACACAAAAAAAAAAACAAAAAAAACCCCTAAATCACAGAGATGCCGATTCGTACGGGACTAATATTATCACATGACCTCTGTGTTTGGCGAAATATGGTAGGTAATTTGCGGTGGAATTTTTACTTTACAAATTACGGACATGGCAGATTCGTAAGGGATTAAGATCACAGACGACCTCCGCAATTATTCCAAATTACTACAGGTCCCCAGGTAATACTAGTCCCGTGCGAATAGGGCTTTTGTATGAGCAAAATACAGCGTAATGTGTTGTTATCAGCTGGTTTGCTAACAATGGCTAACCTGGCTAGAGCTTGGTTTTCCGACTTGTACTGGAACTATAGCGCCTGAAATCACAAATCAACAAATGCTATCAAGTTATACCTACGTGGTTCTGACTTCTAATACTATCTGCAAAAAAAAGTGAGACAGTTACCACAAACCATTAGACTGAATTAGGAAAACACTTGTTAGCCTACGACTGAGAAAATTATGGATTAAATAAAAGTAACAGACACAAATAGAGTGAACAGAGTGTTTTATTCTCAGGGAAGTCACAGTTTGTGTCACAAACCCAGTGAAAATCATCAGAGCTGCTGACTGCTAGCTGGCAGCTCACTTGTTGGTGGGTTAGATTTCCATTTTACAGACAATTAGCTTAATTTGTTAAGTGTATTGCCAAGGCTAGTGGTACCCAAACTGTGGGCCGGGACCCCCACTAGGGGTCACCAAAGCTTTGTGGGGGGTTGCGAGGCCTTCTTGATTTTAAGGCGTGCCTGAAAACTTAAAAAATACACACAGTAGGACTAAACCTCAGTAAATGTAAATGATCTAACAGAACAATGGCCAAACATCAGGGAGAAGAAAACACTAAATTTGTCCAAAAAAAAGCTTATAAAGTCTGTAAAATAATAAAAGATACATAATACAGACTCAAAAATTGTATAAAAAGTTCCCTAAACAGGAAACAATCTGCTCAGAATTCATCCAAATCTCTCGTTTCTCATCCCACATGTTGGGAACCAGTGGCCTTTAGTCTGCGTGTACTCCGTTACAATTCAGGTATTTGACAGCCACTAGTAACAGTTTACTTTACAGATTAAGATTTTACAAACAAAACATTAAATGTAGTCAAAATATGCTCCATTTACAACAATACAATGCTAATTAATAATGCATCAGTAATAATGATCTAATGATGTAATAGTTAAACACTCACAGACGCCATTTTTCTCTCTGAATCAGGAACTTTTACTTTTGAAAAGTGCATTTTGCTGATTGTTACATTTTTACAAGTTTTAAAGTGTAAAAATTTCTTCTTTTATTTCAGTAAAAAGGTCTGATTACTTCCTCCTTCCTCCATGAGTCCCTGTCCTCACACACTGTACAGGTACATGCAGCAATGCAAGACAATCACCAAACACTACCTTTTATTCCTGAGGTCATGGCACTGCTTACCTTACCCAACTCCTCCGTCTCTCAGTTTCCTGCATCGATTTAGGATCATAACTGGCCTCATAAAAGTTTGAGAGGGGACGTGAGAGCCAAAATCCAGACCCAGCCAGCAAGTTTTAATGGTACAGGTTTATAATGAAACACTCCTTGAGCCTTTCTCCCAAAGCGCTGACGTTATCCACTGGACACACGCGCATATTAAAAGCGCACGCTATTTATAAAGTGTGGGACTATCAGCGGGGCAAGGCGGCGGGGAGCTGGGAGGATGTGGAAGGTGCTGTGCATGTGTGTGAGAAAAGTGCTCCAAAATGACCGTTACCCCGAGGTTTATCTGCCTTCGCTCACACTCTGGAGGGGTTTTTTTTGTGTCACGAGGGGCGTTTGGGGGCCGTTTGAGCGGATGAGCGGCACGCCGTGTTGTTGCAGGGAGCAGATGTTTTAGAGGTCACTGCTTCTCGATCCGCCTCCCTGCAAACGGTGACACTTGTGGGCTGGAGTCGTGGTTAATGAGGGGGGTTCATGATGTGTAGGAAGCGTAGAATGAGCGCCGGCTGTAACAGCAGGGGTGGCATCAAGTATGTGTCTCAGCTTTCCCGTCGTTCCCAATTTATGCTATTACAAGACTGTTTATGGAGCCCAAAACTGCACGGGATTAGCATAAAGCGGGCATGTCTCTATTCAGATATCACAGTTTTTCCATCGCCAAAATGTTGCCTAAATTCTGAGCGTTATTTAGCCCCCTTACCGACATTCTAGCATAACATGGTTGGTGGCAATGGATGCGTTAGGTCGTCCAGTTTTCAGACGATACCGGAATCTTCTCTCTAACTTTGAAGTCCAGGTGAAAGGGAAATCACAGAGCAGCTAGCCAATAGTGCTGAATGTGTGTTACGTCTCCCCAGTCAAGGAATCTGTAGCCGTCCCACTAGCTGACTGTGGGAGCTCCAGTGAACCACACATCCAGACCAGGACTGAATGCGGCACCTGATGGCGACAGAGCACAGTTTGAAGTACAGAGGTGTTTTTATTCCTCGTTCTGGCTCCTGTTACCCCGGGGTTAAGTCAGTGATCAGTCAGTTTTACACTTTTTTTGCGGTTTTTCGGGCGATGGTGACATTTCCGCCTCCACGTTGATATTTTAAGGCAACTCACAAGGAGTTTTCTATAATTATTCATCCACTGCAGCAGCAGTTCTATTTCAGGTAATGGTGCATTCAATCCGTCCGTGTTGTTCATTCCTGGTCAGAGCCCATTGCCTCCACCTGCCCACCGCCACACACACACACACACACACACACACACACTAATGATTTCTTCTGATTAAAGTTCAAATATTCCCATGTGTACAAGTCTGTGGCGTGTGGTCACCACTCTCACCCAGCAGCCTATGATCACACACCAATGATGTCATTTCCTGCTCCCCGAGGTGGTGGTGGTGGGGGGGCGGTTAACAGACGGTATCTGAAAAACATGACTCAGGTTTAGTCTCGATCTGATACCGCTGGGAGGGCTACCTCCAGGAAAGTCATCAAATAATCCCTCAAACTGGCTTTCGGTGTTTCCCAGAGCCTAAAAATACACACAGATGAATTATTTGTTGGTGCACGCGATGCTTCGACAGCTGCGAGCCGCCAACCCCCCCGCCCACTTTGACTTTTAATCTTGTGTCATTTTATCGCAAAACGCTCTCAGAGGAGCAAAGAAGAATCATTTATCAGTTGTAGCTGTTATCACAACCCAGCAGGACTCACACATGGAAAACCCAATGACTTAATGCATCGCAGAGGCTTTAAAGCTGCTCTCTCTCTCTGCGCGTGTGATTGGTTGGATGCTGAGACAGGAGTAAACATGAACCACCATCTGTAGCTCTTCTGAGGCAACATCCACGGATGAATTCCCAGTGTGTAATGGGCCACAGCAGGAAGTTCAGACAGCCAACGCAGTGGAGTCGCCGTTCATTGTGCTCCTGCTGCCATCTGCTGGCGAACAGGAGCAAATACAGACACACACACACATTTATTTGGGTGAGACAGATTTGAGGAGTAACAAATATTTCATATATTCAGAGTTTGCACTTTAATGTATTAGTTTATTGCCTTTATCAGGATTGTTTCATGCAGTCTAATATTCAAGTATATATGAAGCAATCAGGCATATTCAATCAAAAGGAAATCAATATTAATATAGAGAAAGTCGGAAAAAGGTTATTCATTATTACAAAATGTTGTAATCTGGGAGTTGTTAAAGTTTCTGCATGATGAGGATGAATTTGAGTTCACTCACACTATAAATAAGAAGATGGTGTGTTTCTTTAGACTTTTCGAACTTCCTCAGACTCCCAGAGGAGGAAACAGAAGGACCGAAGCAGCCGCTTCCTCCCAGGATAAAAAAAGCAACCTGTTAAATTTAGTGGAGTGAAGGTGTTTGTATTTATACAGCTGTCGGGACGAGGTTAATGTGGCCCTTCTAGAAATATTCTTACATGTAATCAATATCTTTTGTTTAAAATAACCTGCCAATGGGCTTTGACAGTTTAGAGTTCTTAAAACTAGCATAAAAATCATCCAGTAAAAGACTGAAATGGGTCTTAAAACTAGAAACATGCCAAAATATTACAAGCAATTTAAACTCAGTTATTTAAGATACTTAAAATAGATATTTTGGTTCCTTTACTGAGCTGAATTTAAGAATTTGTACCTTAATGTGAGATTAATAATTAGCTAAATAAGACACAATTTCTTCAAACAGAAAACAGAAACAACCAACCGACCAACCTTTCCCCCTGACTAAGTGCTATATTTTATGGAGTTCATGTAAAACGAGAGGTTTGGATGAATTTTAGCAGATTATTTCCTGTGAATATCGATTCGCACCTGCCCTTCAAAAGTCTGTGCACGCCACTGGTTGGGGTATTATGAAAATAGTAAATAGAAAGTGAAATAATTCTACATATTAAACAATAAAAAAAAACTAAATTGTCACAAACACACATAAATAAACAAAAAGGTAACAGCAAGTAACATCAGTGTCAGATTTATCAGCTTTTTTTAAAGGAACTTTTTTAACATCTGAAATCTACTTTTGATCTTTCTGATATATTCCAAGCAGAAGAAGCTCTATACGGCAGTGGTTCCCAACCTGAGGGTCGGGACCCCCACTGGGGGTCGCCATAGCTTCACAGGGGGTCAGAATCAGAAATACTTTAATTGATCCCTGGGGGAATTGTGTTGGTTACAGTTGTTTAAGGTGCTCACACAATGTTAAAGAAGAAGTCACAAGGCCTTCTTGATTTTAAGGTGTGAAAGAAAACTTTAAAAATATACAAAGTAGGCCTATTTCTATGAATTTCGTTAATTTCTAGCAGTTTCATTTCTCGTTCTGCATTAGAAAAGTTCAAACAATCAAAAAGCTGATTGAAAAATGAAAAGAAAACACTGAATTTGTCTAAAAAGAAGCTTATTTAGTCTGTATGATTGTAAGAAAAATTATATAAAATACATAATACAGACAGAATTGTATAAAAAGTTCCCTAATAGGAAATAATCTGCTCATAATTCATCCAAATCACTCATTTTACACAAACTTCCTGCAGTTACTGAGTTCACTGTTTGGGTTTATTGTACAGTTTATAATATAATATGAAATATTCATAAAATATGTCACTGAGTCAGTTTATAATATATAAAAATGACAGAAAATGGGAAACGTTGGGAGAAAAGGGGAAAACAGTTTTAAAAAGCTAAAATATAGGACATAATATTTGATGTAATTTTAATAAAGTGTTTTGTTTTCATTCCTTTAAGAGTCAATGTAAGTGATGATAATAATAACAGTTGTGTAATATCGTACTGCTGCAACCCTACAGTGTTTATAATGTTCCTTCTGTACTTAAAATAACTCATTGTGAACGATTAATGAGAATATATTGGGTTCCTATAGGAACACACAGTGTATATATTCTGACAACCACACAGAATGGACACAGTGAATTATTCCCACCATCGCTGCAGTGGTTCAGTCCGACCACCGGGGGGCAGTCTGCTCTCATTACAGGTTTTCTCAGTCGCTTTGGTACATTTCTCAGATCAGAATTGAAATTCTCAAAACTACCTGTTCAGTCTTCACATCATTGTGTCACTTGTGCACATCAAAAAAGCAGTTTCTCGTTTCTTTGAACAAGTTGCAAATGATTATGTACAATTCTCTGCTGTTTCCTACATTATCAATTGCTTATGTCATGTTGATCAAAATGTATTATAATGGGTGTCTGTTGAATAGTCTCGCCCCCCACAACATTTAGGCATTAGTTCATAGCATAAGTCTTTACATGCAAAATGGTTGAACACGTTGTCACAATATGTCAAGCATATTCTATACAATTCCATTAGACTTTCTAAATCTGTCCTGAATTGGTAAATTGCTCCCGGGTGAATCTTGACTTTCTCTAACGAATCAATCAACTGGCAAGCATATATATAGCCGGAGCACAACACAATGTTACAATTTGTGACAGTGGAAGGACAAAGAATTGGACGGGGTAAACGCAAGGGGGGGAGGAAAAAAAAAACAAAAATTCCCACGCACTGCATGTAAGTTTTCCCAGGGGGTTGTATGTTATTTCTACTTTTGTTTTTTGTTTTTTTTTTTTTTATAAGGGCTGTCTTTTCCTTTCTGTATCACAATGACATGGTCTGTCAACAAATTACAGTACAAACAGTAAAAGCGTAAATGTGAATCTTGTCCAGTCTCTTGCAATCAGACTCCCACATACACTAAGGTGTAACCTACAATTTACAATAATTGTCATCAAACCTTTAGCCATAGTTTACATCAGAACATCCCTCCAGAGTACACTGTTATATTGACAACATGACTTAGCAATTTGACTGTCTTATCCGTACACAATGACACAAGGACTTGTCATTCTGATGGCACTGACATGTTCATTGACACGGATATTTACTTTTGAGAGATGAACTAAGGATTTTGAGCAAGATAGTGGCTTTTGCAGGTAATCCGTGGTGTTTTGCAATTTGTACGAATTGTTTTGAGAAATGCACCAAGGCGACACCAGAGAGAGTGATTCTGTGTTCCTGCTACAGAACATTAAAACCAACAACATCAGAGTAATGATCCATTCTGAGCTTTACTGTACTTAAAGCTGCAGTAGGTAACTTTTATTAAAATATTTTTTGTTATATTTGATGAATCTTTCACTATATCCTGACAGTAGAACATGAGACAGATAATGTGTGAAAAAATCAGGTTTCTCTGGCTCCTCCTAGTGCTCCTAATGGGGATTTACAAGAATCCACCGGGCCCGAATGAAAACAACCAATCAGAGCCGAGAAATATATAAAGACACTTTGGGTTGGAATATGGAAAATGTTATTTTTTTACCTTTAAATTTTCATTTGATCATTTTTGTAAGCCTAAAGTCATTCTTAAATTCTCCAGTTGTAAAAAATGTGTAGTGAATAAAACAAATGTTTTTGCATTTTGGTTTCAGTTAATTGTTCAAGTTGTATAATTTAATAACAACAGAACATTTTAATATTATTATTGAACATATTATTGTGATAGAAGTTAACAAATAATCATAAAGTGCAGAGTTGTCACCTTGTGGTAAAACATGAGGCTAGTGTGTCCTCAGTTAGACCTGTTAGTAATGTTAATTATTAATTTAGACTTAATAGGCTTAAATATGTTTTGTGGCTTCAAACTGATTATTTTTATTATTAATAATAATATTATTGTTATTTTATGGCTAAAATAGCTCTTTTTAATGGTTGCCGACCTCTGGGTTGAGGTCCCAAAGCCTCTATATTTGACAACCGGATGAGACTAAACAGTAAACTATCTTTCTCGGCTCTGATTGGTTGTTTTTGTTCGGGCCCATGGATTCTTGTAAATCCCATTAGGAGCACGAGAACAAGCCAGAGGAACCTGATTTTTTCACATGTTATCTATCTCATGTTCTACTGTCAGGATACAATGAAAGTTTCAGCAAAAATGACGAATAATAATTTTATAATAATTACCTCCTGCAGCTTTAATGCAGCCTTTATCATTCCTATTATTCTGTGTCATTTTCAAACTGCCTACAATGCCTGAATAGTATTCTTTCAGTGATCCCTCTGTTGGATCAGTTGAAGTCAGTCCTGGTTCATTAGTGAGTGGGGGGGGGTTGGCTCCGGGTCGCTGCTGTAGATCAGTATCAGGTGGATTAATCCGCTCTGTCGCCTGTTGCGCTGCGTCTGGATGAGGAAATGTTGGCGCGCGTTTGGAGCCGTTGCGCTCGGATCACCGGACTCTGTGAACCACGAATGAACACAGCGGGAAGATGAACCTCTCCTCGGCGAACTCGTCCTCCTGGAAAGCGGAGTCGGTGGTGATCTCTCTGGGGTTCTCGGTGATCTTCCTGGTCGGCACCGTGGGGAACTCTCTGGTCCTCGCGGTGCTGTTTCGGAACGGGCAGATGAACACCAAAACCACCAACCTGTTCATCCTCAACCTCGGGATAGCGGATCTGTGCTTCATTGTGTTCTGCGTGCCCTTTCAAGCCACCATCTACACGCTGGATGAATGGGTGTTTGGCCCCGTGGTGTGTAAAGTCGTGCACTTCATCATTTTCCTCACCATGTACGCGAGCATCTTCACCCTGACAGCTGTGTCCCTGGACAGGTGCGTCCGACCTCCTCTCTCAAAGCCTAAAAGGTCAGCGTGAAATGAGAGATAGACAGACAGACAGACAGACAGACAGATAGATAGATAGATAGACAGACAGACAGATAGATAGATAGATAGATAGACAGACAGACAGACAGACAGACATAGATAGATAGATAGATAGATAGATAGATAGATAGATAGATAGACAGATAGATAGATAGATAGATAGATAGATAGATAGACAGACAGATAGATAGACAGGTAGATAGATAGATAGATAGATAGATAGATAGATAGATAGATAGACAGATAGACAGACAGACAGACAGACAGACAGACAGACAGACAGATAGATAGATAGATAGACAGACAGATGGCATTGTATTATGTGTTACAGCATTCGGGTCACATAAACCACAAAAACACTGACATTTCTAAGCAGAAAAACAATTAAAAAGCCAAATAATATGCAATAAGTTTGATTTATTTAACCAGGAAGTCCCATTGAGATCAATAATCTCACAAACATATTAAAATACAACATATATACATATATATACAGAAACTATTCAAACATAATGGCCACATGCCTTTATAATGTGCTTTAAATCATCAATGAATGATACTGTCTTTGTGCTCAGAATTTAAAGTCTTTGCTGTGACGTAAACGTAATTAAGGACATTAAACTCATCGTTCTTTCAGCCATTGATTGACAAAGGCCTGCAGACACGTACGCACATCCACCGTTGGCAGCCAGGCTTCATTTGTGTCCCGGTATGCAAACACACCCAAAACCGGATTTCACGTACCGATCAGTGTAATTGGACTCATTCATTTCCTGCATCCTGTTTCATATGGTTGTTTTCCAGTTAAAATGTTGCTCCCGGCAAAGAGCACAATGTTCATTTTAAGGCCAATTTCTCAGTTTTATCTGGGTATATAAACTCACTTATAGGGAAAAACAAGTCCAGATGACACTGCAGTTTATACTGAAAATCCACTTTCTACATCATTTTTGCACTAATTAATTAATAGTAACTTCTCTATACTTCTTAAATATCAACACCACAAACTACATCAATCCAATGTCTGGATCTATTGTCAGAAATGGGATATAATCATAGGTAAGTTATAGATAGGGAGGTCATTAGTGTATAATCAACTGAAAATAAGAATTGTTGTGGTTTTGTTACCTTAAATGTCCACCAGGGGTCGCCAAAGCTTCACTGAGGGTCGCGAAGCCTTCTTGATTTTAAGGTGTAATAGAAATCTTTAAAAATATACAAAACATTTTAAGTAATAAACATCTGGATCACACGTCTTCCTTCTGCTCTCACAGGTATTTAGTAATTTGCTACCCGCTGCGCTCCCGGGAGATGAGAACACCGAAGAATGCCCTCACCTCCATTGGCCTGGTCTGGGCCTTGGCCCTGGTGTTCTCCGGTCCATATCTGAGCTACTACACGCAGCTGGACCTGGCCGGCACCGTGGTGTGTATCCCTGCCTGGGAGTCCAAACCACGCATCGCAATGGACATGTGCACCTTTGTCTTCGGCTACCTTATCCCCGTCCTGGTGCTCGGCCTGACCTACGCTCGTACCGTCCGATACCTGTGGACCAGCGTGGACCCCGTGAAGGACATGTCCGAGTCGAGGCGGGCCAAGCGGAAAGTCACCAAGATGATCATCATTGTCGCTGCTCTCTTCTGTCTCTGCTGGCTCCCCCATCACCTGATCATCCTCTGCATGTGGTTCGGAAGCTTCCCCCTCAACCACGCCACCTACGTCCTCCGCATCCTCTCCCACCTGGTGGCGTACACCAACTCCTGCCTCAACCCCATCGTCTACGCGCTCGTCTCCAAGCACTTCCGCAAAGGCTTCAGGAAGGTGTTCAGCTGCTCGCTGAGGAGGAGGGAGGTCAACAAGGTGCACGTCGTCCAGGCAGTGAACACGGTGAGCAGCGTGGAGACGTCCAACTGAAGACGACGGAAAAGAACCGGACCAGACGAAGGAGAAGAAGAGCCAACTGAACATTTAAGAAGTCTTTAGACGACGTAATGTGACAAAAATATTAACATCACAAGACTAAAAAACATCTGATTGAGTAAGACGGCAGGGTTATTGATCATCTCCAGTTATTGTTAGTCTGCATTCTGGTAATTAAATTGATCACAAAAGAGAAAAACGGGCGTGGTTTGTCACAATCTGGTTAAAAAAAAAGGACACAGATTGATTGATTGATCAAGTGAAGGCAACTCATTTGACCTCGTAGTTGCTAGCAGCGAAGCTCCAGGGCTTGCAGTGGTCCAGACTGAAATATCTCAACAATTCGCTGATGGATGGACATAAAATTGGGTGCAGACATTCACGATCACTGCAGGAAGAAGCCTTTGACCTCATGTGCCACCATGATTGTTTTTTGGTGAAATGTCTAGCGCCATCATCAGGTCAAAATCTCACTCCGACCAAGAATTTAGTTTATGACCAAACGCCTGCAGAAAAACCAAAGACCATCACATACTAAAGACATAACACTAAATTAAGATGGTGAACATTATCCTTTCTAAACATCACGTTATGTTAGCATTTAGCTCAAAGCACCACTTTCTTTATTTTTTTAGGCTTTTCTGAACACGTTACAGTCAGTATTATACGCACCGCTTCAGACACCATAGTTTGCTAACATTGTTGTTTCCGGAAGTTGGTCCCTAGCACCTCGTGAAGGACGGGAAGCTATGATCAGAATCTGGATCAAGACTTGTCTAGATCCACGTTAGATTTATGGTTTAAGATTCATGGTTTAATGGGACACTAACAAAGTCTTCAGATACCTTGATTTGTGTCTAATTCTGTTTATTGTGCCAGAAATTAAAAGCACATGTGGACGCTGAGATTTATGGTTGGTCAGGTTCTGAAGTACTTTTCCTGGAGGTCCTGCTGGCTGAACACGTTTCATCATGAAGATCATTTAAAATAATTTAATGAAGATCATTTAGACACTAAATAAAGGGATATTACCACTATTGTATTCAGTGACTTGTGCGATTACAGTTCAGTATTACTAATAAATTCATTTATGTAACACGTTTAAGAGAAAAGTTGCAAAGTGCTTTCTTCTATGGAAGCCTGTTTCCACCAATGTGACGGAAAAGGTTCTCTAAGTCATTATAATGAGAAACTTTCCCAAAATATTGACTGAGTGTAAGTCATTATTTTGAGAAGGTTTCTCATTATAATGACTTACAGAATCAAAACTCACAGCTACAAAGATACCGTAACAATATGTTTTTTAAATTAAGATGAAGAGTGACGGTGCCTGATTTAGGTCATCAGCTTCATCCCAGAGGAGTTTGTAGAAGGATGACTCGCTGAAAGCTCAGATGAGTCTCACATGCGGAAGGTTGGCGGTGCAGGTTTTGGCTGGAAGCTGCTTACATGAGCAGTCTGAGGAGATGTGGGTGGTGTTTGATGGTGGGAAAAAAAAAAGAAATGTTATGCAACCGACAGTTGCCAGACAGATTTTCAATCACTTCTACATATCTGAATATACGTCTGTTACTAATCCAGCACCGTGTACACAAACCTCAACAGGCCTCAATGTTCTGTGGCTTTATGAATATGCTGCATGATGCTCGGTGTTGTATGTGGTGATATACGGCTGGCTGAGCAGGGCTACGGGACATTAAACCGACTGTTGCTGTAATGTTTCTGTGTGTATGCATGCCGACAGTATTATTGTGCTGTACAGAACATCATCAGAGTTGTTGAACTAATAAATACATCAGGTTGTTGCGTAACTCCTCTGTGTGTCCATCCCTTCAGCTGACCCTGTGTCAGATCCTTCAGTCGGGTCTCACCTAGTGAGTGGCGTCCTGTTGTAAGCTGCCGCACAATGGCAGCTCTGCTGTCGAGTATCTACACTTCAGACTGAACGCTCACAAAGTCATGACGAGGACAAGTTCCTGTTTAATGTGGAAGTGAAGTACAATGAAGATCCCCGACTTCAGGGC
Source organism: Dicentrarchus labrax (assembly GCF_905237075.1). NCBI lineage: Eukaryota > Metazoa > Chordata > Actinopteri > Moronidae > Dicentrarchus > Dicentrarchus labrax. The sequence goes on along the minus strand of NW_026136712.1, from coordinate 21,600,120 downwards.
TTATACACGATAGGTGTGTTGTTTGTGGACAGGTTTAGAGCTAAATAAACTTTTGTAACACCAAATATCACGAGACATATCGTGATATAGAGCGAACAATGACACAGTGAGTGATATAACCAACGTTAGCTATGTTGATGGTGAGCAAACAGTTGGTGAAAACCCTTCATAAGGTACTTTTTATCTCTTTTTAAAGGTCCAGTGTTTGACATTTAGGAGGATCTATTGGCAGATATGGACTATTAATATGTCCAATGTCAGTCATCATATCGATGATCTTGAACTGTTGTCATTCTTATTTTCCTCTGAGCTCAGTCATCCACATTAATACTGAAATGTCTTTAATAGGAGTCAGTATAATATCTCTATAGACTGAGAATTGGTGTGTGTGTGTTTCCATTACACAACCTCTTATTAATCCCACCTCCCAACCTTTCCGTTATTGTTAATGATTGAATTACACAAACAACAAACAGACGACTCAGCGCTGAGCTGTATAATTAATGACCCACTTCCTCACAAATTAGGTGTGGCAATTATAATAATTCCTAATTAACATACATTTCACCAAATCCTGCTTTAATGATATAAATTATACAAAATTTAACATAATCATTGTAATGTAGCAGCTGGTTAAGGTGGAGCTTATTTTAATTACTTTATATTCAGCATTCATAATATATTAGTTGATTTATATTTACTTCAACTTTGATCAAATAAATGAAGTATAAAGTGGAAATACTCAAGTACAGTTTTGGGGTATTTATACTCTTCAAAAAGGGCAAAATGTCTTGTTTCTGTGAAATAAGTCTTGTTTTTTTATCTAAAAAGAAAAATAATCTTGTCAAACATGTTTTACATTAGAACTGTAATCTGGTTTTAATAAGATATTACAGATATTACAGCTAATATTGAGCTCCAAGTTGAAGCAGCTATTTAGTTTTTCATTGTTTTAATACAGAAATGATAAAAATAAAGCTTCTAGTTCCTTCATTTAAGACAATGTCACTTTATTTTATTATGTTTGAAGGAATTGCGTCTTATTGTAAGATTTTATTTTTGCTAATGATTAATGTACAATAGCTCGCTAGTGTTTTTCCTGTAGTAAAGGAAGACAATATATCTAAATAAAATATTAGATATATAAATATAAACTTTGTCAGATGTCACAGATAATATAGAGCTAGATTTATTTTTGATTATGCTGTTTTAAGAAATTAATTAATTAAAAAACAAAAATCTAATTATTAATCTCAGATTAAGGTACAAAGTTTGCATTGCTTGTAATGAGAACAACCTGCTTAAATTATTTTTTCTAGTTTTAAGTCTCATTAGTTTATTTTTATGTTAGTTTTAGTGAAGCAAAATTCCTCACTAGCAGAAAATGTGATTATATTTAAGAACCGTTGGCTTCTGGTTTCTTGAGGGGCTATTTTACTTAAAGTACAGTACTTGAGTAAATGTATTTTGTTTGATTCCACCACTGTTACATGATGAGTATTGATCACAGCAGCTTTAACTGAACGTGCTCCGGTCTCTTCCCTGGAAAAAACACCAATCTGTAACACCACACTGTCGTTATGTAAATTAAAAACCTCCACCGCTGATCAACGGATGCTTGTTTTTGACGTCTCGCTGAGAAGCTTTCAAGTGTTTCTCCTGCAGAAAACCCCTCAATGGTCGTTAGGATGCAACAAGATCTCCCGGCTCTAACGATGTGCTCCCGCGCCGAGGAACAGAAAAAGCTGACGTCTGTTCAGTTATTTATTCAGACCGACGCTCGTATGCGGTGACAAACATTTAACGATGTACCCACGGTGAAAAAATGGATGACAAAAGACACTTCATTATGTTATTTGTCTGATTATCTTCTCTGTGTCATCAACAAAACAAATTACAACCAATTCACAGAGTTCCCTTTATTATGGTTTTGAAATGCTAAGCTGGAACGGCTAAATTACATAAATACATCATGTTCATATCTTTGTACAAAACATTCATCAGACGAGGAGGAGGAGGAGGAGGAGGGTGGCGGTAGTGTGAGGAGAGGCTCGAGTGTTGTTAGAGGAGCTCGTGTTGAGCTCGGGGTGAGGCGCGGGGGAACAGGAGCCGGAGCTGATCAAAGCGAAGCTCAGGCGGACGTGTCGAACAGCCTTTCAATCATCTCCTCCACCTCCTCCGGTCGATACTTGTGATACTTCTCGGGGTTCTTGGTGAAGGAGATGTTGGCGCATCTGGATGAAACAGGAGAGAGAAACAGCGGGTGTGAGGACAGAGTCCACGAGCAGTAATTTAAACATTAGACCTGAAGCATGAATGAATGATTGGATTTGGAAATAAAAATACACAGAAAATTGAGATTTGGTGATTTGTTATGGGATGTAATGTTGCAATCAGTGTTTATTTTTTTTAAACTTTTGGGATTAAAAAGTGGATTTATCTTATCGTTTCACTTTACTATGAACTAAGGGTTAATAGCCTGGATTGATCAGAACTCGAGCATTTTAAAAGTTGTTTACTCGTCGTCTTACGCACAGACCCGACAAAGTATGAACTCAGACATTTTACTAATCGCCATCATGATGTCGTTATTCCGGCATCATTTTTATCCTTTAGCCGCATTGAAAGGCGACTGTTCCCCTCTCGTTTACCTTGGAGCACCGTGGTGGGGACACAGAGTAACTCTCACCTGTGCAGGAAGGCCCTGTAAGCATCAGACACCACTTTCTTCTGAGACTGACGGATGGAGTCTCGCTGCTCTTTGTCCGGGATGGCCCAACCCTTCTGGATCTTACACAGCTCCTCCAGACCGTCGTTAAAACCCTGAGAGGCAGCGAGAGGAAGAGAGGTCACACAGTTTGTTCTTGTGGATCTTTGAGAGGATTTCAGAGGAGACACTTGACCTCCGACCTCACCTTGAACTTGTCTTTAATCACTTGTCGCTCTTTATCTTTCAGCTGGAGGACAGAAGCACAGATTATGATACTTACACTTATTTCATGAACATTTTAAGCTGTAATCTGTGATTCAGAGTTACGTGCTGGGTTTGGGTTTGACCTCTGCTCAACTGGCACCGTATCAACTTTTCTCCTCCAGTGCCAAAAATCATACGGGCTCGCTAAAGTTGACACCTGAGTACCAAAAGTTGAGCGATAATAAAGTTCTGACCTTGGTGCCGGGCTGGAAGACGGGCATGTTCCTGTCCGTCAGGTGCTCCGTGACTTTCAACCAGCTGCCGACAGAAATGGTTACGTCAGGTCAAAGCGCGGACGCCACAGAAGGGAAGCATGTTTGTTGAGTTTGAGCGCGTTTACCTGCTCTTGTACATCCAGATCTGCTGCTCGATCAGCTCCCTGTAGGAACTCTCAGCCTTCTTCTGAGTCACAGTGACCAGCTGGATCAGCTCAGACCTGCACACACGCGCACACACACGCACACACGCACACACGCACACACACACACACACACACAGGTGAGGACATGTACACCCTTTATCACGGCGTAAACAGACATATTTTATAGATATTAATAACATTACAGAACAGCTGCAGGAAGTTTGTGTAAAACGAGTGATCTGGATGAATTTTGAGCAGATTATTTCCTGTGAATATTGATCAGAGATGAGTTTTTCTGATATTTTTAAAACCTTTTCATACTGTCTGAATTATATGGAAGCCCAAAAGTGATTCTGTAAGTTATTAATGAGAAACATTACCGAAAATGATGACTTAATATCTCAAAATAATGACTTAATGTCTAAAAATAACGACTTAATATCTCAGAATTATGAATTAGTTTCTCAGAACAATAGATACTATTAGGCTTCTTTTTTGACTAATATAATGTCTGGCCATTGATCATCTCTTTCTGACACACAGGCGTACTGTACATTTTTAAAAACTCTTACTCCCTTTAACATCAAGAAGACCTCCTCTCTCATCTACTACATTTTTCTGCCTCTATTCTGTGTTTGTCTTTATAATGGAACCAGTAAACCATCACATTGGTTGCACACTTGTGTCATCCAGACGCACAATGTCAGACACACGTCAGAAACTCACTTCTCCAGCGACTTGAGGATGTAGTTGTAGTTGTTGTGCAGGAAGATGGCGCTGAGAGCCGAATCCTCGTACACTTTGGATTTGCTGAGCAGGTTCAGCTGTAGGTTGCCGAGCACTTTACCTGCGAGGGAAACAACTCATCCATCAGTTTCCACAATCATCAGAACATGTGACATAAAGAGGAGGCAGATTCTTACTTACATATATAAGTGCTCAGGAGCTTTTTGTTGAAGTCGGAGGTGTAGCTGCTCGCTGAACTCGTCTCTGGAGGAAAATACAGAAGTTTAAGATTTACTCACTAACACACAGTTTTACTACTTGAGTTAATCTAATAACACTTCTTTCATTTTCTCTTTAGATGGAGACACCTCCACTCAGACTGCCCTCAGGACCAGAAGTATTAATTACAGAGGAAGCACTCGAGTTGCCATGGCAGCATCTAAAAGCACTTTTCCTTCAGCACGATGCCGAGGGTCTGTTTGTGACACTGTGAATTAATTAGCTGCAATTATAGTTTCAAGAATCAGCACGAAAACATTCAGAGTGTAACAGTGAGTGAGTGAGAGTGGGGGAGAGCGGGAACCGGGGCAACGCTGTCGGATAAACTTCATTAATAAATATATTTAATGATGTTTATTCTGTACCAATGTGGAACGACGTCGCAGTTTAAACTTGAATTGTTTATTTTGTTCTTGTTTTTATTAAACTGTCTGACTGTGTCCTCGTTAATATGGAAACACAGTCCGTCCTTTATCTTTTATCCAACGTTTTACAACAACAGTATTTAATTTAACACTATAAAAAGAGTAAACATAACTCATTTAATTTGCTGTTTTATTGATTTTTATTAAATTAATTTTATTACAGCTTTATTTTATTGTGTCATTTGTTTGGTTACAACTTGTGCAAATACATAAATAAATAAAAGTAAGATTATTAATATTAAGGTAATAAAATCTTAATGGAAAAATTTCATAAAAAAACAATAAATCGTTAAAAAATGTAATTAAAAGCTGCAGTAGCAGGTAAAAATAACTTTTTATTATATTTGCTGAAACTTTCACAATATTTAATGGTATTTACTAATTATTAATCAACTAGGGATATAATGAACGTTTCAGCAAATATGACAAAAGATATTTAACCTACTGCAGCTTTAATGACATTTTTACATTAAAATTACTTTATTTGATATTAATAATATATATTGTTATTAGTTTATTTATTTGCAAAAGTTAAAATTAGACAAAGGACATAAAAAGGACAATATATAATATGGTAGATGGAGAGATAAACAGCCCTATAAGGGACAATAGATCTTGTTGTTACTGTCACAGTAACTGATTCGCTTCCATGAAACTCAAGACTTCAGGATGTGTTAAAGTATTAAATAATCTATCAAATGATCCTAAATAAGACACAAGAAACAATAAACTCAAAAATCACTTATTAATTCACTCATTGTCGTCCAGAACTGTTTTTTCCGCGAGTTTAACGTATCAACGTAATTTTAATTGTGTGCTTTATGTTTTATGTTACTTTCATACCGACTCTCCCCTACATTTACTCAGGTACATTTACTCGAGTATTTCCATTATATGTTACTTTACATTATTACTCAGCTACTTTCAGAGGCAAATGTACTTTCTGACTTATAAACCACATTTATCTGACAGGTTTAGTTACTTTATACGTCTAAATCTTTTAGCTCGTATGTGACTCGGATCTGATTTTTTCAGGACAGTGTTAACGGCAGTAGCAGAAAAGTAATAAAACTAGTAGTGTAACTAATTACTGTTGGCAGGGAGTAAAAAACTAGAAAAGAGTAATGAGTAATAAGTTACATTCTTTGAGTAACTAGCCCAACACTGGTTACCAGGTACTAAAATATTCACTATTAGAGATGAAGCTACAATAAATAAAGTTGTTAAATTTAGCTCCTTGTCAATAATAATTAATAATATTCCAATATAAATACATAATAACACTTTTAATGCCGTCATTTTGCATAATGAGTACTTTCACTTTTGGTACTTTAAGCACAATTTCCTTCTAATACGTCTGTATTTTTACTTAAAGGTCCAGTGTTCAGGATTTAGTGGCATCTAGGGGTGTAGTTGCGGATTGCAACCCCCTCGCCAAGCAAAAGCCCCCATCTAGAGCCAGTGTTTGGTCTGTCTGCTACAGTAGAAACATGGCGGACCCTGCCACTGGTGATAATACACAAATGAAAACATACTTCTGACAATAGATCCTCCTGAACATGACACACTGGACCTTTAAGTAAGATTTTAAAACAGGACTTTCACTTGTACCAGAGTATTTCTTTCATGTATTTGCTACTGTTACTTAAATAAAAGCGTATTTCTTCCACCACTGCTCATCAGGGGCCTCCACAGGAATCTTTTGCTTACCTCGGGGGTCTAAAGGAATATTGTAAGTGTCCCCCAGTACTAAAAGGGCCGAGGCAAGGCAGAAGAGAAGAGAAAGAGAAAGAGGCACAAGTGCAAAAAGGTTAGAAAAGATCTGTTAGTGCAGAGTAAGCAAACAGTCATCAGCCAGGCAGCGAGTGTCTGAAGAGAGTCGGGTAATGAAAAGGAGGGAAAGCAAAGCAGCGATCGACAGGGGGAACAGGAGGGAGCCAGAGACCTCATTTACAACCCCCCCCCCTTCAAGATGAGAGGAGATCAGATTAAAATCCACAACAAATCCAATTTAACTTTAACGTATCTTTTTTTAAACATTACTGGGACTGACGCGCTGCCTCTCGCACATGCCAGACAAAGCGTGCGTCACAGAGTCTCCCTTTAAAAGGAGGAGGGGAGGAAGGAAGGTGGAAAGACAGAACGGGTGAGGAGAGAACGTAGGAAACCTGTGACGGTGTGTGGATTGGAGGTTTTTCTGTCTGATCTGTCCGTGTTTCAGCATCAGTAACCTTCTAATACAGTGTTTGGACAGCGACATGTTCTATAAAAATATAAGACAGCCATTACGCAGCCCTATTGGGTGACGTACAACACTGGCCATCATTATATAGTAAAAGGATGCCGATAACATAACTAATAATTTCACATTTTTGTGTTTTAAAGTTCCTAACCTGCAGTTTTTACACACTTGATGACAAAAAATACTTAATTTAACTGACATCACAGTTGTTAACACAGAAAATAAACAACAATTCTGACTTTCAAATTAAAAAGCCCATCAATATTCTTCATGATTCCAAATAATTATAAATGTATCTGCTGTAATTTAATTATCCGGATAATTCACAATGATATAAACGCGCCATTATAATGATGATTATCGTGCATCCTCAGTAATTACCGAGGTTTGAATGGTACAGATCAGGAGCCAGCACCCTTGACTATCAGATTCCATACATTGTTTGGTCCACGCCACAGGGAGCCACTGGCAAGGAGCTCGAGAGCCACGTGAGGCTCCAGGGCTTCAGGTTTCCTACCCCCGGTACAGACTGCGGGGCTCTAGCTGACTGTATTTGTTGTTTGCTCGTGTTTTTGTCCATTTGGACTCTGATGAAGACGCAGTAGTGTTGAAACACAATTACAGAATTTAATTCTGTTTGCACAGTTAAAGGCTGTGTATTAATCAGCGCGCTGCAGTCCTCCTTTGTTCTGTTTGCTGCTCTTTAACTGATTCAGCTGCCTCTAGTTTCTACTAGATATCCTCTATATATTGTCATCAAGGTTGTAAATATGATTATTTGTCATTTTTAAAGGAAAAATACCAAAAGAAAAGTCTGTTTTCAGCCTGTTTTATGTATTTTGGTTTTGGTATTTAATATTTATGGGGTGTTTTGACTGTTAATTATTAATTATTTAGTCAAAAATATGTCCTGTTTTGTCCAACAATCAATTAATTTTAAGGCCTGACACCTCCTTGAGTGGAAGTGTTCATAATGGGTCAAACCATTTGGCTGAAAGGGGAGTTTATCTTATCACACTATATTTAGAGTCTTTAGGCACATGGCACTGTTTACAGTTTTTTCCTAAAATGGTAGAAAATGTCTGAGAATAAGCAGAATTTGTCCCGACTAATAATAGTTGTATGGAAAATATTTACTCAACACAATCTCAGCAATTTTTCCAATTATTTTAGAAAAATCCAGACTTTGATAAAAGTGTGACAATGTTGAAGTTGTACTGTTGGATACTCGTCAAAGTATGTCATAACCAAATTTCAAGACTTTCGACCAATCAGAACAAATGATTTTTGGCATTTTTCCTAATCAGACTGAATATATAGTCTTTGGGCTCAAACAGGTTAAACAAATAAGGTTGCAGCCCTACTTCCTATATAGAAGAACTTTGTAACGTTGGTTTTAAATTATTATAATGATTTTTATACATTTCAGTACAAATATTAGCTCCTTTGTAGGAATAATGTGAAATAAAATGTCACTAATATTCTTCTTGTTGATGCTAAAAACCTTCTGTTCTGTTGTTTTTTCCTAAAACTTGGTGACTGCGTACTTCAGTAAAAGCTGAAAGTCGCCACTTTAACTTTAACGTCCAACACAAAGAACAGAAGCAACAGATGCACATATCACTGTCCAAATACTGCCTGACAGAATAATGAGAGTTAGCTACGTCACTGTAGGTTAACCTGCACATGGATACTGTTAGATGACAGAAATCTGACAAGGACCACCGCTGGCACTGGCACTAATGAGGAAGCAGCATCTCAGCAGGCGAGCGGGGCAGCGGGGGGTCTAAGAGGACGCCGGCTAACGGGTGGTGTTGGTGCGGCTCTACCTTGCGAGGCCAGCATGGCTCCGGCTGTCTCGTGGAAGTCCAGCAGCTGCTGCAGGAACAGGATGGCCTGCAGGAGAGAGAGAGAGAGAGAGAGAGGAGAGAGAGAGAGAGAGAGAGAGAGCTCAACGTAAGCATCACCTCAGCTTATTGATTCAACACAGACGCTGCCGCTCGCCGCTGTTAGCCGTTGCCATGGAGACCACCTGGATCACCAGCAAACGGCAAAAGTGCTCCCTCTGGGTGTGAGTGTGTGTGTGTGTGTGTGTGTTGAGTTTGAAGTGCAGAGCGAGCAAATAAATCCGAGAGCGCCGTTACGCAACAGGAAAAGGTGAAGAGAACGTTGGCTTACGTTGCTGGTGAGTTCGTGCACTGTTCCATCCTTGGGCATGTTGTACTCTTTATCGGGATCATTCTGGGGTCAGAGAGAGAGACAGGACTCAGTAAATAACCAGAACCAACATCAGCCTTTCAGTGGGGTTGACATGGACTGCTCCCCTCCTCTCCTGAGTGCTCAAACATTTAACATTAAAGGAGAAACTGCACACACAAGATGGAAAAAGCAAGAAAGAATAGAGCAGGAAATGTTTTGAGTGTTAAACTTAAATACATAGTTAACAAGTGTAATTAGCCGTTGCAAATTATTTAACATTTATTTACCCTTTAAAGGTTTATGAAAAAGTTTCAATACATTTTCTGATTATATTCTCAAGTGTATTTTTTAGTCCACAGACTGACCACAGATAACGGCTGTTTCATTTTAAAGGCAGACGTCAAACAGTTCTTAATGCAGACAACTGACTGTACCTGCTACTGTCACATATCATATAATGCTGGATTCAGCTCAGTCAGACCTTTCTAACTAAACCTGGTTGGTGTTTGTGGGACAATCCCAGCCAAAGCTACCTTAAAGTAACTTAATACATTCATTATAGAGCCTCATATTTGATATTTCCTCCTGTTGTATGTCTGTGTTTGTAGTCCTGTATTTCCTCAATGCATCAAGATATTCACATTCTGTTTGTTCAGACATGTAGAGGAAGCACTTGTCCACTTCCACACCACATAGGGGATCAATCAGAGCTTGCATTATGAAATTATGAGTTCAGACGTATCATCTCCCATTCAGCCTGGCTCTATTGTGCACTTATTTATGTGGTGTATCACAATATCTGTCAATTAAATCAAATAATTCTATAAAAGAATCCATTTCATATGCGGTACTTGGAGAATATGAAAAACATTGCTGTGCTTTGTTCTACCTTTGCCTTCCCTTCCCACTAGCCTAACTCTTTAATGAGAGAGTAAAATGTGAGCGTGTTGCCTTGATGCTGTCTGCGAACTCCTCCAGCGCTTTGGCTCCAATCGTCTCCATGGAGGTGATGAGCGTCGGCAGCTTGTTCTTGGTGCTGGCTGCTGTTCCCTGCAGACACAGTGGATTACATTTAAAAAAAGATGACTTTAATGCAGCATCTTCTCTCACTCCTACAACAGATACTGAAGTGATGACGACCTGCAGCGTCGTGTCAAAGTCAGACTTGTTGATCTTCAGGTGTCTGAGGATGGGGAAGATGGTGAGGACGGCCGAGTAGTCGTGGCGCATTATAGCTCTGCGGGCTGCGGACACGATGTTGTCTCCCTCCAGCATCAGGTTGTCGAGCGCCTCCTGTGGACGGACGAGGGAACAGGAAGCAGATTACACATGATGGGAGTGACGTGCATTAAAGTTGGGCTGTTTCCTGTTGTCTGGAGGCGAGTAAAGAATCCTTGTTTCATTCATTGGTTCATTGACATGTTTCGATTTGGGTGAAAGATAAATAAAAGATTCAGTAATGAGATGAATCATATCTGACACCTCATTATTCTAATAAAGATAATAAATCTTGAAGTTAATGATATTTTTGTAGACTTTATTCTTCACGGATCTGGGATTCCCCAGTTATTTGGTGAGTTATTATCTCCAGTACTGTGATGGAGCCATTAGACTGTGCAATCAACGTTCACTTCATTAATGAGGAGTTAAAGCAACAACGCTGCAATCCCGCCCTGGTTCCCTAGATTGTATTACAATTACTATATTTAAGAGTCTGCACAACAGGAAGGTAAAATCAATTAAATTACATTTTATACAATCCCTTACAATTATTTTAAATACCTCCAGGCCGACTCAATGAGTGTTAAATATTTAATCTTATCAACTAGTTTTCAATAAGTAACGACCAGGAACGCCGGTTCCCAACCGTTCTCCTTAAGGGAGCCCTTGTCTATCACTGACTCCTGACTGAGACATATTTGATGGATATGTAGTATTATGTTTGACGTATAACAATAACAGAACAACTGATGATCTGTGAAAAGTGAACGAATAAACTGCAGGAAGTTTGTGTAAAATTAGATTGGATGAATGAATTTTGAGCAGATCTATTTTAGGATATTTTTAGGAACATTTTTTCCACAATCTTCTGTCTGTTTTATGTATTTTGCATTTTTTAACACTCATACAGACTTCATAGGCTTCTTTTTTGACAGATTCAGTGTTTTCTTCTCCCTGATGCTCGTTCTATTAGCTCTTTGGTTCCTTTTTTACTGCAGGATGATGAGATATATTATTAAAATCAAGAAGACCTTTGTGACCCCCCTGTCAGGAACCACTGATCTGGATCTTCAGCCTAACTTAAATGAAAGTGAATTCCTGTGTTTGGACCTGAATGAGGGAGTCGAAGGTCTTCTTCTGGTGGTGCTCGGGGATGATTTCTGCCAGCAGGCTGTACTCGCTGTGGGCCAGCTTCACGAAGGCACTGATACAGTGGATGTAGGAGTCGATCTCGATGTCCAGAACGTCGTCCTTCCCTGAGAGGTACACGAGGGACAGATCCAGTCAGCCGGTAGACAAAGAAAGACTTTAAAGGCTTTAATGTAACATAAGACATGGGCTCAAGCAGTTACTGAGTGGGTGTGTGTGTGTGTGTGTGTGTGTGTGTGTGTGTTCGGATGGAGGCGTTAACGCCGCAGCGCTGCACTGACAGTGAGATGTGTTAAATCTGCAGTAGGTGAGACTTTTATGTCTTTCTGTTCCGTCTGTTTTTCCCCCACATGTTCCCGTCACTCACCTGCGGCGGCCCCGTGCTTCTCAGTCAGGGCGTCAGAGTGGTGTTTGACCCGCAGGTCGTGATCGTAACCTGATGGGTGAGGTGGAGGAGGGGGGGTAGGGGGGAGGGGGCAGCAGGGACACAGGCCTAGTTAGACCACCGGGGTTGTAACTAGGCCACAAGGAGGGAGGGAGGGAGGGGGGGAGGGGGGGGGCAAACCTGAACCTGGAACATCTGCACCGACCACCACCAAGCACCCAGCAGGGGGGAGGAAGCAGGGGACACCCACTGAAGTCACGGAGAGGCTGTGTGTGTGTGTGTGTGTGTGTGTGTGTGTGTGTGTGTGTGTGTGTGTGTGTGTGTGTGTGTGTGAGACTCATATCTAAGTTAGTGTGTGTTTCAACCACATGAGAGCAACCAGCTTTAAGAGAAACGTCACAACAGCTTTGGATTCACTGCAGCTCTTAAAAAGGTTCATCGCATCCGTTCACACTTTAACACTGTTCAATGTTCTGACTCTCCTCACTTTTAGACCTTCCTAAGCCCCGCCCCTTTTTACTCTGTGCTCCAATAACAGTTGAGCATCTCTCTGTCAACTTCCTCCTTCACTGTTCTTCGGCTCATCTACCGTAACACCTTTATTTTACTTTTATTTGCTTTAATCACTGAACTCAACCTGCCTCTATATGAGACAGGCCTTTAACTGCTTTTACACAAAAGATGGGAAATACTATCAAACTGTTTATTTACACCAGTATGAATTTTACCCCTATTGAATAATATCGATATATATCACATTTTATAGACTTAACAATTAATCCAAAATATAACTGAGACTGATCGATGTGTGTAAAAGTTTTCTTATTCTACTCCAGACTCCGAACTTGAGATGAAGCTCGTGCAGCACAACATTTATATCTTATTTAGATCTGGTGGGTTTTATACGTTCCAACGAGCTTCCAAAATCAAAATCCACACCAGGCTAGTAAAGGAGACCTGCTTCTATTTGGGACCCTGTTGGTTTTATGGTATCTCTCTCTTCTCTGATTTTGGGGGTGTGGCTATCTGTAGACTAATAACAGTAACAGTGGTGTAAAGTGTCTCAGGATGAATGTTTTTGCTTATTAAATCACTTAAATACAGATTTGGCCTCGTGTTGGACCAGAAGACAAATCCAAAGATAGATTAGATAGAATTCATCTGCACCATCGTAGAGCTGTTGCGACTGTTACGAGGAGATTTATGTTTGCCTGTTGCTCTGGACGAGAAACAACATGGAAGCACAACATAAGAGCGGCACACTGTCAGCGAGGAGGCAGAAACAGACACCGAAGAGAGGACCGAGGTGCGTTACCTTCCAAAGGAGTGAGGTTAGAGCCCCCCTTTTTCCCATCCAGCCCATGCTGTGAGTACTGTTTCAGAAGGTTCTGAGCCTTGCGAATGGTCCCTGGTCCCATAAACACAGAGACAGAGTCCAGAGGAGGAGGACGGGACGGGGGGGAGAGAGGAGGCAGCGAGGTCCAGACAGCCAAGAAACAGGAAGAAGAAAGAGGAAGAAGAAAGAGCTAGGAAGTGAGTGAACTGAAGACACCACCACCCAGACAGGCAGCATGTGGAGGGTTGGGGGGGGGCATAGCCTAGCACCACAGCTACACAACAGGATGACCAGGTGAGAGACTACAGCTACGTCATGAAAACACACCGTGTGCTCGAACGCACACGGCGCCCGGGCGGGGTCATGTAAGAGCAGAATAAACAGGTTAGGTCAGTCGTAAAAAAAAAAAAAAAAAAACACAAAACAGCCACATCACAATTATTACAATTAAACAGTCATATGCAGCATTCATATTACTAATATTACCATAACATGTGGTTACATGGTTTAGACAGGCACAATCTACAGTACATTCATATTCTGCAGGATTCAAACACAGTATCTGAGCTGGGTTAGTCAGTTAGTGAGCATGAAGCACAGTTAAAGCTGCAGTTGGTTTGGGGTTTTTTTGCCACTTGGGGGGCAGAAGAAGCTGGAAAACAATGGCTCATTATCTGTCGTAAAGGCGAATAACTGTGTGTTCAAACATGCAGCAAACACAGAAAGACATCATCATCCTATTGTGTCCAAATAATGAGTTTTAGTCAATATTTGCTCTGATTTTAGCTCCGGTTTGGTCTCCACCAGCCCCCATTTGTGACCTCAGCTCTCCGTGAATCAGCCATGAGATTACTGACTGTGATTACCTGATAGCCAGCAGTAGGTATGATTAAAGCCAACATTTCCATTCACTCTGTTCAATTCAAATTTTATTTGTATATCACCAAATCATCGCAGCAGTTCTTTTATATAGAGCACGTCTGCTTCTTTTAAAATGCTGCTTTCATTCTCCAGAAACACTGAAATGTTGTTTATCACATTTTCTCACTCGAGGCAGAGAGTAGAAATTTATAAGAGCACCAAAACACTTCTGAAGATACAACCTGCTGCTGGATAAAAGGTTGAGGTCACAAATGAGGTTCGACCGGCTCCTGAGGGAAACATCTGCCTCTTTATCTGCTTTAACGCTCCACTTTCTTCACCAGCTAGTTGCTGACAGCCACTAAAAAGAGGCTGAAAGAGGCTAAAAAGCTCCGTAATTCTTGGGTTCATCACTGCAAACAACCTCTTTTACATTTCACATTTTATTCACTGTTATTACTAAAAAATATAGATTGATTAGTGGAGCTTTAACATAGATTAGATTGGGTCAGAAAATCTTCTATTAACCTTTTTAACTACTGTTTAATTCTTGTAAAAGTGTAGTTCAGCACAAGCAATAGCCGAGCTGCGTGTGCATGTCGATGGAGTTGATTCAAATTCAAGCAGCGCTGTCGACAACAAAAAGAATAAATAATATATATATGTTTTTAAAAGCCTGTGGCTGAGGGAGCAGATCATCGGCTGTTTACAGGATTCAGTTCAACACTACACACAGTCCTGTCACAGCACACACACGTCCACTTATTTACACAAACACTGAAAACTCTGCAGCTTTCTGGTTTCACGGCGGCGAACTGACTGCTGGCGACGGCAGGATTCAAACACAGCGGCACACTAAACTTATGGAAACCTGTTTCTGCCAATGTGACAGGAAGAAAAAAGATTCTGTGAGTGATTATAATGAGAAAAAGTCCAGAATCCAACAGTCCAATCACATCCTTCAATACATTTTTGGAAATATTCACATTACTTTGATTTTAACAAATAAAACTGGATTTTAATCGTTTTAAGTTTGAATTTTGCTTAGAAAGGAAACAGTTAGTAGTATGTTAGAAATATCTGAATACTTAAATACTTTGAGTATTTTATGTCAGTTTACAGTTTTTATACAGCTATTCTAAAATAAGTATTTTGTTTTGAAAAGGAAGCAGTGTTAAAGTTTTTGGTATATTTTTTATTATTTTTAAGTTCTAATATAAACTGTTTACATTCTGATTCCTTCACATATTGTATCATTTTTGTCATTTTTGCCAATAAAAACATACAAATACATGATTACATTAAAATGTTTTTATATTCTATGTACACTGGACAATAGTATAAAATACCATAAACCTATATACCGGCTCAGTTATGCAAAAAACAACAAATACAGTATTAAACCGTAAAAAAACACTAATTACACTGTACAGGTGAACCTAATAAAGTGTATGTTGCTATTGTGTGCTGAAACAATTAATCAATTATTCAGTCAACAGGAAATCAATTTGCAGCTGTTTTATTAATCCATTAATTGTTTCACAGGTTTTAGGTTCTCAAACGTGAATATTTCCAGGTTTTCTTCGTCTTCTGTGATTGTAAACTGAACATTTTGGAGTTTTTGGACTGCTGGAGTCATCATGTTAGACTTAGATTGGACATTTTTAGACCAAACGATTAATCATGAAGATAAACCGATAATGAAAATCCTAGTTAGTTGCAGATATTAGGTATTAGAGTCGATCCATATAGCTCATTTAATCATTTTTAGGACGATGGTCCTCAGACTCAGCTGCAGTCCCCAGCAGTGAACACCACAGTGAAACTAGAGGCCCTACATCTAGACTGAAAACAACCTAGGACGTCTCTCCAGAGGACAAACAACCTCCCGCCATCTTTAACGGTCCTACTTCGTCTTCTCACGGCTAAACACACTCATGCTGCCACTGATTTTGCTGTGAAATGTGACGTCCGACGGACAGAAAAGCAAGCACGACGGCACACACTAAAGCTTATTCCGTTTACCTGGGATGTAGACTGTCATCACAACATTGGGATTATGAGAGAGGAAAGGATGAAGGATTAGTTAGAGCTGTAAAATCACAGGGAAACACAGTGTGGGGTGGGGTGGGGGGGGGCAGTGCTCTACAGTTCGCTGAGTGGGGACAATTAGAGAGATCGTGGAGGATCCTTGAAACAGAATAATGCGGCTGGATGGAAATCTAATCAAACAGTGAATGAAGTGAAGATTTCTGTGCTATTATTTAATAATCAACATTATGCAGAAACATGCTCGTTTGTTAGATTCATCTATAAAAGAGTGCTTCTACGACCGGAGTGCGATTCCAGCCTGAAGTGGAGCGCTGGTGGATTCTGTGTGAGGAGGTTTCTGACCTGGTCTCTTCGGAGCCTTTTTGGTCGGCGTGTCCTTGCGTTTGGTTTGGACGGCGGGCGAGTAGAGGATCCCGGAGGAGGCGCTGTTCTTGCGGAAGTGATCCTTCAGGCCTTTGATGGAGCGATCCAGCTGGTTGGACCGGATCTGGAAGTAGACGTTCATGAAATCTGCAGGAGAGAGTTCAGGAAACAAAAAAATATAAAAGGCTGCTGTCGACGAATCCCACGAAAACACCAAAAACCAGCAACGCGTTACGTTCGTCTCTCAAAGTTTTCTGACTTCCTGTTTGTTGCTGTCAACTCCAAACTTTTACATATTTTTTTTTTTAAAAAAGGCTCATTAATTTCCTCAAACAGCTGCAGACTGTAGTTTTTAATTAAAAATGGGGAAATAGTGCATTTGTTGGAACTATTTTAGTTTCCTTGTCAGCTTGACGGAGTGTCTGTAGGATTCAGTCAAAATGAGTCAACTTTAATCCTCAATATAATTTAAACAGGTGAGTTATACAAACATTCATCCTCCTGTACAGTTGTCACAGACGGGGAAATTAACTATAGAGACCAAAACTGTTTTTCCTACCAGGTGTAAAGTTTAATTACATTTTAATAGAAGAGCCTTATGGAGGTAACATCTACTAACTGGTTTACGTTCGTACTGGTTAACTTGGCTGATGTATGGATACAGTAACATGGCAGAAACTGTGATGCTTTATTTAATGTATAATAATATATATATATATATATATAATACATATTTAATGAATAAACTGTTGAGTCATGAGGACAAATGAACAGAAACTCACAGCAGAATGTGAGCAGCAGACTCATTTACATCCTGCAGCAGGATGATACATAATGAATCCCACAGACTGATTACACTGCCAACAGTTTATAAATACAGTCTGCCTCTCTGCTCTTCATCAGTCTGACTGAGAGAGTTTTGCTATAAACGCACTCAGGAAGATTAAACGTATCTTCAGCTCTTGTCCAATAAGAAAAACAGATATTTATGTGACCTTTAAGACCCTCAGGTTGGGTCAAAAGTTGTTTCTCCTTTTTTAATCCACTCTTTTGAATTAAAGCCTCTACAGACCTCCCCAGGCTGTGATGTGGTGTTAACCTCTTCCTGCTGACACGTACAGGCTGTTTCACTCTTCCTCTGTCCGGCCGATAATGAGACACCCTGGCCCCGGACCTGATTGGACCCTGGGAAAGAGGACCAGCAGGGACAGGGTGTGAGACCCACACACAGCGTCATACATACCCTGGTTGCGTCCGTACTCCACCAGCCAGCCGGCGATGCAGATGATGTCCTGGAGCACGGCCTCGGGCAGGTGTTCCAGCACCACGTCCTCCTGGACCTCCAGCTCCTCGTCCACGCTGATGGCGTCCAGGATGAGGATCGGGGGAACGGGCTTACTGTAGCGGGTCAGCAGGCTGCGGAACTCGGCCTCCAGCAGCTCTTTGCCTTTCTCGAAGCGCGCTTTCTGCAGAGAAGCAGCAACGATTGCGTATTCGATCTGGGAATTTTTCTTTTACACCTACGTTGTCTTCGACTAGAAAGGTGTTTTAGTAGCCGTGTGGTTCCCAACATTTGTCCTTTTCTATCATTTAATAAACTGACTGAGGCTTATTTTATGTATATTTCATATTCAATTTAAAACTGTACAATGAATCCACACAGTGAACTCACTAACTGCAGGACGTTTGGGTAAAACCAGAGATTTCCGGCAGATTATTTCCTGTTCAGGGAACTTTTTATACAATTCTGTGTTCATGAGGTTTGTAATTAATCTGCAGTTCAGGATCAGACCAAACGTTTCTGTTAAAGTCAGATGTTGAGCCACCAAAGGAGCCAAAACAACAGACTAGATGAGCTGAGTCAGCAGTCGGTATAAAAGAGCGTCATCAATAAATATGGTTTTTCAAAAAGGTTTTACAAACATCCAACATCACTGAACACACACACACACACACACACACACACACACACACACACACACATTCAGCATCTAGCATAGAGACTTCAGGTGCATCTGGAAATCTCAGTTATTCTTTAACAACAGTAATAATCACAGTAACACTGTTCTCAAGACATAAACTGTAACTGTTTAACAGGAATGTAAACCTTTAGAGGAACAGCTGGACACTCAGCATAAAGACTGTAAACAGCGAGCCTGGCTCTGTGTACTGTACCACTGTGTTGAGTTCGGGGCTGTCGGGGTTGTTATCCTGAAAGTACTCCACAGCTTTCTGGATCTTTGCGATACAAGCGAGATACTCATCCAACCTTCCCGTCGGCCTGAAACACAAACACACACACCCCCAATAACAACACCTGTAACGTTTCCCTTCATCTGCTCAGAGTCACAAACGCAGTCTCACCCCTCTCGGATGATCCTGTCCGTGTCTTTGGCCACGTGGTAGTAACTGATGACGTGATCCATGCAGGACAGAGTCTTGTCCACGTTCTCCTGCAGACGCTGCAGGTTCTCCGTCTGCTTGTGGACCGGGATGATGGAGTTCTCCAGCTGCATCAGGCGGCTCTCGAACGAAGACAGGATGGAGACCTGTCAGGGAACAGAAGGACGGCGTCAGCGAGGAGCGTAGACACGGACACAACAATGAGGCTTTTCAAAATAAGACAGTCCCAGTGTCTCCTCTGTATTTGGGGTGATGTTTGACAACCTGGACTAGATTCACATGGAGACTTCAGAGACTGATTGAAACCCAGTTTTAGATTCAAGGAGGGGGAAGGAGACTCTAAATGTTGAAAGTCCAGCGAAAACTG